>NW_023602073.1:27242862-27593901 GCF_014898055.3 Talpa occidentalis | reverse complement strand
ATCTCCATGAGGTAGGATAGTTCCTTGCCTTCTTTTATGATTTATTTCTAGTTTGATGCCTTCGTGGTCAGAAAAGATGGTTGGTATGATTTCAATCTTGGTGTATCTGTTGATGTTTGTCTTGTGCCCCAGTATGTGATCGATCCTGGAGAATGATCCTGTGCGCTTGAGAAAAATGTGTACTCCGTTTTTTTGGGTTTAGTGTTCTATAGATGTCTGTTAAGCCCAAATGCTCTAGGTCCTTATTTAGAGCTTTAGTTTCTTTACTTATTTTTTGTCTTGTTGATCTATCCATTGTTGATAGTGGTGTGTTGAAGTCTCCCACTACATATGTGTTTTCTCTGATGTCTGTTTTCAGAGAGACAACAGTTGTCTGATATATTTTGGTGCTCTTTCGTTTGGTGAGTATATGTTAATGAGTGTTATTTCTTCTTGAAGTATTGTCCCCTTAATCATAATGTAGTGACCATTGGGGTCTCTTTTTATTTTTTTGAGTTTGAAGTCTGTTTTATCTGATATAAGTATAGCTGTTCCTGCTTTCTTTTTTTGGCCCATTTGCTTGTAGGATTGTTTTCCATCCTTTGACTTTGAGCCTATTTTTATCTTTTGTAGCTAAATGTGTTTCCTGGAGACAGCAAAAGGTTGGGTTTTGTTTCTTAATCCAGGCTGCAACTCTGTGTCTTTTTATTGAAGAGTTTAGTCCATTTACATTTAGAGTTAATATTGATATGTTAGCATCTGTATTTGCCATTATGTTTGTCTTTCCTTTGATTTTATTTATTTATTCTTTTAATAACTTTTTTTTTTTTTTTGGTCTTCTTTCGTTGTTATTCGTCCCTCTGAGGTTCTGGCTTTAGGATTCCTTGTAGTATTTTTTGGAGTGGGGGTTTAGTCGCAATGAAATTCCGGAGTTTCTCTTTGTCTGGGAAGGTCCATATTCTTTCTTCATGGAGGAAAGAGAGCTTTGCGGGATAGAGTATTCTTGGTTGGCATCTGTTTTCTTGGAGTCTGTTGACTATGTCCCTCCACTCTCTCCTTGCCCGTAGTGTTTCTTTAGAGAAGTCTGATGTCAGCCTGAGTGGTTTTCCTTTGAATGTTATCTGTTTCTTCCCTCTTGTCAGCTTCATTATTTTTTCCTTGTCCTGGATTCTTGGGAGCTTTACTATTATGTGTCTTGCTGTGTTTTTCCTTTCGTCGTGGAAGTTTGGTGTTCTTCTTGCTTCTTGTATATCAATTTTCAGCTCCTTCTTCTCATTTGGGAAGTTCTCTTCAATTATATCCATGAATATTTTCTCTGTTCCTACATCTCTCTCCTCTCCTTCTGGAATTCCTATAACTCTTATATTTCCTTTCCTCATGGAGTCAGATAGTTCCCGAAGTCTTTCTTCATTCTTTTTCCTTCGTACTTCTCTTTCCTTTTCTGTTTTGGTTCTTTTTATTTCTGTGTCTTCAAGATTACTTATTCGTTCTTCCATTTCATCTATTCTGCTTTCATTGCTTTTCCCAGAGTTCTTTAGTTCCTCCATTAATTCTTTGATCTCCTGCATTTCTCTTACTTCCCTCTTTAGGGACTCAATTTCCTTCTTCTGATCTATCACTTTTTTAATCATGGCAATTTTAAATTCTCTTTCTGGAAGGCTCAGAAGTTCTTCCAAGTTGCTGTCGTTGCAATCTGGGGAGTGGTTTTCTTTTTGTGGTGTGCTTCTTTCCTGAGGAGTTTTTAGGTTGCGTGTGGTTCTTCTACTCCCTACTGTCTGTTTTCTAATTTGTCGTATGCGTTGGGACACTGTGTTGCTCGGACTGACTGACATCTTGGGTGAACTTCTCCGCTCCCTCTGGCTCTTCCAGGAGCCATCTCTGTCTTCTGGGGGAGCTTTCTGCTGGTTTTACGCAGTTTTTACTGAAGAAATGTCCCTGTTCTCAAATGGCGAAGCGGGATGCAGTCCCTGCGCCTCCGGTTTCAGGCACACTCTTCTGCGCACCCGGTCTGCCCCGGACGTGGGTGCCTGCTCCCTCTGTGGGCTCAGACTGCTGGTCGGAAGGGGCCTGGCGTGGAATAACTTCCCGGCTGGCCACTGGGTCCTCCAGAAACCTTCTGCCCTTTTCAAGCAGTCTTAAGAAATGTCCTGTTTTTAGGGTGTTAGTGACTTTTTTTTTCCTGGTCGCTAGGTGGCGCCAGAGATCTCTCCTATTGTCCTTGGGGGGCTGTTTTTCGCCTCCCCCCACCCCGTGGGACAGAGAACAGAGCGGGAATGGTAGGGTACACCTCAACAGCTTTGGGGTGCTGTGTCTGCCTTGTGCCCCACCGTCGTGGAGAACCCACGCCCCGAATTTTCGTGCCCCGGGTCTCAGTTCAAAGCCCTCAGTTCCAGGACGCGGGCTGTAGCCCAGTTCAGTGGCGCGGGAATGGCGCCTTTTGCACCCTGCTCCCGTGCCCGGGTGCCTGGTTCCTGCTCACTCAGGGAGGGACCTTCACCTCAGTGAGGACCTCCGTGCGTCTCCCCGCAAGCCTAGGTCGTCTCCCCGCAAGCCTAGGTCGCAGGCGTGGGGACCTGGGCAGCCGCGATCCAGGTCTGCACTTGCTTTTCAAGCTCCCCGAGCGCGCCGGGTTTCCGCGCCAGCTTACCGGCAGCCCAGGCTGTGTGCGGGTCTCCCGGGGTCTTTGTTCTTCTCTAATGGCGCCCGGAGCCGTTCGCTCACCGCCACGGCGGATCCTGCAGGGTTCGCCTCAGCTCCCGTTCACGGGGTGTGGTGGCTGCAATAGTTCCTTTCCACTCACGGTCCCGCTTGCTACGTCGTTTGTTCTTGTTGGCCGTTTTGGTTTGTTGTTTCCTCCTCTCTGCCGTCGGAGAGTGCCGCCTCTGTGGGCGGGGGAGGGGAGCAGGGTTCTGCGCTTCCCTCCCTTCTAGTCCTCTTTTATGGCCACTTTCTTCTTCGGGCAGTTCGCTGGCGTCACCCGTTTATCTTCCGTGTCCCACTTCTCACTGGGACCTGCCGCTTTTCCTCCCTATTAACTTTTTTAATGGGAGATCTTACTCGCAGCGTCTCCTCGCCGCCATGTTGCCAGAAATTAATTGTTTTTTGACTTTAAGCTGAGACAAAAGATTTACATTAGTTTCCCAGATTCCATGTTTTATATTTGGTCTTACTAAGAAAAAAGCTGCCATGAGTCTACAGCATTTTCCCTCCTGCCTCAGTTGTGGTGTAAGAATTGAAATTTATACCCCCAACTTCAGCCAGAATTTCTTTGTTCTCTAGATTATGAGCTGGTCAGACGGGAGTTCAGAAGAAGGTCTGAGGACACAGTCCAGGGATGAGCAGGCAGTGGAGGCCTCATTACCCACCTGGAAGAGAATGACAGGAAAAACACCCCCTTTTTTGTCATCTCTGACCTAAAGCCAAAAGGCACCCCTTTTGTCTCAGAGTTGTGGGGGGAAGGTGACCTGCACCCACCAGTTGGAGGGGAGAGATGCTGTGGATTAGTCACTCTTACCCACACCCAGCAGCCTCTCGTCCTGCCCCTACTCCTTTCCAGGAGTGTGAACACGCAGTCGGGCACCTGCCTGGAGGGCGGGTCTCAGGGGCTGGTCTCAGGGGCTGGTGAGACAGCAGGAAACGGAGGAGGAGCCTTTCCCAGCTTCCAGGACAATATCTGTGGTGACTGAATGGAGGAGTAGGGAAACCAAGGAGGGGACCCAGGGGCCAGTCCAGGGGGGACAGATAATCTGTAAGGACAGACTCTGAGGTCAGCTGAGACCAGGGATTTTCCAGGGTTATGTTCCAAGTGGGGTGTGGGGAAAGGTGGGTGGGACTCAGGGCGTGGGACAGATTTAAGAGTCACAGATTATTGATGCAAAACCATGACCACGAGTCAGGGACATGGACAGAGACCACCCTGTCCAGTACGAAGAGCTGTGGGGTCCTGGATGGGGAGTCTCAGGAACGCAGGGAAGCATCTCCTCAAGCCCTGAGAGGAAGAATCTGAAACAAAGTAAACTCACTTGTTTTTCTAGAAGTTGCAGTAAGATGAAACTATAGGCCTTATATAAAAATGAAAAACACTTGGTAAAATGTGGGAAATACCACTCGCAGGATCACTCATTCGCAGGGGATTTTTTTTCAATTTCAGCCCAAAGAGCCCACCCACTCTACACCACAAGGTCAGTGAGCATCATTCATGGATTATAATATTGTCCTCTGCTTAGGCTCAAGGAGGCAAGGTGAATTCCATCTGAACACTTTTGATGGTCATTTCAGCTAAACCTAGGAAATAGTTTGACTGTCCCACCACTTTACAAAGGTATGTAATTTGCCTGCTGTTATATGAAATGATTTTTATTTTTATGTCTTCAAAAATCTTAGAAAAGTTGATCGTTGATTTGAAGTTTAAGACTGTAAGGTTTCTGGCTTCTGTGTTTTTTTGTTAATAACTTGTTATAATGTTAAAGTGGTATTCATTAAGAATTGATATGATTTGGGTGACTGGATACAGGTTAATTATAAGGTGAAATTATTATTTCCTTGTCTTTCTTTTTTTTAAAGCTTTATATTTATTTATTTATGCATGCAAGAACTGGGGTGTAGGTCAGAGGTGTGGGGGTGAGAATATTCACCAGAGACAGAGTGGGGGATCTACTGAAATACACTCCTGAGAACCAGTGGGCAAGAGAGGAGAGGTCTGCTGCTGTGCTATGTGGGTCAGCTCCCTGGCTGGGGACCCAATTCATTCCACAGTGGCTGGTATTAGCTTGATAATGCTGACACTTTAACCCCTGGGCCACCAGGGAGGCCCTATTTCCTTGTCTTTCATATAACTTCAGACATTTGTTTTTTTAAGAAATAATCATCTCTTGCTTTAATGAAATTATACTCAGACATTGCCTGTAAATATCAGTTTGTCTAATAAAACTGATAATAAAAATATTTACCATAGACATATGGTAATATATGGCTGTGAAGGTATGAAAACAGCTAAGCTGCTTGTGATTGACTAATAGTCTTGTGAATGAAAGGAAAAGGGAGAGTTAGATGAACTTATTTGTTGAGAGACCACCAATGAATAACATACCATATATTGATACATCATACTTAAATGGGGTGATAACATATATTTTAGAGTTTTTCATCTATAACTCCTGTAAAATATATGTTGTTGAAAAATCAAAGTTATCAGACAAAATATAATAAGAATAAATAGCTAAAGATGACTCAGGCATGGACTCTGTTCCAAGGAGAGTGTGGTTACAAGAACGTGCTGAGAATGGAGGGGCCAGGGAAGCTTCAGATTGGACTGTGGTAGTTACTCAAAGGAGGGAGGACTGATAAATTATATTGTTAAATGAGACAATCATTAAATTATTGAAATGTTCATTGTTTCGAAGAGAAGAATAATATATCATAATGTTCTTGACAAGGGTAAGACTCCTCTAGCAGTATACTTAAGATCTGTGCATTTTTCCAGGTTCATTTGAAAATTTCCTGGAAAAAGCATTAAAAGTTATCTTCATTATTGCTTTATTCTCAAATCCACATTTTATTTTATTTTTTATAATAAATTTTATTTTTATGTCCCCCATACAATTGCAACCCCCTTATTTTGACCCCAATCCCTCCCCTCCCCGCCCCCTGCCCCCCATAGAGTGTCTCTGGTTCATAGTTGTTTGATCATTTTGATTTTCACTTTCTTGTAGTTATTCATTTTCCTGGTCCCTTATTTAAGTTTTCTAGATTCCTGCTATGAGTGAGACTATCCGGTATTTTTCTTTTTCTTTCTGGTTTACTTCGCTGAGCATGATCCCTTCCAGCGCCATCCATGTTGCTGCAAATTGCATGTGTTTATCTTTTTTGAATGCTGAGTAATATTCCATGGTGTATATGTACCACATCTTCTTGATCCAGTCATCTATTTTTGGGCATTTGGGTTGTTTCCAAAGCTTAGCTATTGTAAATAGTGCTGCTATAAACATAGGGGTGCAGGTGCTCTTTGGAATTGATGTTTCTGTGTCCTTTGGGTAAATACCTAGGAGTGGAATTGCTGGATCATATGGAAGCTCTATGTTTAGTAGGTCAAGAAATCTCCACACAGCTCTCCATAGTGGTTGGACCAGTTTGCACTCCCACCAACAGTGCAGGAGAGTTCCTTTTTCTCCACATCCTCGCCAACATTTGTTGTTGCTAGTTTTTTTTAATATGTGCCATTCTTAATATGTGATGTAAGATGGTATCTCATGGTAGTTTTGATTTGCATTTCCCTGATTACAAGTGATGTTGAACATTTTTTCATATGCCTGTTGGCCATTTGCATTTCCTCTTCAGAGAATTTTCTTTTTAGCACATTTTAAAATCTGGTGTGCTGACCTGGAAGTACACAGAACACTTCTGCAGCATTCCCAAGCACTGAGTCCTGGGGAAAATATTTGTATGTGTAGGAAAATAAAGTGTTCATGTCGTTTTGCCGGGGACATTGGAAGATGTGCGACCACCTTTTGGCCCCCTGGTCCGGGAGCCTGGCCAGCGCCGGGACCAGGAGCCAAAAGATAGGGCTGGTTATGTAACTGTTCGCGTTGTCCGGGACCACCAAGAAATAGGTTGGTTATGTAAGTCCGGGGCATCGTGCACAGGAATGTGGCCAGCCCACCATGAATCACTGGGCTTGGATACTGGCCATATCCGACCTTGGGAGATAAAAACACAGTGGTTGCCTAGCTGCTGCTGCTGCTTGCAGCTGCTGGACGTGGATATGTCTCCCATGCTGTTCTCCAGAGTGCTCACCTTTTTGCCTCCATGATGCTGTTCTCCAGAGTGCTGACATTTTTTTTGCCTCTGTGATGCTGTTCTCCGGAGTGCTGACTCTTTGCCTCCATGATGCTGTTTTCTGGAGTGCTGACTCTTTGCCTCCGTGATGCTAATTTCTGAGGAAACTGTACAGTACGTATGCATGTTCATCAGTTTGGTTGGGTTTGGGGCACTGTTTATAATTTTGCTCGCACATCGCCTATGTTGCTCACCATAAATCCTTTTCCCTTTAATACGGTGTGGTCATTGAATCCCACAGAATTGAGCCTCCCTCAAACACCTGTGCACAGGGCTAGCAATTATATTTTATTGCTAGTTACAGTATGCAATAAATTAGACTCTTTATTTGTGGGCAACACCAGCCTTACCTGAAGGGATGAATATCAAAAACTAAGGTTATTTAGATTTGGTTAATTAGCAAACACTTTCTTCAAGATGAATGTATGTTTCTTTAAGAAAATCAACAGACAATTGACAAATGACAGTAATTTTGCTTGAGAAAATATAAGCTCTCAGAGAAAAACAGGATTTGGAAAAATGAGTGCCATCACTACTTGACAACTTACAATACTAATTTTTCTTTTGGGATTTGTGATTAAGAAATAAATTTTTTTTGATAATTTGATTCCACTGTAATTAACACTAAAGATCTATGGAACTTAGTGAAACAATGTATCACCTTAAAAATCACATATTAGCACAAGTTCCACCCAATATGCAAGAGAGGCCTATGGAAATGTAACAGAATAGGAAATATTCCATGATATTATTTCAGGTTTCATTTTGCAAATAACTTTTGAGAAACTACCACCTGTATAGCTATAATTCAGTATCAAAGTGGAATATTCACAATTATCTGAAAATACTGCTACTTTGTTCATTCCTCCAGGCAGCTGATTCTCCCAGCCCAAATCCACTCCTCCCTAAGGTGGGGAAGGGAATTAGGAGCCGCCCCTGTTTGTGGATGTCACCCTGTCACAGCATCATGTCTCCCTCTCACAGGCTCTGTGGGGTGGTGCAGCCTTGATGACCCCACACTCACCCCCATTTTCTCTCCCCATTTCCTGGGGGGGTTTCCAGGCAAGACAATCAGCATCATCCTGCTCCAGTTACAAAGTCTCCAAGGACTCTCCTGGACCCCGTCTCCCCAGGCCCCTGGAAGGGGTGTGATGCCCCTCACCCTCCTGCTGCTGCTCTGGGAGCCCCTGGCCCTGATGGAGACCCGGACGCATGAGTGCGTGTCCAGCTGGACACTGTTGCTCCAGGAGGGAGGAGCAAGGAGCCCACTGCGGGTGCAGGACCACAGCAAAGGTTCATCTCCTCCCAACCTTTTGTTCCCCCTCAGGCCTGTTGTGTTCTGGCCCCTTCTGTCCCTCCCGCCTCCCCTGAGTGCGCTGGTCCCCTGAGTCTGGGCCCTTCTAGGCCCACCCCCTTTTCACTTTCACGGCCCGCTTTCTCCCCTCCAGGCCCATCTCCCTGGGCCCTGGCCTGAGCTCAGAGGAGGGTCAGCCGGGGTCTCCCCTCCCGCCCCCAGGCTCCCACTCCCTGAGGCTTTTCTATACCATGATGACCCGGCCCGGCCTCGGGGAGCCCCGCTTCATCGCCGTGGGCTACGTGGACGACACGCAGTTCGGGCGGTTCGACAGCGACTCTCCGGGCCAGAGTGCAGAGCCGCGGGCGCCCTGGGCGGGGCAGGTGGGGCAGGAGGCCCTGGACGAGGAGACTCAGATCCAAAGGGACAACGCACAGTGGTTCAAGGCGCTCCTGAGGGACCTGCGCGGCCTCTACAACCAGAGCGAGGACGGTGAGCTTCGCAGAGCGGTGCCAGGGTCAGGTCACCCCCCCATTCCCACCCTAAGGCCGGAGTGTCCCGAGTCTCAGGGTCCATTGACCCCTCAAGGCTGGTGGTTCTGCCAGGACCCTCCACTGGGAAGAGCCCGCGGAACGTTCCTGTCTGCATTTCTTTTACACTTTAGGTTTATTCAGCGGGGAGGTAGGGGTGCGGGAGGGTGACCTCGCGGCTGACCACAGGGCCGGGTCTCAGGGTCTCACACCCTCCAGAGGATGTTTGGCTGTGAAGTGGGCCCAGACCTGAGTCTCCTCGGCGGGTATGACCAGTTCGCCTACGACGGCGCGGATTTCATCTCCCTGAGCGAGGACCTGCGCTCCTGGACCCCCGCGGACTCGGGGGCTCAGATCACCCAGCGCGCGTGGGAGGCGGCGGGCAGGGCCGAGCGCGTCAGGCACAGTGTGCAGAGCAGGTGCTTCCCGTGGCTCCTCAAATTCCTGATTTTGGGGAAGGCGGTGCTGCAGCGCACAGGTAAGAGGGGCCACGAGGCCTCGGACCTCCCCTCTCCTGGCGCCCCTCAGGGAAATGGAATAATGGGCAGAACAGCAGCTGCTTTCTGGGCAGAGAGGGAGAGTCCCCCTGGGTGTCATGTTCTGTGCTAGACAGAGACTCGCCCAGAAGACACCACTTTTCTGGACGGTTAAGGAATCCAGTCTCTCCTGACGGAGGGAGGCCATCCTGAAATAACTCTTCCCTGCATCCTTTTGACCCAGCAGCCATCCTGGGAACCATGAATTTTTCTTTCAAGGTCTTGTTTTTGGTCTGAGAACAATTTTGGATCTGACTCCTGCCTTTCTGTGTCATTCACCCTCCTTAGAGGTCTCCATCCTCCTACCCTCGGCTCTCACCTGATTATCACAGATTCTCCAGATGAGGCTGGGTTCTGGGTTTTGTGCTTCCTCCTTCCAAGCCAATTGTCATGTCCAATCTGAGGATGGTCACGTGAAGCTTCTTCAGGGTGCGTGGAGGAAACCCAAAGTGTGATATTTCTGATTTGTTCCCCCTCAGATCTCCCAAAGACAGGCATGACCCACCACTGCACCTCTGAGCATGAGGTCACCCTGAGGTGCTGGGCCCTGGACTTCTACCCTGCGGACATCACCCTGACCTGGCAGCGAGATGGGGAGGACCTGACCCAGGACACAGAGCTGGTGGAGACCAGGCCTGGGGGGGACGGAACATTCCAGAAGTGGGCAGCTGTGGTGGTGCCTTCTGGAGAGGAGCAGAGATACACCTGCCATGTGCAGCATGAGGGGCTGCTGGAGCCCCAAGTCCTGTCTTGGTGTAAGGAGCGGGAATTAGGCACAGGGGAAATCAGGAACCCTTCTGGAGACCTTCAGAAGGTCAGGATGAGGCCTGGTGCTCAGGGTCTGACCTTCCCTTCCCTTCCAGTGCCCTCTCTTCAGTTCTCCATCCCCACCGTGGGCATCATGGCTGGCCTGGTTCTCCTTGGAGCTGTGCTCACTGGAGCTGTGGTGTCTGCAGCTGTGAAGTGGAGGAAGCCGCGCTTAGGTAGGGAAGGGAGTGGGGGGATCATGTCCACTGGGGGCTTTCAAATTCCATGTAGGATTTACCATAGCTGGTGAATAGGAAGTACTATCTACCCCTGTGTTGTCCCATCTGGAGTTGATTGCTACTCCTCACTCTTTTATAAAGCACTTGTGAAAATGAAACACAAGTTGTTCATCATGATAATCCTGGTAATGGGGCCCTGACTCCAAGCAAATGTTAGTGGGGAAGGTCCTTGCTGAGGACAGACTCCAGGAGGCAGTTGATCCAGTCCCCCATTGAGTCCTTTCTTCATATTTCCTGGTACTGCTCTGATTCATTAGTCACATTCTGGAAACTTCCTTGTGGTCAAGACTTGGGGATTCCTTTACAACTTCATAGCCTGACTCCTCCCTGGTCTCATATGATGCTTCTTCCCACAGGAGGATAAGGAAGAAGTGAGACTTAGTCTGCCGGTAAGTGTGGAACAGGGATTTGATCCCTGAGCCCCTGGGGACAATGTAGATGGAGCCCATGGGGTAGTCACCCCCATCAGTCCTTCCTGTGGTCTCATTTCTCTGTGATGTGACCAGGTTCTGTTTTGTTCTCCCCCAGGCAGTGACAGTGCCCAGGGCCCTGATGTGTCTCTCAGTCCCTAAAGGTGAGACCCTGGAGGCCTGCGGTGGAAGGGGCTGAGGGAGAGAGGATGGGACCAGGTTATGGGGAAGCTGTGAGGGGGACATTATGAGGATGCGGTGAACTATGGAGAATGTGGACACTTAGTGATTCACCTGAATTTGTTCCTGACCAATTTCCTTCACAGTGTGAAATAGCTGCCTTGTGGGGACTGAGTGTTAAAGGATTTCTCTCGCCCCATTTTGTATCTTCAGGAGCCTCTGGTTTATTTAATTTTATTTGCTTTCTAGCTGTCAGAGATTGATATGAAAACTTTTAAAGTAAACTTATTTATTTATTTCCTTACATCATTGTTAATTTTTGTATATTGACTCTTCTCAGATATGGTCTCATATTTCTCCCACCACCATAACACTCGTGATTCCTCACCACAGCCCCTTGTGCTCTTCCCTCCCGTTTTGACCTTTAACCCCTCCTACTTGTATCCCTCAGATCTATTGGCAGCTTGCATATTTCATCTTTGTCCTGACCCTTTGTTGGTTTCTCTCTATTCCACATATTAGTGAGACCATCTGATATTTATCTTTTTCTTCCTAACTTATTTCTCTTAACACAGTCCTTCCCAGTTCATCCACATTGTCCAACTGGCATGAGTTTATCTTTTCTGATCACTGAGTAGTGTTCCATTGTGTGTATGTACCACATCTTTTTAAATTTTTTTTTCTTACTTTGTTGTAGTCCCCATCGATCCCATCAGCATATCACCCTTGAACAATCACCATTTTCCCTTGGGTTCCTCCTTCCCCTGTTAGGAACCCCCTCCTCCCCTTCCCTTGCTGTATGCCTCAGATCTACAGTCAGCTTGCAGGTTTTGACTTTTTCTGATCTTTTGTTGGTTTCTCTATATTCCACATGTAAGTGAGAAAATCTGATATTTATATTTTTTCCTTCTGACTTAATCCCTTCCAGCTCCATCCATGTTACCACCAATGGCATGAATTTGTCTTTTTTGATCACCAAGTAGTATTCCATTGTGTAAATATACCAACCTTTGATCCATTTGTAGATTTTGGAGCACTTGGATTGTTTCCATATCTTGGCTATTGTAAATAGTGCTGCAGTAATCATAGGAGAGCAGATTTCCTATTGAATTAGCGTTTTCTCTCTCTTGGGTATATACCTAGGAGTGGAATCCCTGGATCATATCTTAGATCCATTTTAGTGTTCTGAGGAAACTGCACACAGCTTTCTATAGTGGCTAGACCATTTTACAGTCCCACCAACAGTCCAAAAGGTTCATTCATCTCCATATCATCTCCAGCATTTGTTGTTTCTGTTTTTTTTTTTTTTTTTTTAATGGGGGCCATTCTCACTGGAGTGAAGTATGCCCCACCTTCTTGATTCATTAAGGATGCCCTGATTCAAAACACAATGAGAAACCACTTCATACCTGTGAGAAGGGCCCATATCAAAAAGACCAGACATAATAAGTGCTGGTGAGGACACGGAGAAAAGGGAACGGTCCTGCACTGTTTTGGGGAATGTAGACTGGTTTGGCCCTGAAGTAAAACAGTATCCAGGTTTCTAGAAACTTAAAAGTGGATCTGCCATAGGACCCAGCAGTCCTACTCCAAGGTATCTACCCATAGAGCACAATACACTACTCTGAAGAGAACCTGCACTTCCATGATCACTGCAGTACTATTTACAGTAGCCAAGCTGTGGGAGAGGTAGTTCATAGATAACAGAATACTACTCATCATGAAACAAACTTATGCCATCTGGGGCAACATGGATGGAGCTATGAAGGACTATGCTAACTGAAATAAGCCCAAAGGAGAAAGGCAAATATATCACTTATACGTGGATATAGGAAAATCAAAGAAAGGGCCAGACTTAAAGCAAACACTTGAGCCCTGCCAGGCTGTGCCTATTGCTGACCAGGGCTGCACACCAGCCCAGGCTTCCTGGTCCGGCCGTACTGGGTGGTGGACTGACCCTCTCTAGTTTGGCATCAGACTCATTTGATGACAAAGCCCTACTCCCACTGACTGAGTTCCCCGTTGTGTGTTGTTGCACCTGCACCACCACTGGATCCCCAGCCTCCCCTATTTGCTAGAGCTAGGATGGATCTTGTACTTGATGCTGCAGATAATTACTTTTTATACCATTTCTATCTCCAACCACAGGGCCAGAGTATGACATCTTTCAACAAACTAATTCTCCTGATTATAAGAAATCTTGGCGATTTTATCCTTTATTTCATCTTTGTGACAATGAGCTGTTGTTTTGTCTGTAATCATTCTCTAATGAACCACCAACAATATTTATAGAATCAAGTCTTCTGAGAATCATGTTTACTGTTACATCATTACCATGGATTAAATATTCCCACCATTCCGCTGTTCCTGCTGGAGCTGAGGGCAAATTGCATGACAACACAGCAGAGTTTCCAAACACTGGATTTTTCTCATTGTTCCTGTATGGCCCTCCCTCTTTTTCACCAACATGCTGATCTACTGGATTCACACAGGCCTTCATCGTAGACTTATAGATAAGCGAATCTATGAACCTCTCTGGAAGATACCTCTTCACCTGCAAGTCATGGTTTTCACCCTGTGGAAGGCTTTCTTCAGAGTCTACCTTATCATCTCCACCCTTTCATCTTTCCATTACACCAGCTGGTTTATTTAAGTTTGTACATCTCGGTTAGTGTCTGCACAATTTCCATTCATGACAGTGATTTCTGTCTCCTCAAATATGAAGGCCATTTATTAATGACTCAGCTCATCATACAGATCATCACCTCTTCTCTAACTACAACTGTGGACAGTATTTTACATTGTGGGGTAAAATTGGAGGCCCATTCAAAAACTCTTCCTCCTTTGAAGATAAGGAGCCACTGTTATATGAAGAAGGTGACAGAAAAAAGCACAGCAGCCAGTAGGAAATGGTTGTAAAAAAAAATGAGAAATTATTCAGTGGAGAGTTTACAAAGACTGAGCAGATTATTGCCCAATGATTAAATATTTTTAATGAGGGAAAATAATCTACATCCATCCAGGAGACACAGCAATGGTAGCATTTGAAACTCCGTATTGAGGGCCACGCTGAGGGATGGTCATGCCGAGAGACCAAGAGAAACCAACTCCTGCATAAACACCAGGGATGACCTAAGAGGTAACTTCCATCCAGTGAATTCCAGCCATTGAATCTGTAACTTATATGGTCTCATCAATAATTTTTAAAAAGGTGGAGAGAAAGTAAATGATTGAGGGGACCAGGTTATGTCCTGTTGCCTTAACCCACCACAGTCATTAAGAAAACTCTTTGTGCTAATAGCACCAAGGCTCAGCGCCATGACAAGGAATACAGTGATAGGTGGTGCCTGATGTCAGGAGTGAGCTCCATCTTCCATGCTGGTCTGGGATGACCACTTGTAGTACTTTATTCAAGGGGGAGCCCCAATGTTACAGCAGGTCTGATAGCATCTAGTAATGACTATGCAAATGACCTTTTCATATTTCATATGCCCCCCTATTCTCTGGGGGCATTGCCAAATGTTACATTTTACTGATGAATAAACAAACTGGAATTTAAAAAAATACTGATACTACTGATACTACTGATACTACTATGACTTCTCAGATGTGGGATTATTTAGTTTAATATTTCAATGTTTATTTTTAAAAACCATTATGTAATAAGTATAAAATTATGTGAATGCAAACACATGTAGAAAGAGAAATGTGATGCCCAAGTTGTATATTTCACTGTTGTTTTTTAAAGTAAACTGCGGCACTGCAATTTTGATGTTTTGAGGTTATAAATCTGTAACTTTCTATAAAGGGAAATGATGACCAAGTATTTACCCTGTCAGTGAAGATTAGCTTTGACATTGTCATCTTCCCCTTACTTTTTCCCTGCCTCCTCTGCCAAAAAGTCTAATAAATACGTTCATATGTTTTAACATAAATATATTGGAAAACATGGTTTCAAACTATTAGCTATTTATGTGAAACCGATAAAAGTTGATTATGACTTAAAAACATATGTACACACAAACTAACCCTTGAAATATGAATGTAGAGCAGGGGCTGGCAGAGGGGCAGTGGGAAGGGTGTGGACAAAGCCGGGAGGGAGCACAGTGGACTCTGCTGGAAGACCGTGGTGCTTAGGTGTGGGTGTGCTACAGTATCAACACCTGAGGGGGTGACCCTGTCCTTCTAAAGTATAAGAAGTGATGTAACCATTGCTCCTCAATAAATATCCTCTTGTTTCTCTTGCTGCAAAGGACGTCCTCATGTGTCTGTTCCCATCAGCATATCGTGAGGAGGTAGGGAGACCAGCCCAGCTCTGCCCACCAGGCCCCTCCCCACACTGACCTGTGTCTCTCCCTGGTGACTTTCCTGCTCCAGCAGAGGCGGGGCTGACTCCACCCCTGCCTGTGCTTTGTGTTTTCCTGAGGAATAACGTCCACTTCCCTAGAGAAAATAGACATCCAGACATGAAACTGTTCTTTTTTTCTGCATTGTTTTTTTGATGGGTTAATTGAAAAGATTCTTAAAATTTGACAGGATATAAGGAAGAGCCATGAGGACCAGCCTGAAGCACGTACATTTGCAGTGCTGAGTCTGTGCAGGTGGGGGCAGGAGAGGCTGTGAGGAGCCAAGGGGAACAGGAGCCTGCGTTCAGTCGGTGCTCAATGCATCATGGGCTTTGACGTGGTGACTCCTCAGGGGTCATCCCTCGGCTCCTTTGTCCCTGTCCTTCAGGAGCACCTGTCCCAGCAGGGCCTGTGATCACAGGGACTCAGACCCCACCTGGGCCTTCCTGTCTCCAGGATGTGGGTGGAGGCTGCCTGTCACAGGATCAGACCATGCTCAGACCAGCGCTGGGCCCTCAGGTCTCAATCTGTTCAATTTTTTACTTCTTTGGTATATTTTGGAGCACACTGTTTCATTTTCATGTTCAGGAATCAGGCTTAGGCATCCGCCATTGTCCCCACAAGGCCCAGGGCAGCCCTGCCCACAGGAGTCAGTTGTTAGGGATGAATTTTCAGATGCATCCTGGTGTGGGTAAGAATGCGGGGAAGGTGACCCAGATAAGGTGTGTGGGGACAAGGAAGAGGGCTACTCTCCTAGCATAGACAGGTGGGCATCACCAGGACGGCACCTTTGAGAGAAGACCTGATGGACACTATGCCCACAAGGTGTCTGCAGAAGCTCAGTCCAGGCAGGGCGACCTCAGCCCAGATGCCCCAGGACGGGGATGTCTGTGTGTTAGAGGCTGCGGCTGGGGCAGGGGTCACTGAGACGGGGTCTGTGTGTTACAGGACAGGGAGAGGGGCAGCCCAAACCCCGCAAACCTGCCTATTGCCTATTCTAAATGGGTTCTGTCATCTGCCGTATCAACACAAAACATATGAGACTTTAATGGGAAGGAACTTTAATAAAACTAGGAAACAATACAGGTAAGGCAAAGAGTCTAGTTTCTAAATGAAGCACCCAAAGTTACCCGTCCCCTCGTGGGTAAAAGTCCATCTAAATGGGATTGGCCCAGCGCAAGGCCCCAAAGCCTGCCCCAAGTCTAAAGCATCTTCCAGTGGGGACCCACAGAAAAGGGTCAGAAACTACCAGACAAGCCCAGAAGGAAAAGAGCAAAATCAACATCAAGATAAAAGCTGCCATTGTCACCTCCCCACGGGTCTCACCCACATCCGTGTCACCCAGTCCACAACCAAAAGACAAGTGCAGTTATATGCACCCACATCATGCAGACGTTGAGGATGTTGGAAGGGTTTTGCCTTTTCTCTGAGTAAGATGTGGGGCCACACGGCCTCTCTGAACAGAGACCACCTATGTCAGGGCCCTTTAGGAGCATCCACCATAAGACACAGGCTTGTGGAGGAGAGAGCACCTGGAGAGACATGGAGACGACACAGGAGAGGGGTGTGTGGAGAAGCCTCCCTTGCTTCTCAGCGCTGGGCTTGCCCCCAGCGACTTGAGGGATGTGGAAGGAGACACTTGGGAGAGACCCGGCCTTGACCATGGTTGTGTTTTTATTTTGCTCCTTTTGCCCCAGATTGGCCCGGCCCCTTTCATCGGTTTCTGTGGGTCCCCACAAGAAGGTGTCTGAGATTTATGACAAATTTCCCCAAATTTGGTTGGGTATTTTGGTTGGGTATTTACCCACCAGGGGACGGGAAACTGGGTGTTTTTGTTGGGGAATTCTCTTCCCCTTTGTGACTCTACTGTGTTCTTTCACATTCAGAGTGTGATCTGCCTTTATGTGGCCGGGGGCAAAAGCCATTTACTGTATGCAGATTTTGGTCGGGGTGCCCCTCCTGCTGCCGGTTAATAGACTGGGGGTGTTTTCTCTGACTAAGACTCATTTCTGCTTCTCTGCTGCTTTGTCCCACAGGGTTCCTCACCCAGAGGCTGGAATCCCCCACAGAGTCAGAGAGGAGAAGGAGGAAGCCCTCAGTGGGGATCTGACCTGGCTCCTGCTGTGTTTGGGGCAGGACCTTGTCCTTGTCCCTGGCAGGTCAGGGCTGGGGACTGACCTTCAGGTGAGCTGAACAAGCAGACAGAGCAGGACAGGGACCTATGGGGGACCCTAACTCCTTGGGGACAGTGTTGTGTGTCCTGATGCTTCTCAGGGACACCTGCTCACACTGAGGGGGGCAGGATCACAAGCAGGTGCTGGCCTGTTCTTCATGGGGACCTGGGTCTGGGTCTCTGTCCTGGGGAGTCACTGGGTGTGATGATGGGGAAGGGAGGGCAGTTTGCACCCCGGGACCAGGTGCGGGAATGGAGGTGAGACAGGGCAAGTTAGGGTTATTAGGCAGTTTTAGGGACAGTGCAGGAGGGGACCTCTGAAAAATTTAGGGAGGCTTCAGAGATAAGGACAACCAAAGAAATATAACCAATTCCATTAGGAAAACAAACACCCCAGGACCACGAATAATATTAATACTGTTAATGCTAGTCCTGGTTTCCTTCAGGTGGTAAAGGGAGGCGGAGATGGGAGAAATGGAGAGTGGTTTAATTTATGGACACATTAGAAGGGCAGCTGTTTAACTTTAATGTAGGGATGCCCATTCAGAAGACTGGGCCATAAATTTAAAGATGTAACTAATGGGGAAAGAGAAAGCTGTTAGATAAGGAATGTAAAGATCCCCACTCAGTTGCAAATTAAGTAAGGCAGCTGAGAACTAACCAATCACAGAGAGACTGGTGGAGCTTTAGAATAATGAGGGGAAAAAGATATATATTCCCTGAGACACGACTCCACTTTGGCTTCCTTGCCCCTCCCAGGCCTGGTTCCCTGGCCTGGGAGTCCCACTTTATTTCTGCTCTTTTCCTCCTCAATAAACTTTTTCTTCTAAACAAACCTGACCTGCCTCTTCTTGCTTGCTTGCCTGAGCGTCTGCGAAGTCCCTGCTGCGGCTTCGTGAGACACCAACCCGTGGGGGTCTAGTGGCTGGGGCTCAGCGCTGCCCTGCAGCCTGGGATCCGTTCCTGGCTGAGAGACTAGGCCTGACAATTCCGGTATCAGAGGGATCTGGTGCTCTGAGCAGAGTGGGTCTGGGGTGTGTGTTCCACGGGATGGGAAGGGAAAGGAGGATGTTTTTCTCCAGTAAACCTCATGGTCTAACAGCACAGAGCTCAGCAGCCCTGACAGGACCTAGGTATGTCCTCCTTGGTCTCAGGGCCTAGGGGTCACTAGGAAGGGCCCTGCTCCTGCTGGTGGGAGGGTCCCTGGACCCTGCTTCCCCTGAACCCAGAGCTCCTGGCTGCCCTGCTCCTCTGTGTGGGCCTGGCTGCCTCCTGCCCTGTCTCTCCCCAGCCCTGAGGAGATGGCGCCTGCTCCTGCCCCAGCTCTGTGCTCTGCTTCCTCCCTCTCTGTTGCTCTTCCTCCAGTTGCCCCCAGGGGGGTTCCCAGGTGAGGGTGTCCCTCCCTGACCCTGTGTCTCCCTCAAATGGGTGGGGCCCAGGGGCTGTGGGAGCTATTCCTGCAGGAAGGATGGCTGTGTGTGAAGCCCTGGCTCTAGAAAGGTAGGGATGATCCCCAACCACTCATGTGATGACACAGTTAAAAGCAGGTATTGAGCTGGAACATGAGGGGGAGGGATGACAATTGCTCAGTCAGGGGTTTACGGATTTTAAAAAAACAACTGTCTAAAATGTGAAAATACCTTTCTCCTCATTTTTGGCTTTTGATTTATTTGTGTCAGAAACACTTGTCAGTTATTAATTCATTTCACTCCACTAATATTTATATATTATGTGCTATGTGCTCTGTACAAAAAAGAGATTCCCCAACTTCAGAGAGCTGCTTTCATGCAGGAAGCAGTGAATAATAAAGACAGGAAACCCACCCCACCCCCAGCTCAGAGGGGCTGAGAGGAAGGACAGGCAGGGAGCAGGTTGGGCAGCAGGGGAAGGAGGGGTGGGGGGGCAGCTGTGTCCATCAAGGGGATCAGTGTAGATGGTGGGATGGGAGAAAGGCCCTGGGAAAGGGGTGTTGGGGGTGCGAATCCCATGGAGGTAACAGCCTGTGGGGGGCTGGCTGGTGCCAGGTATTCAAGGACAGGGGGGGTGAGGGTCATCTGGAGCAGAGGGAGAAGGAGGGACACAGGAGTGGGTGTCCTGGGAAGGGACCACACTGTGGTCCTGGGGGCAAATGTGGGGATGGGGAGCCAAGCTACTCCTGGGTGAAAGGGGCCAGACTGGGCGTGGCAGGAGAGACTAGTCTGTGTCTCCAGGTGAGAGAGGAGGGGCTCAGACCAAGCTGGGGCAGCACAGGTGAGAAGTGGCTGTTTGGAGGTGCAGGGGGCTCCTGAGTCAGCACAGTCCTCTCCTGTCCTTCCCAGGCCTCCTCAGGTCAAGGACACTGACTAGAGAGCAGGCTGCGGGAAACTATTTCTTCTATTTTTTTTTTTCTGAGGTAACATTAATTTACACACTGCATAGAAGTGACGTGTCCAGCTTCTCACCCAGCAACTGTGTATTTCACACACCAACTACCAAAAATCCAATCACAATCCTCCACCAAGCTATTCCTTCCACCCTCCTTCCCCTCTGGTGACTGCTATTTTGTTTGTGTTTGTTGATTGCTTTTTTCCCTTCATATTCCCCAAATGACACAGTAATTATCTTTCTCAATTTGACTTAGCATAATTCCTTCAAATTCCATCCATATTGTTGTAAATGGCAAGAGTTCATCTTTTTAAATATCCGAGTACTATTCCATTATATGTGAGTGTGTGTGTGTGTGTGTGCACGTGTGCATGATATATAAATGTGAGATATATGTCACATTTTGTTAACCCACTCATCTGTTCTCCAGGACTTGGGTTCTTCCATACTTTGGCTATTATAAATAGTGCTGCAATGAAAATAGGGACCCTGTCTCATTTTGAATAAGTGTTTTCATATTTGTCAGGTAAACATCCAGAAGTTGAAATACTGGATCATATTGCAATTCTGTTTTTTTTTTTTTTTTTGAGAACCTGCCATATTGTTTTCCAAAATGGCTGCACCAATTATAGCCAACCAACAGTGCACCAGGGTCCTTGATCCCCTAAATCTCATGAAATTAATTTCTTGACTTTTGACAATAGACATTCTTATTGGTGTGACTGGAAACCTATTGATTTTTTAAACGCTGAACCACTCTTGTGTTGCTGAGATAAATCCCGCTCAGTCAAATGCACATTTGAATTGGTTTGCTAAGGTCTTGTTGAGGATGTTTGCATCTATATTCATCAGGGTTTGATCTGTAGTTTTCTTTTTTGTGTGATGTCCTTCTCTGCTTTTGGTAACAAGGGAATATTGGCCTCATGAAATGTGTTCTCCAGCATTCCCTCTTCCTCTATTTATTTGAAGAGTTGCACAGTCAGGCATTAGTCCATCTTTAAAGATTTTTGTAGAAGTCACTGAAAATGTCTGGTCCTGGGCTTTGTTGTTTGGGAAAATTTTGATTCGCATTTCAGTGTCTTTGCTTGTAGTTGCTTTGTTCTGAATCTTCCTGATTCAGTCTCAGAAGGTTGTATACTTCTAAGAATTTGTCAGTTTCTTCTAGGTTATTTGCGGTTATTCAATTTATTGACATATAGATATTTAGTATTGTCTTAAATTCCTCTCTACTCCTTTTTATTTTATTTTATTACTTTATTTTTTTATTTATACAAGAGCTGGGTACAGGCCAGAGGTGTGGGGGGTAAGATGATTCACCAGAGACAGAGTGGGTAGCAGAACAGGCAGACGGACTGAAAGCACTGCTGAGGGGAGCAGTGGGTGAGGCAGGAGAGGTCTGCCACAGCTTGTGGAAATCTCCCTGGCTGGCCAGGAATTGAACCTGCACTGCAGAGGCTGCAGACAGCTTCACAGTGCTGCGCTCAACCAGCTGTGCCACTGGGGAGGCCCCCTCTCTATTCCTAAAGTATCTGTTGTAACTGCTCTACTTTTGTTTCTTATTCTGTTTATTAGAGTTTTTTTCCCCCTTGAAAATGTAGCAAAAGATTTGTCTATTTTTTTTCCCAAGAACCAGCTTTTGGCTTATTCATTCTTTGGTCTGTCTTCAATTTCTGTTTCATTTCTTTCTCTCTCTTTTTTTTAAGATTTATTTATTTATGCATACAAGAACTAGAGTATGTGTGTGTGGGATGAGAGGATTTACCAGAGACAGAGTGGGGGAACAGAACAGGCAGATTTACTGAAATAAACTGTTGAGGGGAGCAGTAGGCAAGT
This sequence comes from Talpa occidentalis, assembly GCF_014898055.3. NCBI lineage: Eukaryota > Metazoa > Chordata > Mammalia > Eulipotyphla > Talpidae > Talpa > Talpa occidentalis. The sequence continues at coordinate 27,572,376 of NW_023602073.1, read as the reverse complement.
GAGGAGAGGTCTGTTGCACCATGTGGGTAGCTCCCTGGCCAGGGATTGAACTTGTGCTGCAGTGGCTGTAGATAGCTTTGTAGGTTGCTTCTTAACCCCTTGCGCCACCAGGGGTTGAGCCAACAGGCCCTGTTTCATTTATTTCTGCTTTAATTTGATTTCCTTCCACTGTTTTTTGGTTTCATTTGTTCTTTCTACTGTTTTAGGTGTAAGGCTAGATTCTTTACTTGAGCTCTGTCTTGATTCTAGGTGTGGCCTGTATTGTTCTATATTCCCCTCTTAGTGCTGCTTGTGCTGTGCCCCACTGATAGGTTGTCATTTTTCTCAAGGTATTTTTAAATTTCTTGGTTGCTTTCCTGCTTAATCCAATAGTCATTTGGTAGTGTCTTGTTCAATCTCCACATAATATTTTTACCCCCTTTTTCTTTTTATGGTTGACTCGAGGTTGATACCATTGTCATCAGAGAAATACTTATATGAGTTCAGTCATCATGAATTTATGACGCTTTTTGAGTGGCCCAACAAAAGGTGTATTCTGGAGACTATTCCATGTGCTCTTGACAAGAATATGTATTCAGCTTTTTTGGAGTGTGGCACCCTATAAATATCTATTCAGCCCACATGGTCTAATCTCTCACTTAAAGCTATAGTTTCCCTGAGTTCTGTCAGGTGGATATGTTCTTGATGAAAGTGGAGTATTGAATTTCTTTACCACTACTGTGTTGCTGCCAATATCTGTTTTCAGATTTGTTTATAGTTGCATTACATATTTTGCTGCTCCTTTGTTTGGTGCTTGTACACCGATGAGTGTTATGTCTTCCTGATGTAGGGTTCCTTAATCAGATGATGGTCATCCCTATCTCTTGTTATGTTTTGGAAGCTTATTTTATCTTATGTGGCAGCTCCTGCAATTTTGGGGGTGCCCCATTTTTTTGTGTTTTCTCAAGAACTTTTCTGATCCTGTCTCCTGGAGACATCATAAAGTTGGGTTTTGTTTTTGGTGCAAACAGTCACTCTGTGACTTTTAGAAGTTCAATTCATGTACATAAAGGGTGATTACAAGATGACTTACTACTGTCCTTTTGTCTTCAGTCAAATCTAACCAAGAAATGTGTGGTATCTGGAGAGGGTGGTGAGGGCTCCAGGGTCACTGCTTCATAGGTCCCCTGGTTAGTTTGCAGGATGTTGTCAAGTGGGAGGCCCAGATGGCTCAGGCCAGGTGGCTGGGGTTCAGACCTGGGCACTGCCATCACCCCCAGTCTCCATGTCCTTGTTTCTGAAAGGGAATGGGGGAGGGGTGTCAGGACAGTATCAACTCCCAATTCACAGAGTGCTGGGGAGGAATCCCCGAGGTCACATAGAGAAAGTAACTGCTGAAGTCACTTAGTCAGCCTTCCATCAGCTCCCTGAGCCACTTCTGTTTCTGTGCCCACATCTGGCTTTCAAGCCCCAGCTCCCACGTTGAGGAAGGAACCTCCCCAGCTCTGCTCTTGGGCCCCTCTGAGGCAACTACCACAGCCCTTCTCTCCTCACACACCCCAGGCTACAGGTCCTCCACGGTGGGGTCACATGGTTCTCTGTGACCCCAGCACCCAGTGGAGTATGTTCCTAGGCAACAGAGTACATTGGGCTAGGGTACCCCAAATGCCCAACTGCAGGTCTGTGTCAGCAGAGTCACCTGGGTTCTGTTAGAGAGAAGTTCCCAGGCCTGTCCCCAGAGGAAGAGAGTGGGCTCCAGTTGCCCAGGGCTGAGAAGGGGAAGGTGGGGGTGGTGCCCATAGGCCCAGGCCCAGGAGACAAGGTTGTTATGGTGATGGAGATGTTCTCAAGGTAGAGTATGGTGCCAGGCTCTGTGCTTACCAAAAGGACATGAGAGGTGAGCCTCCAACAAGTGACTTAATGGTCCTAAGTTATATCTCAATTAAGTTGGTTAGATCCATATCAAAAAATGGGTCTACAAGTTGCCCTGTGTCTGCCCTCCACTGTATCCACAGCGAGGGCTTGTGAGGCAGGAAACTGCCTCAGCCCATGAGGAGCTGAGCACAGACGGCTTCACTGCACAGATGCTCTCACAGAGCCTCCTCTGCGTGGCCCTGTGTCACATGATGAGGTGCTGATGTCACACTGCTCTGTGATGGAAAGACATTTAGGGGCCTTGGGTGGAAGGGAGTTTATTTTTGATGTAGGAAGAATGGAAATAATTAGTGTCCAGAAGATCTTCTGTGTTGGTTTTCAATTTTCCACAAATTTTCTGATACACAGGAGGGGAGACAGTTCCCCCCCATGAGTGTGTCTGACTTGCTGGCTCTTCCTTGTGAGGAGAACAAAGCAGAAGGGATGTGCCATGTCACAGAGTCAGGCTCACAGGGGCTGAGACTTCCCGCCCAGGCTCCCCTCCTGGTCTCTCTCTGGGGTGACTCCCTGCACACGGTGGACCCTCAGCTAAGGGGACGTCCACAGGACAAGGACCTGAGGGTTTTCTCCAGGAGCCACATGCATGAGCTCTGAGGCAGGTCCTTCCACGCTGATCACAGCCGTTCAGATCCGCCAACATCTTGTCCCCATCGCAGCCTCGTGGGACCCAGAGCTGGAGCCTCTGAGGGAGGCCTTTCCTGTCGCTTCCCCCTCAGACGCCAGATCTTTGTGGTTTAGCTGCTAAGTTTGAAGTGATTTGGTACAAACCAGTAAAAATTAAGGCTATAAAGTGATCAGTGGCTGTTTTCTCACAAGAAACAGTGGAGGCCAGAATAACTCACATGACAGTCAAGGTCCTGATAGCAATGAGCTGTCAGACAATGATTCCATGTCCCCTGAAAGTGTCCTTCAAAATAAAAGTGATTTTAAAAAATTATTTCTAGGTTTTTAGATTCCATTTAATTTTGTGTTCATTTATTTTTCACACTGTCCCCAGAGCGGTGTCTGCAGGTTCACAGTACAAAGGGGCTGTCCGGCACCCTGGGACTGTGAGCAGGGCTGACTCTGACCTGCCTGCAGGGAGTGGGGCCCTGGAGCCCCAGAATCAGCCCTCAGGGCTGGTCCTCCATGGCGGCACAAGCCTTGCTCTGCCCTCCTCTTGGCTCCCTGAGTTTCCCTGACACCCCAGCATTGGGGAATTGAGGGGGGATTTTCTGAAACAGGAGGGCAGCTTCCTCTTAACCATCTATCTCCCCCATCTCTCTGCCTTCCACGGAATCAAGACAAAACATGTAAGACCTTTAATGGAAAGGATCTTTACTACAATTAGTGTTGAACAAAGAAAAAGGAAAGAATAAAGTTTCCAAATCAAGCACCAAATTCACCATCCCCCTGTGTGTAAATGTTCAGCAAAACAGGGCTGGCCCAAGCAGGGCCTGAATGCTTGTCACAGTATAAAGCACCTTCTTGTGCGGACCCATAAAAAAGAATGGGGCTGACAAGTCTGGAAGGAAAAGAGCAAAATCAAGATAGAAGCTGCCATTGTCACCTCCCCATGGGCCTCTCACCCCATGTTTGTTTCACCCAGTCCAAGGCCAAGAAGCAAGTGCAGCTTCTTCAGTGGTCTCTCTGTTCCATGTGCCTCTCCCAGGTCTCCTTCTGGCTCCATCCTGCTTCCTTCCTCCTCCTCAGCCTCCTCTCCAGCTGCTTCTCCCTGCTCAGCTCCACCCTCCTTGGGTGGGACAGGGAACCCAGATCCTCCCCTGGGGGCCCCCTGTTACAGTCCTCTCCTTCACCAGCATGTGAGTGAGGGGGTGACACCAGCCCTGCAAGGACGGGCAAGGCCCCGGATGTGCGCAGTTCCCTGGGCAGTCACAGGCCAGCACTGCTGCATCCCCCTAGGTGAGACAGACGCTCCAGCCCCCCAGTGAGAGCCCGTGTCACCCACACAGACCTTCCCCCCACAGTGTCCCCTATGCTGCCCCTTCCCTGCCCGGTCCTCTCTGGCTCCCCCTGCACCCCTTTCCACCTCTGTCCCCTAAAGTCCCCATTTCCATCCTCTGCTCTATTTTCCAGGAGCCTCCCCATCTTCCTAGCCAGTGCCCTGGGGGCTCTCCTAGGCCCCTCCCCTCCTCCAAAGGATGGAGAATGTCCGGTGATTCCCAGGAGGAGGGGCTTTCGTCCTTGGAAGCAGAAGCAGAAACAAAGTACAGGGACCCTGGAATCTAAGTTTCCATCCCAAGGGACTGAGGCGACCTATATATTTGGGGATTTGCCTAGAACCTAGGGGCCAGTTGTTATGTCCTAGAGTCCACTGGAAACTAAAAATAAGGACACTTAAGCTGACCCTGGTCCTGGGCGCCCCCTTGTGTGCAGATCCCTGTCCTGCCGCTGGGGGCCCAGGGAGCCTGGGGAGGGCCTGGCTGAGCAGGAGAAAGGGCAGCTCTGGGCGCCTGTGCTCAGCCCTGTGGCCACACGGGGGCGCTGCCGCGCTGCTCCGGATTCTGGTGGAGCCGCCAGGACGGGGCGGGGGCTGAGGTGGGCAGAGTTGGGGGTCCTGGAGGGCGGCGTCCTGGGGTGAGATGCTCTGTGAGGAGTCAGAGAAGCAGGGCTCAGAGCAGAGGAGACTCTGGAGCCTGCCCTGGGTGTGAGGTTTCCAGCTTTTCTCCCAGGACTCCTCTCTCCAGTCCCTGGATAACAAAACCTGGGGAAACAGAAAAGTAGATCATTTTTAACTTCTGCAACCTTTTTAGTATTGAGGACATTAAAAAAAAATAACATTTAAAGAATACTGTTAAATTTACAGAAAAGTTGCAATGGTGTTACAGTTCTTGTTTATACCACACCATTTCCACTTGTCAACATTTTACATGAGTAAAGTTGTTGTTTTTTTACAGCTAATGAAGCAATGTTGACACAATCACCAAACTCCATGCTTAATTTCATTAGTTTTTCTTAATGTCCATTTTATGTTCCAGAATCCCATCTAGTTTGCCTCATTCAGTTCCAACCAGGTCTCCTTGATGTGCCTCTGGCTGACAGTTTCTCTGACTTTCCTTGTTTTTATAACATTGACAGTGGGGAGGAGAGATGTTTGGGAGAGGTGCTGGGGTCACAGTTGGGGGTTCCTGGGTCACCTCTGAGAAAAGTTTCACCACAGTCCTCCTTTCACATACGCAGTGAGTTTCCCCACAAGGCAGAGACTAAAAGTCTCTGCCAAAGAGAAGATTTATTATATTTAAATAAAGGGGGCTGGGTAGAAGGAGGTGTTTGCGCAGACACCAGCAGGCACGAAGAGCTGCCCCTGGAGAGGGCACGTGTATGAGGAGAAGCCTGCAGGCCCCAGACCGAGCCTTGGGAGCAGAGCTGTCTCTTCCCGGGGCACAAAGGGCACTGAGGTAGTGTTCCAGTTGGGAGAGCTCATTCCTTTGTGCAATTGTCATCTCTTGTTAAATTAATTACTTCTCTGGTGACTAGGTTCATTGTAAGGACAGGTGATTCTCTGTAATGGCCTCATCCCCATATCTCAGCTCTGGTCTGCACCTCTGGGTCCTTTCTAGAGCAGTTGGTGCTCCCTAGAGCAGCTTCCCTAAGCATTGTTCATTTCTATAGTGGGTTTAATAACTATGTTAATCACCTCTACCCCAGCTCCACTTTCTGGTCTTGTGGCCCCTCCATCCTCAATTTTCTACTCTTAGCCTCTATCAAGGAGTCCTGCTTAGGAATATTGTTCCTCAATTTAGTGTTTTTTTTTTTTTTTCTTCTTCTTTGAATGGGACTGTGGCTTGGGAAAGCAGACCACAGAGGTGCAGGCCATTGTCCACTCAACATATCAATTGCATATCAATCAACACTCAATCATTTCCACCTGATTGATCACTGATGGCATTAACCTTCACCACAAGGCTAAGGTAGAGTTTCTCTGTTTTCATTTGGGAAGCTTCTTTTTTTTTTTTTTTACAGATTTAGTTATTTATGCATAGAAGAACTGGTGTACAGGCCAGAGGAGTGGGGGCAGGTATGTGTGTGAGAGGATTCACCAGAGACAGAGTGGAGAACAGAACAGGCAGATTGACTGAAATCCACTGCTGAGGGGAGCAGCAGGTTAGTCAGGAGAGGTCTGCTGCGCCATGTGGGTTATCTCCCTGGCTAGGGATCAAACTCGTGCTGCAGAGGCTGTGGATAGCTGCATAAGTTGCGGCTGAACCCCCTGTGCCAACAGGGAGGCCCCTGCAAAGCTTCTTTTTGTTTCATTTTTTTAGTTACCATTGTCTTTTGCAGTTAGTCACTATGGGCAGCTCACGCTTACAGGTGTTCTGCTATAAACATTTACATGTATGCAGGGTTTTTGTGCAAATATAAGTTTAAAATTAGTTGGGTAACTAGCAGGGCAGTGATCACTGGGTGTATGGTCAGTGTTTTTTCAGCTTTCAAAGAAACTGTCAAAGATCCCACAGTGACCCGCCATTTTGCATTCCTGCCGGCAGTGCTGAGGCTCCTGTTGTCCACACCCTGGGCAGCACCTGGTATTGTGCAGGGTTTGTATTTTCAGCCTCTCCTAGGTGTGATGGTGTTACTGCTGTTCTTAGTGGTCTTTCCCTAGTGACTTGTGATTCTGAGCATCTGCTCATGTTCTCCCTTGTCGTCTGTGTCTCTTCTTGGCGAAATGTCTGTTGAAGTCTTTTGTCCACATTTTTACTGAGGTACCACTGATGACTCCACTGTTTGTGACTTTTTTTAAATTGGGTTATTTCTTTCTGATACTGAGTTTAAAGGGCTATTTTGTAAATTCTAGATATAGTCCTTTATCAGATTCATGATTTGCAATGTTTTCTCCCACTTTGTATCCTGAACTCCATTGGTGACAGGAAAACAAACACTAGTGTCCAGACAGAAGCATGGATATATTTTTTTAAGAAGAAAAATGATAACTTGTGAACTAGTTTTGAGCAGATACTGGCTGACTGGGGTGCTGGGGGTGAGGGGGAATAACTTACCCATGTGTCTCCTTGAGTGTTATTTAAATGTTCTTGCATGCACTAGAAATAATGTTTTCAAAATTAAATTATGCTAAATTCCTCAACTTATAAAACACTTCACATGTCACATCCAAACCACGGGGCATGTGTGTTACAAGTGAGGGGCCCACGTGTCATCCCCTCTCAGAGTCCGTGGTTTCCCTTTTGTTCACTCTGGTGTTGTCCATTCTTGGGGTGTTGGACAAATGCATAATGACCTGTGTCCATCATGAGAATATCATGCAGAGTATTTTCACTGCTCATAATGTCTTCTGTGCTCCAAGGAAATCACCAATGGAATCACATCAGACTAAAAAGCTTCTACAAGGAAACTATCATAAAAATCAAAAGACAGTTATAGGTGGGAGAAAATATTTGTACATCCTAAGTCCAATAAGGGGTTAATAGCCAAGATCTACAAATGACTCCAAAACAAGAAAACAGACATCCCAGTCAAAGCAAGAGCTAAATAGGCACTGCTTTAAAGAAGACACACATGTGGCCAATATGTACATGGATACATGTTTGTCATCATGTGCTGTCAGGAAAATGCCAATTAAAACCACAATGACCCATTGTAGGGTGAGGAGGAAAGGGAACTCTGGTACATGGTGGGTGGGGATGGAGACTGCTCCTGTTAGCGGGCAGAACGAGGGGTTCCCCATATCCTCATGCCTGATCAATCTAAGTGGGTACTGTCATCAGTTACATAAAGTCAAAAACATATTATAGAAAAGAATGATAATGTAATTCATGTGCAATAGAGAATTAGTGTCTAATTAGTGTGAGAATTAGTGTAAGAAAGAGAAGAGAAAAAAGATAGTTAAAATAGTTTCTAAACGAAACACCCAAAGTTACCCGTCCCCTCATGGCTAATGCCCAGCCAACCAAGGTTGGCCCAAAGCAGGGCTGCTGAGGCCCAAAAGCCTGCCACAGTCTAAGGCACCTCTGGTGGAGACTCCCAGGAAAGGGGCAGGAGGGGCCAGGCAAGTCTGGAAAGACAAGAGCAAAATGAAAATCCACATCAAGATAAAGGCTGCCATTGTCAGCCTCCCCTGGGTCTCTCACCCATGTCTTTGTCTCTTTCAATGTCCCCCAGGTCCCTCACACCAGTTAAAGCTCAGAAGTAAGTGTGGTTTCTTCTTCACAAGTCCCTCTGCTCCATGTGCCTCCTCCGGTCTCCTTTCCCCACCTTGTTTCTTCTGCCTCCTCTTTAGCTTCTCATCCCTGGTGGGCTCCACCCTTCCTGGGGGGGGAGCAGGAGAACTGGAACCTTCCTTTTCTATGGATACCACACTGTTACAGTCCCGTCCCTGTGGAGAACAGAATGAAGGTTCCTCAAAATATTCAAAATACACCTTCCACAGGGTCAAGCATGCCATTCCTTGGTATTTATCCAAAGGAGGTAAAAACACTAATTCCAAAGGATATGTGCCTGCTATGTTCACTGCAGCACTGTGCCCAATAATCAACTGTGGAAACAACCTAAGTGCCCAACCACAGATGAGTGGACAAAGAAGAGGTGGTAGATAGACACAATGGAATACTACTCAGCTGTGAAAAAGTTAAAGCCTTGAATTTGCAAAACATGGATAGATGTAGAGGGGATGATGCTAAGTGAAATAAGCTTGAAGGAGAAAGTGAAATACTCGATGATTTCATTCATATGTGGAAAATACAGAAACAAAGCAGGGACAGATGAAACTAAACCAAAACAAACTCTAGAACTATGACTGAGAATTGACCCTATGGGTGAGGGAGGGTGAGAGCAGGACACAAAGAGGGAAGAGGGCCTCATGGACTGTGATGGAGGACTGTGGTGCCCTCAGGTGGGTGTGATGTGGGAACAAACATCTGAAGAGGGTGACCCTGTGCCTCTGAACACATACAGTGTGTAAACTGATGTTGCCTCAGTAGAAATAATACAGTAATGAGGGGGAAAAATGCAAGATAGTAATTTGTCTCCTCCATCCATCACTGACCTCAGGCCTTTGCTTTTGCCTCCTCATTGTCATGCAGCTGAGGGGCTGGTTTCCCACAAGGTCATAGGCAGGAGGTGCAAGAACTCCTGGGGCTGCTCAGACACTGCTGAGTAGAGACACTGCAGAGAGGGCGGCTCTGAGGGGACCAGAGACAGAGGGTCAGAGTAACCCCAGTGCAGAGTGAGGGTCTGGTTCCCAAGGAGAGGGGAGTGTGTGTGTGTGTGTGTGTGTGTGTGTGTGTGTGTGTGGAGACAGGGCACACAACATAGACAATGGGAGAACAATTACACATGAAGCCCAGCATAAATGAATTCAAATCCCACAAAGAACAAAATGTCAGTACAACACCCCGATAGGTACAGTTCAATGAAGAAACAGTTTTTGAGCAGGACTTGAAAATGCAGGACTGGAGAAAAGGAGCAAGTTTATTACTTTATTACTGTTCTTAGAATGGTTAGAATGGAAGGACCTTGGGTGGGACCCCTCTCAAGGCCTACTGCTAGGTTGTGGTAGCACCCCCACCCCTGACATCTCCCTCCCATAGTTCCCAATGTTCACTTCAAGCTCATCGCCTTTGGGGTCACTATAGAAAACCCACATCCTCAGAGTCAGAGAGCTCCAGCCTGGCAGCCCCTCTGTTTCCCAGGGGTCACTGCCTCTGTGGGCTGCAGCTACTTTCTCTCTAGACCAGAGCTGGAGGGAGTCCCACAGGGGGAGGGAGGAGTGTGTGTCCTGCTGGCCTGGCCCAGGGGCAGGATTAGCCCAGGTCACACCAGTTCCTGAGCTGAGCCTTTGTCTACAGTCCAGGAAGGGAGGGAGAGATGGAGCAGGGGCTACCTCAGCTCCTGGAGGAAGGTGTAACATTAGAGGGGGTGAAATTATTGTTTCTCATTTTCTCATCATCACTATCCACTGGACAACATCCAGGGTGAGGGTTGGGTCCTCTTAGTGATGGGCGCCCACTACCTGCCCAGGCAGCCATATGTTATTAAGTTGAATTTAAAAATTCCTCCTGATGTTGCTCTTATGGTGAAGGGAGATGCGTGGGGAGAGAGGGGAGGTGATGACAGAGGCTGGGCCCCAAAACTTCTACAGAATGACCAATTCAAACAGAATAAGGATACTTTTTCATATTATAGCACTTGAAATGTCTGAAATCTCTGTGTGCATAAGCAGGGCAAACCCCAACAAAATACATGGTTGTTTTCAGTATGTTGGTTGGTGTGAAAGTCCTAACCCGCCATTACCAGAAACAAGAGTCCTCTTGAGCTGCTTTTTGCATAACTGTATTAATTTCTTAATTCAAATGATATATATTGGGGTGCCACCCTCCAAGCACTGGGGCACAGAGTGAGCAGTGAGCCATCCTGGGACTCTGTGTGTCTGTAACTCAGGGTCCAGCTGGAGACAGGCCCAGGGAGCACAGAGCAAGGGGCCCCTGACCTGGGAGCCGCTGGGCCTCCTCTCTGAGTAGGTGACAGGTGACCTGAGCCCCAGAGTGAGCAGGAGGTGACAGGGGATGAGTAACTCCAAGGAGACAGTGGTGTGGGTCCTGGGTATTGGGTGCAGGGGGGGTCCAGGCTGGGCACAGGCTGGACCTGGAGCAGCTGCAGTGAATGTGAGCTGTCCCTTTAAGAAAATCAACAGAAAGTTGACAAATGATAATAATTAATTGCCTTGATAAAGTACAAGCTCCAAGTGAAAACCAGATAGTGAAAAATTGTTTCCCATCACTATCAACTTAACAATTTCCAGTAGCCATTTACTTTACTTTGGGGATCTTTGGAACATAAAACATGTATGATTTTCAAAATTTGATTCTAGAATAATTAACATAAGGCTCATATAACCTGGTAAAACAATGCATCACTTTTTTTTTTAAAGATTTATTTATACAAGCGCTGGGTACAGTCAGAGGCACGGGAGGGTGAGAGAATTCACCAGAGCCAGAGCGGGGAACAGAACAGGCAGACTGATGAAATACACTGCTGAGGGGAGCAGCGGGCGCGGCAGGAGAGGTCTGTCGCACCCATGTGGGACCCTTGCTGGCAGCCAGGGATTGAACCGGTGCTGCAGAGACTGCAGGCAGCTTTGCAGCCCAGCGCTCAACAGCTGGGCCACCAGGGGAGGCCCAACAATGCATCACTTTTTTAAATCATGTATTAGTTCAAAATTAATAATCAATAGAGGACTATGGAATTAATGTAACATAATAGAAAATATTCAGTGATATTGTTCTACCACTCACTTTGCAAATAGCATTTGAGAAACCACCATTTGTATAGTTTCAATTTATTGTAGAAGTGGAACAAAGTTGAATATTCACAATTATCTGCAAGGTACTTAAAATACTATTTTCACATATTTCAGAGAGGCTGTATAGTTTTCCATTGGCCAACCAAAGCAAAGAGTAAATGTGGGAGAAAATAGGACAATCCAACATTCCTCTAGTGAGACAGAGAAGGAAAAATAATTGCAAAAATGTGAGCTGTAAAAGATCCATTCATGACCCAGATTATTTTCATTAACTATCTATATTTTTTAAGACACTTTGAACACACATTGGGTTATTAATATTATTCTAAATAAAACAAAAACATCTTTAAGTTGTTTTCATTCCTCATGTAGTAAATACTGAGAGCTATAACCTCCTAAAATTATACTGGGGTCCTCACTAATTTGTAAAAGTGTGCAGAGATCCTGAAACAAAAACATTTGAAAACCGCTGTCCCAGTTCCGGGCCTGGACTCCAGGAGGCAACAGTGTGACAAAGGCCTTGGAGCAGGAGAGGAGGGCCTGGTGATGTCCCAGGTGCCAGGTGTGGTTCTCAGGGTCTCAGCATCCAGGGCTGTATCTGGGTTAGGGAGGGTTACTGTTGGGGATTCCCCATCTCCCCAAAGCGTCACTTATTTCTCTCACAGCCTGTGTAGGGGACTCCTTTCTGCATAGGGTGACTCACCGCAGTTCTCACTCTCCATTGCCTACAGGTCTCCAGAGCAGCCAATCAGCATCACTCTGGCTCCAAGTTAGAAAGTCCCCACGGACCCGCCAAAATTCAAATGCTCAGCTTCCTCTAGGGCACAGGTGATGCCCCCAACTCTCCTGCTGCTGCTTTCACTGGCCCTGGTCCTGATGGAGACCTGGGCAGGTAAGTGCTGGCTTGGGAGGGAAAAGGCCAATGAGGAGGGGGGAACTGAGGAACCCTGGCGGGGGCTCAGGACCTGGGAAAGGCCTGTCTCCCCCATCACTGACCCTGTTGTCCCCCTTGGCCCCCACATTGTCTTGACCCCTTTCTGTCCCTCCCCGCCTCCCTCCTCCTCTGGTCCCTCTGACTCTCCAGCCTTCTCCTCCGCTGCCCCATTTCAATCTCAGGAGCCCCCTCACCCCCTCCCCTCCCGCCCCGTCTCCCCAGCCCGGGTCTCCCCTCCCGCCCCCAGGCTCCCACTCCCTGAGGTATTTCTCCACCATGATGTCCCCGCCCGGCCTCGGGGAGCCCCACGTAGTGGTCGTGGGCTACGTGGACGACACGCAGATCGAGCGGTTTGACAGCGACGCGGCGAGCCTGAGGATGGAGCCGCGGGCGCCCTGGGCGGGGCGGGAGGGGCCGGAGTGCTGGGAGCTGGAGACGCGGAGCGCCAAGGGCACCGCGCAGACGTTCCGCCTGAACCTGGGCAGCGCGGTCTGCTACTACAACCACAGCCAGGCCCGTGAGCGGGGCGGCCCGGGGCGCTCACAACCCCACCCCGCGGGCGGGCGGGCGGGCGGGAACCCCAGATCCCGGCCCGAGCGTCCCCCGAGGCAGGGGGACCCGCGGGACCCTCGACCCGGGACGAGCCCGCGGGACTGTCACCCCGAGGTTTCCGGGGGTGGGGGCGCGGGCGGGGTGACCGCGGGGTGACGCGGGCGGGGACAGGTTCTCACACCTTCCAGAATATGTGCGGCTGCGACGTGGGGCCCGACGGGCACTTCCTCCGCGGGTACAGTCAGTCCGCCTACGACGGCGCCAATTACATCTCCCTGGACGAGGACCTGCGCTCCTGGACCGCGGCGGACTTGGAGGCTCTGATCACCCGGCAGAAGTTGGAGGCAGCCGGAGCGGTGGAGCGCTTCAAGGACTACCTGGAGGACACGTGCGTGGAGTCGCTGCGCAGACACCTGGAGAACCGGAAGGAGACGCTGCAGCGCACAGGTAAGAGCACAGCGAGGTCTCCCCACCTCCCTCAGGCCACGTCTCTCGGGGAGGGTGGAGTCAGGGTCACAGCAGCGCCCTCTCTCTGGTCAGGGGAGGAGGAGCCCCCTGGGTTTCCTGACTCCCCAGAGGATCCCATTTTTCCTCAGCACAGTTAAGGAATCCAGTGTCTCCTGAGCCTGAGGGGAGACCAGCCCTAAATCCCCCTTCACCGATCCTTTTGACCCAGCAGCCCTCTTGGGAACCATCAGTTTTCCCTCAGAGTTTTGCTATTGGATAGATGACATTTTCCTGCTTTTCTGAGTCCCCGGGTCAGGAGCAAAAGCCTGAGCTCTCCTCCTTAGAGAGCTGCGTCCTTGTATCCAGTTGTCATCCTAATTCTAGAACTTTCTAAGGAATAAGTTATTATCCCAAACTCCAAGACCAGTCTGGTTTCTAGATTTTGTGCTTCCTCCTTCTGAGAATGGCACATGAGGGTTTTTCAGGGTCCATGAGAGAATAACCCAAAGTGTAAAAGTTCTCACTCTTCTCCTCAGATGCCCCAAGGACACTCATGACCCACCACCCCACCTCTGAGCATGAGGTCACCCTGAGGTGCTGGGCCCTGGGCTTCTACCCTGCGGACATCACCCTGACCTGGCAGCGAGATGGGGAGGACCTGACCCAGGAGATGGAGCTGGTGGAGACCAGGCCTGGGGGAGATGGAACCTTCCAGAAGTGGGCGGCTGTGGTGGTTCCTTCTGGAGAGGAGCAGAGATACACGTGCCATGTGCAGCATGAGGGGTTGCTGGAGCCCCAAGTCCTGAGATGGGGTAAGGAGGGAACATGGACACAGAGCTTCTCAGGGGCATCAGGAGCCCTTCTGGAGACCTTCAGAGGATCAGATGGAGGCCTGGGGCTCAGGGTCTCATCTTCTCTTCCATTCCAGTGCCCCCTCCTCAGCCAACTGTCCCTACCGACTCCACCAACCCCATCGGGGGCATCATTGCTGGCCTGGTTCTCCTTGGAGCTGTGCTCACTGGAGCTGCAGTGGCTGCAGCTGTGATGTGGAGGAAGAAGCGCTCAGGTAGGGAAGGGAGTGGGGGATCATGTCTACTGGGGGCTTTCGGGCCACAGGGAGAACTTGCCCTACCCGGTAATGGGAAGTACCACCCACACACATGTGTTGCCCAGTCTGAAGCTGATTGCTAACCCTCTTCTGTAAAGCATTTTTGAAAATGAGTCACATTGTTCACCTTGATAATTCTGGTGCTGGGTTCCTGATTTAGGCAAATGGCAGAGGGGAAGGTCCCTGCTGAGGGTAGACCCAGGAGGCACTTGGTTCAGTCCCCTCTCATCTCCTTTCTTCATATATCCTGGTCTTGCCCTAAGTGTCCAGTCACAGTTCTGGAAACATCATGGGCTGACTCCTCCCTGGTCTCACACAACGCTTCTTCCCTCAGGAGGACAAAGAATAAGCTACGCTCAGGCTGCAAGTAAGTGTGGATCAGGGGTTTCGTCCCTGAGCCCCTGGGGACAGTGTAGGCGGAGCCCATGGGGGAGTCACCCACATCAGTCCCTCCTGTGGTCTCATCTCTCTGTGGCTCTGACAGGGTTCTATTTTGTTCTCCCCCAGGGAGTGACAGTGCCCTGGGCTCTGATGTGCCTCACAGCAGCTAAAGGTGAGGCCCTGGAGGCCTACGGTGGTAGGGGCTGGGGCAGAGAGGATGGGGCCTGGTTATGGGGAAGCTGTGAGGGGGACATTCTGAGGATGCGGTGGACTGTGGAGAATGTCGACACTTACGTGTTTCTTTGAATTATTTTATGATCATTTTTTCCTTCACAGTGTGAGCCAGCTGCCTGTGGGAGCTGAGTGATGCAGGATTTCTTCTCACTCCCACTTTGTAACTTCAAGATCCTCTGGTTTCCTTTGCTGTAAAAGGCATTCAAATGTGTCTCTGTTCTTATGAGATAATGTGAGGAGGTGGGGAGACTGGCCCAGCCCTGCCCACCAGGGCCCTCCCCACACTGACTTGTGTTTCTCCTCGATGACTTTCCTGTTCCAGCAAGAATGGCTTCATCTGTGTCTACCCCTGTCTTTGTGTTTTCCTCAAGAATAGTAACTACGGGACTTCTCAGGTGGCGCAGATGGTTGAGCGCTGCGCTGTGAAGCTCTCTGCAGCCTCTGCAGTGCCGGTTCTATCCCTGTCAGCCAGCAAGGGTCCCACATGGTGCAGTAGACCTCTCCTGTTGAGCCCACTGCTCCCTCAGTAGTGTATTTCGTCAGTCCTCTTGCCCTCCTGTGCATCTGGCCTATACCTTGGTTCTTGTGTAAATAAATAAATAAATCTTAAAAAAAAAAGAGAAAAAAATACTTAAAAAAAAAAGAATAGTAACTACATTCCTCTTGAAATAATAATTGATTCTGAAATTACTGTTTGTAAGCTTGATGGATAGATTTGGTTGGCTAATGAAAATGATTCCTAAAATTTGATATGAAATAAATGAAAGAAAAAGAAAAGAAATAAATGGGAAACTTTCCAGAATCACGTGTTTGCTGTGCTGAGTCTGTGCAGATGGGGGCAGGAGAGACTGTGAGGGGCTGAGGGGGACAGGGCCTGTGTCCAGTCAGTGCTCAGTGTGTCGTGGGCTTTGACATGGTCACTCCTCAGGGGTCATCTCTCTGCTCCTTTGTCCTTGTCCTTCAGGAGCACCTGTCCCAGCAGGACCTGTGATCACAGGGACTCAGACTTCACCTGGCCTTGTAGTGTCATGTCTGGGCAGGGAGTGCTTGTGTGTCCAGGTCAGCCCAGGCTCAGCTCAAGGTCTAGCCTTTCTGTGGATTCCTACTTTGCTTCTTCAGGGTTTTCTTTTCTTTTTTTTTTTTTAAAGATTTATTTATTTATTTATACAAGCACTGGGTACAGCCAGAAGCGTGGGAGGGTGAGAGGAGTCACCAGAGCCAGAGTCGGGAACAGAACAGGCAGACTGACGAAATACACTGCTGAGGGGAGCAGTGGATGGCAGGAGAGGTCTGCGTGCCATGTGGGACCCTTGCCCAGCGGCCGGGGATTGAACCGGCGCTGCAGAGGCTGCAGGCAGCTTCACAGCTCAGCGTTCAACCGCTGTGCCACCAGGGGAGGCCCTGTTGTTTTTCTTTATGCCTGTTCTCCTTATGTTTTGAGACCAGGCCTCATGTCCTCTTGGTTCCTGTGTCTATAGCAGCAGGAGCATCTGTCATTGTCCCCACAAGGCCCAGGGTGTCCCCTGCACACAGGAGTCTGGTGAGATGAATTTCCAGACTCATCTGATTTTTGGCCTCATTTAGGACTTTTTTTCTGGATTGTTCTTTCCACCTTTTCTAACAAAATCCTGGTATTATTAGAGAGGAGAATTTGATAATTTCCTGATGGATTTAGGTAAGTTCCTGATTGATTTCTGTTTTTCTCTATAGCTTCTCCCTGTAACCCTGCCCTTAAATGTAGTAACCCCAGTGCTGGTGCCAATCAAGACCCATGGGTTGACGGAGTCAGTTCCCTTCATAGTTGGCTGAAAAATAGGACCCATAAGCCTAGGTACCTGGGCCTCCCTGTTGGCCCAGGAGTTAAGTCTCAGTACTGTCACCTCTGTACCCTGAGTTCAACCCCCCACTGGGGAGCTAACCCACATATGGAGAAGCAGACCTTTCCTGTTTGGCCTGCTGCTCTCCTTGGCAGCGTGTTTCAGTAAGTCCACATGTTCTGCTCCCCACTCTGTCTTTGGTGAATCCTCTCACCAACTCCACCAACACACTTCTGACCTACACTCCAGTTCTTGTTCACAAAAATTAATCATAAATAAAAATGTAGGAACACCATTTCAAAAGATCTACACCTGTGTAATGTGCCACATTAGTTAAGACACTGTCTCTAGAACAGGGAGGTGCTCTACACTGATGACACAACTGATAACTTGCACCAGATGTGTGACTGACTTTATGCTTTGTTGTGTTTCGTACTGTTATTTGTAGGAAACCTCCATGAACTGAAAACATGCACAACTTGCGGTCTGTGGAGAGTGTGTCCTAGTGGGGAGGGGAGGATGGGGACTGTGTGACAGTAGATCAGACAGTAAACCATGCGTGTCTGGTTAGAAGTGGGTAAGGGGTGTGGAAAGGTGACAGGATGGTTTTCTTCCCAGCGTGGTCAGTGTGGGTCTCACTGAAATGACCTTTGAGAAAAAGTCTGATGGACACGTTGCCCACAAGGATGTGATTTGCAGGGAAGTTCAATCCAGGCAGGACAACCTCCAGGGCAGATGCCCGAGCAGGAATGTGTCTGTGTGACTGACATGAGCAAGGAGGCCAAGGACTGGAGCAGAGGTCAATGGAGATGGGATCTGTGTGTACCCAGGTCATGCAGGCCTGAGGATGTTGGGAGGGTTTGATTCTGTGAGTAAGATGTGGGGTGACAAGACCTGAACAGACATACACCTTTGGGACATCTCTCTGGTAACCTCAGTCTGGCTGCTGTGCAGCATGGAAGGGTGAGAGGTGGGAAGAGAAATGGAGGAAACCATTGTAGGTCCAGGACAGAGAGGTTGGTGGCTCAATGTGGGGTGAGTAAGGAAATAATACAAAGTTATAGGACAGTGCATCTTTAGACATGGACTTTACAGTGTTTCCTGCTGCTGGGCTATGAGAAAGGGGTCAAGGATGATACTCAGTGTCTCAGACTGTGCAGGTAGAGAGGTGGAGCCTCAGTGACATGGGGAAGACCCCAGAAGACCCATATGTGGGCATCCCAGGCACTCAATTTAGAAAAGTTGAATCAGATCTATTAGAATTGAAAGTGATGTTGGCAGCTGGACAGACAAGTCTGGGGCACAGGTGAAATGTCTGAGGTAAGAAACAGATCTGGGAGGTGATGTGATGTAAATGATATTTGAAGTCTTGAGCATGTAAAGGTCACCCAGAAAGTGATGACTAAGCAAGAGAAAGGAGCAGAATTGAACCCCAGATTCCACAGTGATGAGCAATCAGAGACGACGCCCCCCCCCACCCCCGAGCCGACTGCACAGTCTGACCCTACATGGAGAAGACACGGAGCCCAGGGAGCCCCCACTTCAGTGAGCACAGGAGTCACCTGGACATGCATGAAGACTCAGAAGGTCTAGAACAGAGCCTGAGAGTCTGTTATTTGGCCCCTCCCCTCACACTAGGAATGAAGAATTTGGGGCTGATGCTCAATAAGAGGCACTTTCCTCCCTAGAAGCAACATTTCATTTATTTATTTATTTAATTTTTTTTTACATCATTGTTCATTTTGAAACAATATTTGCTTCCCCCACCCTCTCAGGTATAGTCCCCATAGAAGTTCCTTCACCAATGCACCCGTGCACCATCACCACAGTCCCCTGTGCTCCTCCCTCCCTCCCTCTGATCCCTCTCCTTCCTCCTCCCCTGCAGGATGTCTCTCATTTAAAATTGTCCGTTTTTGCTTTGTTGTGTTTCGTACTGTTATTTGTTGTGTTTTGTACTGTTATTATTTTTGTACACTGATGTCTTATTTGGTTCCCCTGTATTCCTGCTATAAGTGAAACCATCTGATATTTTTCTTTTTCCTTCTAACTTATTTCACTGAGCATAATCCCTTCTAGCTCCATCCACAATGCTGCAAATGGCATGGGTTTGTCTTTTTAGATTGCTCATTAAATTCCATTGTGTATATATATACCACATCTTCTTGAATCAATCATCTATTTTTTGGCATTTGGGTTGTCAAATAATATTTTAAAAAATACTGTTAAATTTACAGAAACATGCAAAGGTAGTGGAGTTCCTATACAACCCACATCATTTCTAAATTGTTAGCATCTCACATGACCACAGTGCATTTGAGCATCTAAGGAAGCAATATGGGTGCACTTTCACTAAACTCTGCACTGTATTTGGATTTCATCAATTTTCCTAATGTTATTTTCTTGCTCTGACATCCCACCCAGGACACCACATGAAGTTCCATCCACAATTCTTTAGTTGCTCTGGCTGACAGTTTCTCAAACTTTCCTCTTCTGATGACACTGTGAGCAGAGCTGCTCAGGCACAATGCCCTCCATTTGAGGCCATTCTCCATCAACACATTAAGTGTACAAATATCCACTTTTATTTTCCTTTCTGTAGTTACTGTTGTCTTTGGAAGGAAGTCATAATGGGCAGCTCACACTTAGTGGGGATTCTGCCATAAACATTTACTTCCATGCAGGGTTTTTGGTTTAGTTTTCTTTATTTTTTGTTTTGTAAATACAAGTTTTCAGATGAGTTGGGTAAATAACAGGGACAGTGCTCGCTGGACTGTATGGCTGTTCTGTGTTTGGCTTTAAAAGAAATGTCAGCAGCACCGGTTCGATCCCCGGCTGCTCCCCTGCCACCGGAGGCGGGTCCCACATGGCGCACAGACCTCTCCTGCCGCCCGCTGCTCCCCTCAGCAGTGTACTTCGGTCCTTCTGCCTGCTCTGCTCCCCGCTCTGGCTCTGGTGAATTCTCTCACCCTCCCGCACTTCTGACTGTACCCAGTGCATGTATGAACAAAAAAACAAACAAACAAATAAATAAATTAAAAAAAAATAAAAGAAATGCCAGATCCTCCCTTGTGTGTGCCTCCCTTGGGTCATCCTATCCTGCCAGCAGTGAGGGGTCCTGTTGCTGCAGTCAGCACTTGGTGTTGCCCATAATAGGAGTTTTTTTTTTAAGATTTATTTTTTTTATGCATACGAGAGCTGGGGTACAGGCCAGAGGTGTTGGGGAGTGAGAAGATTCACCAGAGACAGAGTGGGGAACACAACAGGCAGACTGAAATACACTGCTGAGGGGAGCAGCGGATGAGACAGGAGAGGTCTGCCTCGCCATGTGGGTTGCTCCTTGGCAGGCTGGGGATCAAACTTGTGCTGCAGAGGCTGTGGATTGCTTCATAGTGTGGTGCTTAACCCCTTGCGCCACCAGGGAGGCCCCATAAAAGGAGTTTTTGCCTTCTAATAAGTGTGTAACTATATCACTGTTGTCAGTCTGTCTTTCCCTGATAACCTGTGATATTGAGCATCACAGTTATTTGGCATCTGTATCCTTCATTGGTGAAATCTTTTGTCCATTGTTTGCATTGGATCATTTCTTTTCTTATTGTTGAGTTGTAAGTCTTCATTTATAATATCAATTCTAGATACAAGTCCTTTATCAGATACATGATCTAATTTGCAATCATTTCTCCCACTCTGTGTCTTTCACTCTTGTACTTATATAATAGTAAACACTAGTGACTAGATACAGGCATAGATATTTTTTTCTGGAAAGAGAAATGATAAATTTCTAACTGGTTTTGAGTCAATGACCTGGCTCACTGGAGGGCTATGGTGGGAAGGGGGTGTTATTCATTTAGCTACGTAAATTCTTGAGTATAAAATTTTCCTCTGTGCTCATGAAATAATACTTTCAAAATTAAATCCTCCTAAAACCCCTTCAACAACTCATGTCCTAATCACATGCTAAGCTCAGATCGGCACATCTGCCACATGATGGACCTGCTCATCATCATCTCTCACGGCCCATGGCTGCAGGTTAGAGTCACTCTTGGCGGTGTCCATGCTGTGGGTTTTAGACAAATGTACAATGACATGGACACCATAGTGTGTCCTACACAGTAGACTCACTGCCCTCGATATCTTCTGCGTGCCAAGAAAACAGAAGCAAAGACAGACCAATGGAGCCACATCAAACTGCCAGCTCCTGCCCCGTGAAGGAAACTGTCATTACCTGTACAGACACCCTATGGGGAGGGAGAAATAATTTGCATATCATACATTCAGGATATACAAATAATACATATAACTCAACAACCAGAAAACAATCCAATCAAAAATGGGGAGAGGAGGTAGGTGGACACTTCTCCAAAGAAGCTAGAGATGGCCACAGTCACATGGAAAATGCTCCCATCACACGTCATCAGGGGATGCAGATCAGAACCACAATGAGACACCACCATGCACCTGTGAGGGGCTCATATTAACAAGACCAGAGACAACAAGTGTTGACAAGGTATGGAGGGGAAAGGAACCTTCATACACTATTGTGGGAACTGGTCCAGCCCCTACGGAAAATACTATGGAGTTTCCTCAAAATATTAAACATAGATCTGCCAGAGGCCCCAGTATCCACTCTTTGGGGTTTATCCAAAGAATGCAAAAGCTCATTTCAAGAAATATGTGCACTCTTGTGTTCACTGCAACAATATTTACAATCGCCAAATTATGGAAACAATCTATGTGCATAAAATAGATGATGGGAACTCTGTGGCAGGCACATGAAATCTTGAATTTACAACATACATGGAAATGGGTAAAATTATGCTAAGTGAAATAAATCAGGAGAACCACCAACACCAGACAACGTGATTCATATGTGCAATATACAGAAACCCAGCAAAGGATCAGATAAAACTAAGCAAGCCCTTGGATTCTGCTGCAGAACTGAGGCTACGAGAGGGGCTTGAGGGTGGGGAGCAAAAGGAGTAAGAATTTCCAGGGGAATATAGTGGAGGACTCTGGGGGCATTGGAGGTGGGGGGTGAGGGAACCTGCATCTGAGGAGGTGAGTCTCCAACTTTGAGTCATGTGCAGTGTGTAAACACATGTCACCTCAAAAATACAGTAACAAATATACTATTTTAAACCAAGAGAAAAAAAAATAACTTGTCCTCTCCATCCATCAAGTCCTGACCTCAGGACTTGGCCTTCACCTCCTCACTGTCATGCAGGTTGAAATGCTGGTTTCCCACAAGGGCAGAGGCAGGAGGTGCAGGCACTTCTGGGGCTGCTCAGACACCTGAGTAGAGACACTGCAGAGAGGGCGGCTCTGAGGGGAACCAGAGACAGAGGGTAAGAGTAACCCCAGTGCTGAGTGACGATCCGGTTCTCAAGGAGGGGTGGAGTGTGTGTGTGTGTGTGTGTGTGTGTGTGTGTGTGTGTGACAGGAGAGACAGGGCACACAGCATAAGGCAATGGGAGGACAATTGTACATCAAGCTCCAGCATAAATGAATTCAAATCCCACAGAGTGAAGAGTGTCAGGCAACACCCCAATATATATAGTTCCATGGAGAAGCAGGTTTGGAGCAGGACTTGAGGCATCAGAGGATCTGGAGACAGGACGGTGTTGGGACTATTCCCATGGTTAGATGTAAGGATCCTGGATGGGGCCCTGCTGGGCTGTGGGGGCAGCTCCCCCTGACAGCTCCCTCTCTCCTCCTCTAATGCCCACTCCAGGCTCATCTCCTTTGGAGTCAGGGAGCTCCAGCCTGGCAGACCCTCTGTTTCCCAGGGGTCACTGCCTCCGTGGGCTGCAGCTACTTTCTCTCTAGACCAGAGCTGGAGGGAGTCCCACAGGGGGAGGGAGGAGTGTGTGCCCTGCTGGCCTGGCCCAGGGGCAGGATTAGCCCAGGTCACCCCAGTTCCTGAGCTGAGCCTTTGTCTACATTCCAGGAAGGGAGGGAGAGATGGAGCAGAGTCTCCCTCAGCTCCTGGAGGAAGGTAAAATGTTAGAGTGGGTGAAATTATTGTTTTTCATTTCTGGGGCTCTCCCACCTCTCCAGGGTCACCCTCCATGTGCAGCAGGGAGAGGATCTCAGATAAACCCAGGCTGGTTCACCCACCTCCCTCCCTCCCTTCCTCACTGCTGTGCTCAGGATGACTGTCCTTGTCCTCACTGAAGAGGATGCAGAAAAAAAAGTGTTACCACATTAGCCACCAGGATTGGAGGTAAGTGTTTTCTTTTTTACTCTAAAAGTTCTATTACTTTTTGTGGTTACAATGATGTGAACTAGAAAATTGTGGGGAGGGAGAAAATGTTAACCCAAGCAAACAATAAAAGCAGGACAAAAAGGCAAAAATCAAACAAAATAAACATTTCGCATCAGGGACCCCCCTGCTGTGGCAGCTGCAGTGAGGAAGGGTCTCAGGGCTGAGGGGGCTGAGGCCTCAGTGTGGTCACACCCACTGGAAACATCCAGGTTGAGGGTTGGGTCCTCTTAGTGATGGGCGCCCACCACCTGCCCAGGCAGCCATATGTGATTAAGTTGAATTTAAAAATTCCTCCTGATGCTGCTCTTGTGATGGAGGGAGCCGAGGGGAGAGAGGAGGTGATGACAGAGGCTGGGCCTGAGACTGCTGCAAAGTGACCAGGTTCTGACCTCTGTGTTCAAACAGAATAAATATCTCTCTTCACAAAATAGCCCTTGAAATAACTGAAATCTTTGTGTTCTTAAGGAGGGCAAATAACACCAACAGACATTGTTTTCAGTATGCGTTTGATGGAAACGTTGTAACAGTCATTACCAGAAACGAGACTCTTCCTGAGCTGCTTTTTGTGTGACTGTGTTAATTTCTTAACTCAAATGACTTGTATCTGGGTTGCCACCCACCAAGCACTGGGGTGCAAAGTGAGCAGTCTCGAGATTCTGTGAGTCTATAACTCAGAGTCCAGCTGGAGACTGGTCGGGAAGCACAGAGCGAGGGGCCTCTGTCCTGGGAGCCACTGGGCCTCGTCCCTGAGGAGGTGACAGGTGACCTGAGCCCCAGGGGGAGCAGGAGGTGACAGGGAAGTGAGTCACCCCGAGGAGACAGGGTGAGGGTCCTGAGTGTTGGGTGTGGGGCTGGTCCAGGGCTGGGCACGGGCAGGAGCTGGAGCCGCTGCAGCAGGTGCTAAGGGGCGTGGGCCTCGCCCTGGGCCTGGACTCCAGCCCGTCCCCCCAGCATGCGGGTTGGACCTGCACAGTGACTCCCCACCAGAGCCTCAATTTCCTCACCTTTGTGTGGTGAGGTTAGGGATGCAGTGAGGACACTGTGCTGATGCCTGTGAGCCTGAGCACAGGACCTGGCACATTGTGGGTGCTCAGCTCAAGGGGCTGTGGGGAAAGGAGATGGGAGAGATAGTGAAGGTGATGACAGGCCTCATGAGCCCTCCCTGCCTGGTGTGGGGCTCAGAGAAGGCAGGTGAGGGTCCATGTTGAGAAAGGCCTGGGGAGCCATGGGGAGCAGAGACTGGAGAGGGTGAGAGTGTGCGGGGCAGGGAGGAGGCTCCTGTGGCCTGACCAGGGCAGGTGTGGTCACCTCATCCCTGAGCATCTCCTCTGCCCTCCCTTTGTTCCCCTTCCTCACCCACCTTACAGGACAGTCATGACCTCGGTGCCATGACTGGACCCTCCTGGCAGAGGGGAACTGCAGCATCTGCCTGGAGACAGGGGCCCAGGGAGCATCTCTTGTGGCCACAGCTTCTGCCAGGCCTGTCACCGCTGAGTCACTCTCAGACTCACCAAGGGCACGGGCTGTCCACACTGCCAGGAGCCACCCAAGAGGGGACAGCAGCCCCGTTGGGTCCTGGTCAGTCTGTGCTCTGGCCCAGCATTGGAGCCAGGGGAGACAACCCAGACAGGAAATGGGGGGTCTGTGGGCAGCACAGGAAGAGGATGTTTTCCATGTCCAGCAGGCCAGGAAGGTGTGGTTTGCAAAGACCTCAAACACAAATGTCACCCCGTGCTGCAGAAACAGAAGACACACTAGGTCTTATGTGACTGGTAAACTCTATGACTATTATTCTGCATTTTTAAATTTGCAAGTCTTGGTGGCTTGTTCTATTATCGATTACCAGGCACTATCCTAGAGAGACAAACTCCTGCATTCTCAAATCACTGCTGCTGGCAACACTAGACTCTCTTTGATCCTATTGTATTGTTAAAAATTATTTGTGGACATAAATACCTGCATTATCAAATGCCCCTCCTAGATGACAGCAGGGGGATTTCCCAGGCCTGAGGACCCCTGGCCCTGAGAAGGGGGAAGTAGGGGTTACTGGACAACTGATCTTTCTTTCCCTCAGGTGGAAGGGGGTGCAGTTTCCACTCCCATAGCCGTGTCCTCAATGACTTATTGCCCCTTATTTAAAGCCTGGAAAAATCATAACACTTACTTCAAGGCTACACAATAGGGAGCAGAATTAGGATTCAATCTTGGTGTTTCCTTCTAGATCATGTGCTTTGCTGCATCATACCCTGAAGCTGTTTTTTGTTTTTGTTTTTTTTTTTTAATTAATCATTCTTGTTTATTTCTTCACAATGTAGAATTTCTCCCCTCAGTTGGAGTCGTACAGTTTTTCCACCACCAAAGCTCACACAGCCTCCTCCGCCAGCTCCCCCCCCCATTCCCTACTCTCCCCCTTTCCTTCCCTTCTGCTCCTGTGTGTCAGGTCTAAGGTCTGATTTCTAGGGTCAGACTTACTGTGTGTCTTTGTCTGATCTTTTGTTTAGTGTCTCTAGATTCCACATATAAGTGCCACAATCTGTATTTCCCTTTATCCTTCTGGCTCACTTCTCTTAGAATCATCCTTTCCAGCTCCATCCATGTTGCTGCAAATAGCATGAGTTTATCTTTTTTTGATTGTTGATAATATTCCGTTGAGTACATGTGCCATGTCTTCCTGATCCACCCATAAGTACTTGGGATTTTAAGTTGCTTCCATATATTAGAATCCCTGGATCATATGGTACGTCCATTTTTCCTCTTTTGAGAAAAGACTTCCTTCCACAGGGGCTGGACCTGTCTACCAGGAGTGTGATAGGGCTCCTTTTCTTCCACACCCTTGCCAGCACTTGTTTGTTGTTTTTTTTTAATATGAGCCATTCTCACAGGAGTATCTCACTGTGGTTTTGATATAAATTGACCTGGCTGATGATGAGCATTTTTCACATGTCACGAGCCATCTTTACGTCTTCTCTGGAGAAGCGTCCATTGTTCTGATTGAGTTGTTTGTTTTCTTCTGCTTGAGCTGTGTAAGTGCTCTGTAGATCTTCTATATCAATTCCTTGTCAGATGTGTGCTATGCAAATATTTTCTCCATTCAGTAGGGTGCCTCTTTGTTTTGGTCACTGTCTCTTTCACTGTTCAGAGGCTTTTTTAGTTTGATGTAGTCCCAGTTGTTTATTTTCTTCTTCTTTTAACTTGTTGCTGAAGATGAATCTGTAGATATTTCTGAGGTTTATTTCATGGAGTGTTTTGTTTGTGTTTTCGTCTATGAATTTTATGGTTTCAGGTCTTATGTCCAAGTCTTTAACCTATTTTGAGTTGCACAGTGTGAGCAAGTAGTCTAGTTTCATTCTTTTTCATGTGGCAGTCCAATATTCCCAGTATCAATTACTGAAGAGGCATTCCTTGTTCCAGTGTAGATACTTTGTTCCTTTGTCAAAGATTAATTGTCCATAAATCTATGGTCTTATTTCTGGGCTATCTATTTTACTCCATTGGTTTGTGTGTCTGTTTTTTTCCCCCAAAACCATGCTGTTTAAATTTTTGTGGCTTTTTAGTATAGATGTCAGGAAGTACAATACTTCCATTTTTCTCCATTTTGATCAGGAGAGCTCTGGCTCTTAGGATATTTTTGTGATTCAATATGAATTTTAAAATCTTTGTTATTTTTCTTTGAAAAACGCTATTAGGATTTTTATTGAAATTTCTTTGAATCTGTAAATTTTTCTGGTTGGATGGCCATTTTGACAATGTTGATTCTACCCAACCATGAACATTGAATATCTTTCTATTTATTTTGTCTTCTCTAGTTCTTTGAACAATATTTTTATGGTGTTCCTTGTAAAGTTACTTTGCCTTCTTTGTTTTTTTTTCCCAGCTATTTATTTTTTGGGTGAGATTATAAATAGGATGATTTTCTTAATTTCTCCTTCTTTTAGTTCATTATTTACATTTAGAAAGGCAACTGAATTTTTGTGTGTTGATTTTGTATTCCACAACTTCATTGAACTGGATTATTGCATCAATTAGTTTTCCTGTGGAGTCTTTAGGGTTCTCTATGTAAATTTTCATATTTCTGCAGATAATGATGGCTTTAATGCTTTCCCAACTTGGATTCCTTTTATTTGTTTTTCTTGCCTAATTTCTCTATCTAGGACTTCTATACTATGTTGAATAATAATGATGAAAATGTATATCCTTGTCTTAATACCAGAACTGAAAGGCTTTCAGGTTTTCACTACTGAGAATGATATTAGCTATGGGTTTGTCAAATGTGCCTTTTATTATATTGATATGTTCCTTTTATTCCAAGTTTTTCAAGGGTTTTCATCATAAACAGATGTTGAAATTTATCAAATGCTTTCTCAGCATCTATTGATATGATCATGGTATTTTTACTTTTCTTTTTTGCTAATATAGTGCATTACATTGATTGCTTTTTGGATATTTGAACCTTCCTTGTGTTCCCATTATAGATCCCACTTGGGATATTCAAGACAGGGAGCTAGGCATCAGGACCTCACCAAAACTGTGTGGAACTGAGAAAGGGCTATCCTTGCACCCAGAGGTGAGCTGAAAAGCACACGCATGCCAGGCCCCATGTCTGGCTGTGAGTTAGAGCCCAGAGGAAGATCCAGCAATTTGGAGCCCAGGGGGGCAATCCAGCCACCACCCAGGCAGACTGAGGGCATTGGGAAGTGCTTTCCAGACACCATATTCAAGACAGGGAGCTTTACATCAGGACCTCACCAAAACTGTGTGGAACTAAGAAAGGGCTATCCTCACAGTCAGAGGTTAGCTGAAAAGCACATGCAAGCCAGGACCCACGTCTGGACAAAAATTGAAGCCCAGAGGGGGATCCAGCGATTAGGTGACCAGAGGCTGATCCAGCCACCACCAGGGCAAACAGAGAAACCTAAAGACCCCCTCTGGAACTGAGTAAACACAGAGGGAGGGAATTTTCAGGGACAGCACCCATTAACATATCCACAGTGGAATTCCTGTGTAACAGTATTGGTCTCAATTGGACCACTGGTTTCCAACATCACAGAAGGATTACCCCAAAGAGATGCCAGCCAGTACCAGTGACACAGTGTCTGAACACATAGGACAAATTAGAAGACAAGCAGCAGGGAGAAGAAAAATTGCAAGCAATCAATAAGTCCTCAGGGAAGAGACATACCACAAATAGAAAATCAACCACCAGATTGCAACAACAGTGATTTAAAAGAACTTGTGAGCCTCCTTCCAGATAGAGAATTTAAAGCTGCCATGATTAAAAAACTGAAAGAAGTCATAAAGGAAAACAATGATATGGGAACAATAATCAATGATCAGAAGAATGAAATTGAGTCCCTAAAGAGGGAAATGAATTGAGTCCCTAAAGAGGGAAGTGAAAGAAACGCAGTGATCAAAAGATCAATGAAGGAGCTAAAGAACTCTGGGAAAATCAATGAAAGCAGAATAGATGAAATGGAAGAATGAATAAGTACTCTTGAATACATAGAAATAAAAAGAACCAAAACAGAAAAGGAAAGAGAAGTACAAAGGAAAAAGAATCAAGAACAACTTTGACAATTATCAGAATTCATGAGGAAAGGAAATAAAAAAGTGATAGGGATCCCAGAAGGAGAGGAGAGAGACCTAGGAACAGAGAAAATATTCAAGGAAATAATTGAAGAGAATTTCCCAAGCACAAAGAAGGAGCTGAAAATAGACATACAAGAAGTGAGAACACCAAACTTCCATGATGAAAGGAAAAATACAGGAAGACACATAATAGTAAAGCTCTCAAGAATCCAAGACAAGGAAAAAATAATGACGCTGACAAGAGGGAAGAAACAGATAACATTCAAAGGAAAACCAATTGGGCTGACAACAGACTTCTCTGAAGATACACTGTGGGCAAGGAGAGAGTGAAGGGATATAGTCAACACACTCCAGAACAACAAATGCCACCCAGGAATACTTTATCCCTCAAAGTTTTCCTTCCTCTATGAAGAAAGAATATGGACCTTCTCAGACAAACAGAAACTCCAGAATTTCATTATGACTAAACCTTCACTCCAAAAAATACCACAAGGAGTCCGAAAGCTGGAACCAAACAGAGGGATGATAAGAACAAAACAAGAAAAATAATAAAACCACAAAAAATACAACAAAATGGCAAATACAGATGCTAATGTATCAATATTAACTCTTAAGTATAAACAGACTAAACACTTCAATAAAAAGACACAGAGTCACAGGCTGATTAAGAAACAAAACCCAATCTTTTGCTGTCTCCAGGAAACACATTTAACTACAAAAGATAAAAATAGACTGAAAGTAAAAGGATGGAAAACAACCCTACAAGCAAATGGACCAAAAAAGAAGGCAGGGACAGATATACTTATATCAGATAAAACAGACTTCAAACTCAAAAAGGCAAAAAGAAACCCAGGTGGTCACTACATTATGATTAAGGGGACAATACATCAAGAAGACATAAACTCATTAACATATACTCACCAAATGAAGGATCTCCAAAACATATCCGACAACTATTATCATCTCTGAAAACAGACATCAGAGAAAATACATATGAAGTAGATGACTTCAATATACCACTCTCAGCAATGGATAGATGAATGAGACAAGAAATAAGTAAGGACAAAAAAGCTCTAAATAAGGATCTAGACTGCATGGACTTAATAGATATCTATAGAACACTGCACCCCAAAACATCTGAGTACACATTTTTGTCAAGCACACATGAATCATTCTCCAGGATAGATTACATGCTGGGACACAAGACAAACATCAACAGATACACTAAGATTGAAATCATACCAACTATCTTCTCTGACCATGACATAAACCATAAAAAGAAGTCAAGGAACCCTCCTACCTCTTGGAGATTGAAACCCACACTACTGGAAGACCACTGGACCAATGAGGAGATCAAAGAAGAAATTAAAAATTACTTTGAGTAGAACGATGATGAGGACACCAATTTCCAGAATGCATAGGACACAGCAAAAGCAGTAATAAGAGGAAAATATATAGCAATACAGGTTCATATCAAGAAACAAGAAAGAACTCAAAGAAACAACCTAATCTCACATCTCAAAGAACTAGAAAAAGAACAACAAAAAAACACTAAAACCAGTAGAAGAAAGGAAATAATAAAAATCAAAGAAGAAATAAATGAAACAGAAATTTTTAAAAAATCCAAAATATCAATAAAACCAAACATTGGGTCTTCAAAAAGAAATTTTTTAAAAATATTTGTTTATTTATGCATACAAGAACTGGGGTCTAGGCCAGAAGTGTGGGGGTGAGAGGATTCCCAGAGACAGAACCGGGAACAGACCAGGCAGACTGACTGAAATACACTGCTGAAGGGAGCAGTGGGTGAGACAGGAGGGGTGTGCTACACCATGTGGGTAGCTCCCCGGCTAGGGATCAAACCTGTGTTGCAGTGGCTGCGGTCAGCTCCATAGGTTGTGTCTTAACCCCTTGTGCCACCAGGGAGGCCCTTTTGAAAAAAAAAAAAAAAAATAGACAAACCCCTAGCCAGGCTTATAAAGGAAAAACAGGAGAAAGCACAAATAAATAGGCTCACAAATGAAAGAGAAGAAATCATAACAGACACAGCAGAAATCAAAGGAATAATTAGAAACTACTATGAACAGTTATATACAAACAAGATAAACAATCTAGAAGAGATGGACAAATTCCTACAACTTTATAATCACCAAAAGCTAGATAAAGAAGAAATAGAACACCTAAACAGACCAATTACAAGCAGTGAAATGGAAATGGTAATCAAAACCCTCCAAAAAAACAAAAGCCCAGGACCAGATGGATTTACAAATGAATTCTACCAAACATTCAGAAACAAATTAGTGCCTATCCTTCACAAACTCTTTCAAAAAGTTGAGAAGGAAGGGATAATACCAAACACGTTCTATGAAGCCAACATTGCACTAATACCAAAACCGAACAAGGACAACACAAAAAAGGAAAACTACAGGCCAATCTCCCTAATGAACACTGATGCAAAAATCCTCAATAAAATTTTAGCTATCAGAATCCAACAATGTATCCATAAGATAATTCACATGACCAAGTAGGATTTATTCTGGGGACACAAGGATGGTTCAACATCTGAAAATCAATCAATGTAATCCAACACATCAACAAAAAGAAATATAAAAACCACACAATATCAATAGAGGCTGAGAAAGCTTTTGACAAAGTACAGCACCCATTTATGATAAAGGGCCTCAAAATTCGCAGGATACAAGGAACATACCTCAACATCATAAAGGCCATATATGACAAGCCCACAACCAGTATCATTCTCAATGGTGAAAAGCTGAAAGCATTTACCTTAAGATCGCGAACAAGACAAGGATGTCCACTCTCACCACTGCTTTTCAATATAATACTGGAAGCCTTAGCCAGAGCAATAAGACAAGAAAAAGACATGCAAGGAATCCAAATAGGGAAGGAAGAAGTAAAACTATCACTATCTACAGATGATATGATAACACACGTAGAGAACTCCAAAAACTCCACAGAAAAACTACTCAAACTAATCAGCAAGTTTAGTAAAATAGCAGGATACAAAATCAACACACAAAAATCAGCAGCTTTCCTATATGCAAATAAATCTGAAGAAGAAGAAATCAAGAAAACCATCCCTTTTATTATTGAAACAAAAAAAATCAAATACTTGGAAATAAACCTAACAAAAGAGGTAAAGGACCTAAACAAAGAAAACTATAAAACAATGTTAAAAGAAATAAAAAAAAAATGCAAAGAAATGGAAAGACACCCCCTGCTCATGGATTGGAAGAATTAACATTATCAAAATGGCCATCCTGGGCCTCCCTGGTGATGCAAGGGGTTAGGATGCAACCTATGAAGATGTCTGCGGCCACTGCAGCACAAGTTTGATGCCCAGCCACGGAGCTGCCCACATGGCTCAGCAGACCTCTCTTGACTCTCCCACTGTTCCCCTCAGCAATGTATTTTAGTCAATCTGCCTGTTCTGCTCCCCACTCTGTATCTGGTGAATCCTCTCACCCCTATACCTCTGGCCTGTACTCCAGTTCTTGTATGCACAAATAAATAAATCTTTTTAAAAAAAATGGCAATCCTACCAAAAGTAATTTACAGATTCAATGCTATTCCAATAAAAATCTCAATGACATTCTTCAAAGAAATAGAACAATTATTGATGAAATTCATATGGAGCCACCAAAAGCCCTGAATAGCCAAAGCTCTCCTGAAAAAAAAAAAAAAGAAGGGAATGGAGGTATCACACTTCCAGACTTAAAACTATACTACAAAGCCATAATAATCAAAGCTGCATGGTATTGGAACAAGAACAGACATACAGACCAATGGAACTGAATAGAAAATCCAGGAATAAACCCACAGATCTACAGTCATCTAATCTTTGACAAAGGAGCAAAGAATATGCAATGGAGCAAAGAAAGTTTGCTCAATGCATGGTGCTAGGAAAACTGCATCGCTACATTCAAAAGAATGAAGCTTGACTACTACCTCACACCATGCATAAAAATCAACTCAAAATGGATTAAAGAATTAGATATAAGACCTGAAACCATAAAATATATAGAGGAAAATATAGGCAAAACACTACATGCCATACACCTCAGTAACATCTTTAAAGACACATCACCCAAAGCAGTGATAGTGAAGGAAAGGATAAATAACTGGTACTACATCAAATTAAAGAGCTTCTGCACAGCAAAAGAGAAGTAACCAAAACAAAGAGACACCCCACTGATTGGGAGAAAATTTTTGCACACAACACTAATAATAAGGGACTGATGACAAAAATCTACAATGAGCTGACAAGACTCAACAAAAACAAAATAAATAGCTCAGTCAGAAAATGGGCAGAGTAGCTAAAAAGAAACTTCTCCAAAGAGGAAATGCAAATGGCCAACAGGCATGTGAAAAAATGTTCAGCATCACTTGTAATCAGGAAAATGCAAACCAAAACTACAATGAGATATCATCTTACACCAGTGAGAATGGCATATATTAAAAAAAAAAACTAGCAACAACAAATGTTGGTGAGGGTGTAGGGAAAAAGAAACTCTCCTGCACTGCTGGTGGGAGTGCAAGCTGGTCCAACCACTATGGAAAGTTGTGTGGAGGTTCCTCAATCTACTAAAAATGGAAGTTCCATACATCCAGCAATTCCACTCCTAAGTATCTACCCAAAGTACACAAACAAATTAATTCAAGAGGACACTTGCACCCCTATGTTTATTGCAGCACTATTTACAATAGGTAAGCTATGGAAACAATCCAAATACCCAAAAATAGATGACTAGATCAAGAAGACTTGGTACTCAGTGAGAATGGCACATATTAAAAAAACTAGCAACAACAAATGTTGGCGAGGGTGTGGAGAAAAAGGAACTCTTCTGCACTGTTGGTGGGAGTGCAAACTGGTCCAACCACTATGGAGAACTGTGTGGAGATTTCTGGACCTACTAAACATAGAGCTTCCCTATGATCCAGCAATTCCACTCCTAGGTATTTACCCAAAGGACACACAAACATCAGTCCCAAAGAACACCTGCAACCCTATGTTTATAGCAGCACTGTTTACAATAGCTAAGCTTTGGAAACAGCCCAAATGCCCAAAAATAGATGACTGGATCAAGAAGATGTGGTACATATATACCATGGAATATTACTCAGCATTCAAAAAGGATAAACACATGCAATTTGCAGCAACATGGATGGCGCTGGAAGGGATCATGCTCAGCAAAATAAGCCAGAAAGAAAAAGAAAAATACCGGATGGTCTCACTCATAGCAGCAATCTAGAAAACTTAAATAAGGGACCAGGAAAATGAATAACTATAAGAAAGTGAAAATCAAAATCAACAAAAAACTATGAACCAGAGACGCTTTTTGGGGGGTGGGGGGTGGGGAGGGCGGGAGGGGAGGGATTGGGGTCAGAATGGGGGGGTTGCAATTGTATGGGGAATATAAAAATAAACTTTATTATTTAAAAAAATAAAATTGAAACAGAAAATAAAAAGAAGACTTGGTACATATACACAATGGAATATTACTCTGCAATCAAAAATTTAAACTCATGCCATTTGCAGAAACATTGATGGAGCTGGAAGGGATCATGCTCAGTGAAGTAAGCCAGAAAGAAAAAGAAAAATACCAGATGGTCTCACTTATAGCAGGAATATAGAAGACCCAAATAAGGGATCAGGAAAAAAAAAAACTAATTACAAAAAGTAAAAATCAAAATCAACAGGCAACTATAAACCAGCGACACACTACAGGGTGGGGGGAGAAGGGAGTAGGATCATAACAAGGGTGGTGGGAATTTATTGGGGACTCTAACCAAGATGAATATGCATACATTGTACAAAAATGAAATATGATGTAAAAATATATAAAATAAAAATTAAAAAAAGAGTGACCCAGTAAGAAAACAAAACAAAAAAATAAATATATACTACTTGGTCATGGTATATAATCATTTTAATGCATAGTTAGATTTGGTTTGCTGAGATTTTATTGAGAATTTTTTAGCTGTGTTCATTAGGGAGAACAGTCTTTAGTTTTCTTTGTTTCGGTATTAGTATAATGTTGGCCTCATAAAATTGTGTTTGGAAGAAAATTCTTTCTCAACCTTTTAAAAGAATTTGAGCGGAATAGTTAGTTATTAGTTCATCTCTGAAAGTTTGGTAGTGCTCATTTGTGAAGCCATCTGGTCTTGGACTTTTGTTTTGGGGAGAGTTTTGATTACTGTTTCAATTTCCTTGTTTGTGATTGGTTTGTTCAGGTTTTCTATTTCTTCCCTATTCACTCTTGGAATATTGTATAATTCAAAGAATCTGTCCATTTCATCTTGGTTGTTGAATTTGTATGCATATAAATCTTTTATGATCCTCTGAATATCTACAGTGTCTTTTATAACTTTTCTTTCATTTTGGATCCTATTTATTTGATTTTTCTCCCTCTTTTTCTTAGTAAGTCTAGCTAAACATTTGCCTACTTTTCATTTTTTCAAAGAAAGAGCTTTGTGTTTCATTGGTCTTCTGGCTGTCTTTTTATTTCTTTTTAAATTTTTTATATATATATATATTTACATCATTGTTCATTCTCCTCTCAGGTGTAATCCCCATAAAACTACCACCACCAAGAAATCTATGAACCATCACTAGAGTCTCTTGTGCTCTTTCCTTCCCTGTTTTGATTCTTCTCTCTCTCCCTCCCCAGCTGAATATCTGGATTTATAGTTTGCCAGCTAGTTTTGTCATTGGTTGCATTTCTCATAGCATTCATTTGCTTTTCTGAGTTTTCTTGCATAGCTCTGAACTATTTTTCTGTGTTGTTTTTTTCTGTATTTTTCCATTTCTTTGAATTTCTTTATCACACTTTTGAATTCTGTATCTGGTAGGAAGTTGAGCTCTTCTATGTCTTTGTGGCTGGATTCTGGAGATTTCTTTTCTTTCTGTTGTGCATTGTTCCCATGAGGACTTTCACAGACACTTATTTTTCCTCTTCCCCATTATTTGCTTTTGTGTTCACTCTGCTATAGTTAGGGCTTCTGCTGTGCACGGGTCCTCTTTTCCCACTATTTTGGGCTTTTACTCTGGGTGGCAGGCACAGTGGCTGGGGCCTCATGGTTTCTGATGTTGTTCTGGAACCACCATCAAGTCTGTTCCAGGGGTAGGATCATCAGGGGGCCACTAGGGTGGGTGGGTTAGTACTGGACCAGTCAGGGAATCATTTGGGGCTGCCTCTAAAGCTGTTCTAGGTGCAAGGCCACTCATCAGAGCCCAGAGCTTGATCTTCGTCATCAGCAACTTATTTAATAAAGTTTTCTCCCCCTAATACAGTGGTTCTTAACTGGGGGCATATTTCCCCTACCCAAGATATTTGACAATGTCTGGAGACATATTTGATTATGAAAACTGAAGGGGATAAAGGGTAGGTAAATACCAGCTGTTTTACTAAATATCTTGTAAACCACAGTACAAAACCCATGACAAAGAATTACCTTGCCCAAAATGTCAATAGTACTGAGACTGAAAACCACGTGCAACTAATACGTCAGATAGTTAATTATACAAGGCTCTGGTATGATAGTTCAAGGTCCTATGAGGCAAATTTTTAATGTTTCTTGACCTCATTCCCTTAACTGTAAAATTGAGATGACAGTAACAACCACATATCATTTGTGGGAGAATAATACAATTGTGGTTGATTATATTTTCACAAAAATTTCTTTACAAATATATATCCCATTCCAGATAGAGGTTATGTTCCCTTCCCCTCGAAATTAGGTGGAGTCTTCTAACTGCCTGTCCCAACAGAACAGATGTGATGTCGCATGACTACTGAGATGAGGTCATAAAAAGCAATACAGCTTTTTTTGTCTTTCTATTTTGGGGTATTGTCTTGGAAGACCAAACTTAACATCAAGGAAGTCTAGCTATGCTGGAGAATCACACAGAGGGACCCTGTAGAGACAGGAAGAGGTACTGGCTCTTCCACCTCAGCTCTTGCTGTCTTACTAACTCAGCCACCAGACACGTAGACAAGCCAGACATTGAGATTCCCAGTCACATTTGAATGGAAACTTGTGAGAAACCTCTAGCCAGAACCACCCAATTGAGCTGTTCCTGAATTCCTGGTTCACAGAACTCTGGGAGATAATAAATAATTATTGTTTTCAGCCACCACGCCTGACAGCTATTTGTTCCACAACAAAAAACTAAAACAACAGCACAAACACAGCCCTTAGCATCATGTGGCTTACAATTAGGACAGTAATTGGTCTCTTATTTGCTGTAGTTTTAGTATTTTTAGTTAGTATTTAATAATTGCATTTGATTCACAGTTTTGCTGTTTTATGCACCGGAGGGCACTCTATCCATTGACAGCAAGACCTCGCCAAGCAGGTATCATTTTCTAACCAAAGCACCAGAGGGCGCCAGCTCCTAATTTTTTCCCTTTTAGAAGCTGAACTTAACAAAAATAGGAAAGATGTGTTGGTGAATGACCATAAACAAATTGTAAAAAGAAAGGTTCTTTTGATGAATAATGTTCCCCTCTTCCCGCAGCCCCAGGCTGGATGAGCAGACAAATGACAAACAAGTCCTTTATTTTTCCATTTTATGTATGGCAGAGCAAATTCTATTTTCTTTAATTTTTGAAAAGAAGGGGTCTGTAAGGCTATCATTTTTAAACAGTATTTTACTGTTTAAAATATTTAAACATATAGTAAACATGGCAAACACAGTCCCTCTGTTGTAGCTTCTGATGGCAAGAGGATAATTACTGGACTGTTTTATAGGGGCACGAGTAACATTTGTGCCACCATTTTAACATATAAAATTTTGAGGTTTCTATATTTTTCTAGTTTTTCACTTTCAGGATATATTCAGGATTTGATATTCTAGTCGCTGAAAATGGTCATGATTATGATTGCAGGAAATTTGGAAACCAACTCCCTTAAAAAGAATTGCTTGAACCAAATACACTGTAAATCACCTTTTCCCAATGAATGCAAAACAGACTTCATCCATAATCATTCTCTATATAATTCTTGAAGACTGTCCTATATAATTTTTGAAGTCTCTATATAATTCTTGAAGACTGTCCTCTGCCTTGAGATGACTTGGGTCCAGCTGGATCTTCAATGGAGCTACGGTTTTGAAAATAAAGATTTTGTGGTCAACTTATCTAATGACAGCATTACATGGTGCAATGTGGGAATGTATAAATCAAAGAG
Organism: Talpa occidentalis; assembly: GCF_014898055.3. Classification (NCBI taxonomy): domain Eukaryota; kingdom Metazoa; phylum Chordata; class Mammalia; order Eulipotyphla; family Talpidae; genus Talpa; species Talpa occidentalis. The sequence continues at coordinate 27,534,672 of NW_023602073.1, read as the reverse complement.
GACTTGGGACTGGGAGAACTGAACTCCAAAGAGCTGATTCGTTGAGGATATCCTGTAACTTTGACACAATCTCAGCTCTAGCTGCCTTATTGTATTACCTTGCTGATCAACCATAAGGATAACTGAGGGAGAAAGTAAGATTTTGTCAACTCAAATCGTATTTCATGCTAGAGGTTAAAACAAAACAGGCACAAATGGATGGTGGGTCAGTAGAGTGGTGTTTCTACCTAAGGTGTGTCTATAAATGATGAAGTTATTTTCAGGTAATATTTAGGATGTCTCGTTATTTTGTGGCCACAGGATGTGTTATTTATCATACATTTCTATAAAACACAACTAATAGCAAATGCTGTCCTCTCTGACTTAACCACAAAATGTGGCCTGTAAGAGCCTTAGATCATATCTAATCCCTCCCCCATCTAGTTTTGCAAATTCCCCAAATCTTTCATGCACAAGTTTCTGAGTTCTTTTGCTTTTCAAAACCTTGTCTATCTGAAGCAACAATAGGAATGTTCTCCCTACACGCTCTATCTAGAGGCTCCTTGGCTGGGTCCCCAGGTCACTGATACTCATAGCAGGCTTTCAGGTCACTGCTGGGATAACCCTTACAACTCCCACTAGGTGAGTTTTGTTTCTTTCTTTACTTCCACAGTAGCTTGTCAACACCGTGACAGGATTGTGCTGAGGGATGGGAAACATTTTGTGTCTCTACAGCTATTCTTCTCCATTCTTATACCTTTGAGAACTCATCTTTTTTTTTTTTTTTTTCTTTAAGATTTATTTATTTATACAAGCACTGGGTGCAGTCAGAGGTGTGGGAGGGTGAGAGAATTCACCAGAGCCAGAGCAGATAGTAGAACAGGCAAACTGATGAAGTACACTGCTGAGGGGAGCAGTGGGCCGCAGGAGAGGTCTGCTTGCCATGTGGGACCCTCGCCCCGGGGCCAGGGATCGAACTGGTGCTGCAGAGGCTGCGGGCAGCTTAGCAAACCAGCACTCAACTGCTGCACCACTGGGGAGGCCCTGAGAGTTCATCTTCTAAGGGCTCTTTTTGAAGTCTATGAGAGACTGACCCGATGTCCAGGGCCATAAGAACCACTCCTACCACCCATTGTGTCCTAAAATGATAAAAGATCATATTCTATGGCCAAATACATACAGCCCTAGCTGATGAAACTTTCTTCTCAGCAGCCATTCCCTCTGAAGGCAAATGAAATCGTGCCTGTGAGCCCACATTTTGCTATTCCTGGACATATCAGGCTTTACAATGGGCAAGAGCACTTTGGTACCTTGGCTTCACAGGTGAAGACTCTGATAATCACTTTTTTTCAATTACTTAATCTGAAATGGATTAAAGCAGGATTTGGAATCATTAAACAGGGCAAAACTTTTTTCAAATGGGCACATTGCCAAAGGATGGAGTAACTGGATGGAATTTTCCAGTATGATGGCCTTTCTGGGGTGGAGGCAGTGTGCTGAGATTGGGAAGGGATGAGCTAAGTGAAAATCTAGTCAAGTGCAGGTCTCTGCCCCTTTCTATTAAAAAAGTAGCACATATCTCAGTCTTCTCCATCCCCCCAGCCCCCATGTTAGAATGTTGACAGGGGCAAGCCAACCCTGTGACTTTCTGCATATCTACACTTCCACTTAACTCCCTGAGCTATGTTCATTTCCTGTAATTTTGCACAAAGGAATCTTGCAAAATCATTCCACCAAAGTGGAATTTTTGGACTAACAGGGTGGATGTGATATTTACCACCTGCATGAAGATGGTTTTCCCGAAGACACTGCTATCATCTTTTCCTTGCATAAGTCCTTTTCTCACATTCTTTCTCTTCCTTTTGAAGGCATAGCCAAACTTGGCTTCGCTGTAGCCTGATAAAGTGGCATGTGTCTTTAACTTTTTCATTACAGCTACCCGAATAGCCCTTTCAAACGAATTATTTAAGAAGATTAACTCTGGCTGGGAAGGGTACTTTTGGTATTACCTCCTGCTGCTAGAAAATTCAAATGCTCAATAAGAGAAGAAAAAATTAACACAGTGGCATTTACTAGAAGAATCTGTTGCCTGTGGATATAATTATGAGGAGATACTGGGGGAGTTTTGCTAGATCATATGTGAATGCTGACCAAGTACTAAAGTAAATACCATACACACAAATAGCTCAAGTGACTTTACCTCAGCTAGTAAACCTGTTTCATGTGCTAACCCAATAGGGACCATTTCAACGTCTTATTTATAGACCAATATTGTGATAAAGGGAGTAGAACAGAGCAAAATGTTCTACCTACTCCAGAAACTGACTTCTCTGCATCTTTGAGACATATTTTTTTTTTTTTGGTTGTCTTTTAAGAAGCTTTTATTATAGGTCCTTCTAGAGAAACACACAGAATCCAGATCCAGCTGTCAAGAAGCCCCTATTAAGCTGACTGGGCTGGCAGACAGCTCTGGTTTCCCACCTTTCTGTTCTGAGAAGGGAGTGAAAGGCGGTTTCTCATTTTTGAGCTCCCAATGCCCATGTGGTCAGACAGGGGCTTCTCGGGGCCAGTCCTTGCATTTGGGCCTAACACAGCATGATTTTCACTTTGTGGCTCAGGATGCCCTGTCTGAGCAGTGCGTGTCTCACTGCAGGGCAACCTGGTGGCTAACACTCCCACTGTGGATCATCAGACCCTCCATAGACTTAGTGGACTTAGCCATCTGTCCTCAGAATTTCCTGGACACAACAAAGCTCACTACCTCTGGCCCCAATGTCAATGAACTACAGCACACCGTAGCAGGTGCTGCACAGCAAGGCTTCCTAGGAGTTTGTAAAACAGACTGTGCCTGGGCAATGGCACACAGATCTCCTGCACTGCCCACCATGAAGCCAAACCTCTTAACTACAGCAGTCAATTCTTGGGAGCTGCCAGCCTTTCTCACCAATACCTTTTTGTGTCCTGGTGGTCAAGGTAATGTCTCCTGTCCTGATTGGTGTATTCCGGACCTCAACTCCAGAGTAGTCATCTTCAGTCAGTTCCTGAGTGAGAAACATTCAGATCAGTTTTGAAGACGCCATCAGCTACAAACTTCCTCTTCCTGGAAATCCGCACCACCATCTTGCCTCCATGAGCTGCCAAAGGAAAGGCGAAGTAGATGCATTTTAATAGCCAACCATCTAGAGAGAAGTTTTCTTTCTTGGTTGCCCAATCAGGAGATCCAACAGTTACACTGCCAGGCAGGAATTCCACAGAGTGGGAAAGCAGAGATATTTAGAAATGGTTGCCACCCCTCAAATTGTTCTGGGCAGGCCTCTTTCACATTTCTTGTCCCTTATGTTGCCCCATATCTAGTTTTATATCATAATATCTTTTGAAAACACTATGAGGATCCAATGCTGTACCCTCTAACTACCTTCCCTCCCCAAACCCAAGGCCAACTGATCCCCACATCAGCAGACTCAGCCCATGCTCATCCTCAGACCAACCTTGGATTGTTTAAGCAATTTTAATCCCCAGACTGACAAATGTACTGTGTAACTCTAGATTTGGTGAATAACAATAACCCTGACTCCTGGCTGCTATGTTATTCCTTTAATTGCCCTTTCTGCAAATTTGAACTAGCATAAGGGTACCCCAGAGCTATCCCCTGACATCTGACATCCATGATTACAGCTACCTGGCCCTGAATTTTAAGCTTTGGGCACTCATTTCATCCTCACATCTGTCCTTGAGGTGGGCAATTTTACTATCTTTACCTTAAAGATGAGGATTCTGGGACCTGAGATAAGTTGCATGGATTCTCCAAGTGAGTACCAAGCTGGGACTGGGAGATGAGCTATTTGGAAATCACAGACTTTGGACTGTGACTGCACCTTGGGGCTTACACCTAGAGTCAGCCAGGACTTCAGGTTTAACACCTGTTTGAGTTTCTGCTTGTCCACCTCCCACCAGGCTCCTCTTTGGAGATTAAATTGGCCAAGCATCTGGGATCCAACACACCACCTAGTCTGGCCTTGATATGTTGTTCTCTGGAGTTTTCTATTGTAATTTTCAGGGACATCTGACAGCATAGGGTGTGTCTCTTATATCATCACTGGGAGATGCCCTTGGACACAGAAAAGAGTAGTTTCATAGCATTTCTTATTTTCACCCTGAAACCTCCAGTGACATTGTGCTTATGTGTGTCCCGTATTTGTGGGTGCCCAGCCCCACCCAACTCCAACTCTATTCTATGTGACCTCTCTAACAAATCACAGCCATTTAGTATGTATCCAAAGTTCTAGTCATAGGCATCAGTTGTCCTGGAAGCTATGTTTCCTATAAAAATATGATGAAATTGGTAGGAAGTAAACTCCAATAAATGAAGAGGGAGCTTGAAAGTTCCATCTTATTTTTTAAATGTGCAATTTGAAGAAAGAGCATATGATGGTAGGGAGGTCAGGACCATATAACATGTTTGGTTTAGGGCACTATTTTGTCAACTAACAGTATATTTAAAGGAGCCTCTGTGAGCATTGTTGATAGGGAATCTCTATTCTTCATGGTTCCTTGTTGATGAGAGGAGCAGAGAAGACCACGTGTGTGTGTGGGGGGCCTGTGTTGTAACAGCCCTGCTATGGGGAGCAATGTGACATGGCCAACAGACTGTTCCCTGCCTTTCTGGAGAGCTGAAACAAGTACCTCTAATGATTCTCAGCACATATACACACACATACTTTATAACCATATATACATATGACACACCACATGCCACACATATACACACAACCACACCACACACACGTATGACCCCCAACACACAATACTTGCATCACACACACTCACACTTGATTCCTCTTAGATTTCCAACTCTTATGCTACTCTCTTGCCTCGCCTAACTGGTGCAGAGGCTGAACCCTGCCCATTGTGTTTGGCCTGAGTGTAAGATACTAGAAATGCCCAAGAATTATTTCCCTCTGGAAACAGTCCTCAAATAAATAAAGGAGAAGGCATTTTGGGAAACAAATACCCCAGTCTTGATGATCTAGGTTGGAATCACTGCATTATACATTGTCACTGGGTGTGTTTAAAGCTGTGCCAAAGGACGGTGTCAAGATGGGGCAGTCACTGTGGGCTCTCACCCATATGCTGACCATTGTAAGACAAGACACAAGCTCAAGGTGCAACTACAGGGGTTTGTTAACAAATGGGAGACAGGGAAAAGGAGAGTTTCTAAGGCCACAAATGGCCATCAGTCTCACCCCACATCGTATCCTCAGTGTCCTGTTGTACCAAACAAAGGCAGTCCCTTCCATAAGGACCTGGAGCCGGAGGCAAATTCTTTATCAAGATGCAACCCACAGTGGCAGCCAGACATGTGGCGCTGCAGAGGGGGCACCACAGCAGCCAGGAACATCTATTTGAAGGCCAGCTGGTCAGTGCCAGACAGTGGACTGGACATTGCTGGAGGCCACAGCTCCAGGAGGCATGTGGAGGATCAGAAGCAGAAGCCAGCACTTAGATGGAGCCCAACCCAGGTTAGCCGGCTGGTGGTGCCAGAGCGCAGACACTAGCATTCAGTCCTTTGAGAGCTGGCTGCCTGACAGAGAGACCAGGCCCAGGCCAAAGGCTCAGGTAAGGGTGGCCTCAGCAGGAGACATCAGAGGCAGGGCAGGAGGCAGAAGTCATGGTCAGCCTGCAGTTTGAAGCTGAAGCAAATGTGGAGGCCTCAGAAGTCTAGGAAGCTCTTTCCCACGGTCTGGACAAGTCTTCCTGAAAAGCCTGAATCCCAAGGTCTAACTGAATCCTAGGTTCCTAGAACCTTGGCTTATATCCCCCCCTTTAAAGCCTGAATGGCCTGGTTACAGTTTCAGCTGTCTGGTTGGAGCCAGTTAAGCACCAATCAGCTTGGTCCATTTTCAATCCCAGGGCCCTAACAATAGGGAAAGCCTGGCCTGCAGATCCAGACCACCATCGGGGGGCCTGGGTAGGCTCATTAGCTGTGCACTCAGGGCTGCTGTGGCTAAACAGGGCCAGACACTTGTCCTTGAGCCAGGCCAGTGCCACTGGAGCTGGGCCTGGCCAAGTCTACATGCGCCACTGACCCAGAAAGCCACTCATGTCTCTGTTTCTTGGTGCTGTGTCACTTAGGGCACAGAACGACTGACTACCCTCTCGGAAGAAACAAAAGGACTAGGACCTGGCATTTCATAGTATCTTGAACAATGTTTCATTCTCCACAAAGCCTAGCTGGGGATAGCTGAGATCTTTCTTACATTCCCTTGTACCCTCTTTGAAAAATAAAATAATTCGATAAATAATTGAAAAAGAACCTGTAGGGTAAGGTAAAAATGTATCAGTCTTTTCTGCCCTCCCGCCATTAGGATTGATGAAGATCCCTGTGGTCCTGAATGCATGCCTGATGGTGGGCACCTGGAGTGGGATGTGGGCACATGTAGGTGGGATACATCTGGGCTGAGACTGTGCTTTTAAAGGCAGTGTCATGGGGACGCCAGAAGAGCAGAGCAAAGAGAGCAATAGAGAAGCAGAGACCACGAGAAAATGCCGGAAAGCCCAGAAAGAGTGAAGATTTGCCAGCCTCCCAACCTCCCCAGGACCCCTGCCCTCTGTGTACCTGGTAAAATCCAAAAAAAAAAAAAAAAAAACCCTGAAAAAGCCACTGAGGGCTCCAGCTTCCTTACCCCATGTGCTCGGATCATAGATATCCTGCTCTGTGCCCTTCCTGCCCCTACAGAACCCAAACCCAATTCTGTTTCTTGAAATTTGAAAGAAATAGCCAGAACATAGGGTGAAGTCTTAAAGGCAGAGTGAGGCGGGGCTGAGGCGGGACTGTTGGCATCCTTGCAAAAATGTCATTCTAGAACATTCTCAAAAAGAAGCATCTCGGGCCTCCCCTGGTGGCGCAGCAGTTGAGCACTGGGTTGTGAAGCTGCCCACAGCCTCTGCAGCGCCGGTTCAATCCCCAGCCGCCAGCGAGGGTCCCACATGGCGTGCAGACCTCTCCTGCCACCCGCTGCTCCCCTCAGCAGTGTATTTCATCGGTCTGCCTGTTCTGTTCCCCGGTCTGACTGGTGAATTCTCTCACCCTCCGGCGCTTCTGACTGTACCCAGTGCTTGTATAAATTATAAAAAAAGCATCTCCAATGGCTACAGTCTCAGTGGCCCCATGTTTAATAAAGTATAGAAAAGTCAGGCTTACCCACATACTATCTATAATTGTGCCCCAAATCCTATGAAGTGACTTTTAACTTAAGGGAACTAAGAGTACAAATAGCTTAAAAGAAGAAGCCTCACTTTCTTGCAGTCTTTTATAAAAATAGCAGGCTAAATTTCTCTATATTAAAACAGATAAGGAGTTACTTAAAAGTCAGATGAGAAAGAAATCAGAGAACCCTATAATAGCAAGGGACCTTGCAGATTATTAGGGCTAAATTTTGCCCTCCAGTTCTTATATGGAAGTCCTAACCCCTAGTACCTCGGAAGTGACTATTTGGAGGCAGGACATTAGAGAGGTAATTAGGCAAGATTAAGTCATATGAATTGACCCTAATTCAATTAGACATCCTTATAAGAAGGAGATTAGGACATAGGTACATAGAGAGGGACAATCCTATGAGCAGGCATAGGAGACCCCAGCTACAAGTCAAGCAGAGAGGCTTCAGAGGAATCCAGCCCTGCCAACACCTTGATATAGGACTTGCAGCTCCAGAGCTGTGTAAGTGTAAATTTCTCTTGTTCCCCCGCCCCCCATGCAGTTTGTACTTTGTTATGATTCTCTTAGCTAATACAGAAACCAGCCAGTGTAACTCTTTCCCTTTACTCCAAAAAAATATGAGGTCCAGAGTCACACAGCTACATCAGAGTTAGGTCCAGGCCTCCTGGGGCCTCATTCTCAGCCAAAAGGCCTTCACATGTACCACACCCTGAATTTGACTTGTGTGGGTTTTCAGAAAAGAGAGACAAGGATGATGGAAAGAACAATGACACAGAGTTGGAATCTAGTCCATCATGTGAAAGGAATGGATGGGAAAACGAACCTCTGATTTAATAGCGTCTTATAAAATCCTATGAATCTTGGCCTACCTTATTAAAGTCTTTCTGTTGTTTTGTCTTCTTATTCCCATTCCTAGAATTATTCCTGACTGGGAAAAATGATTGGTTGTAGACATTCCAAAGTGATTTCAGCATGATTTATAAATATGTGAAAAAATTGGGCTTAAATGGAACCAAGAAGAAATTATTCTTTCTTTTGTTGTTTACATGTCTGATTTGTTGATTACCTTGTAGAAACTTCTTTAATGAGAGAAATCTGGGATAGCTGGGGAATTCGTGGGTGGGGGGAGTTTAAGTGATGTGTAATTGTATAATTAAATTTTATTTTAGTTTTAGTTTCTTTTTTTCTGAGCATGTGTGACTTTCAGTTTGTTTTTTTTTTTTAATGCTAATTAAGACCAATTTTCTCTCTCAATCCCCTGTTGGTTTCAGATGACAAGCTTTTAAAAGCACAGCTCTGTTGGTTTTAGGGGCCTTAAGACTCATTGTCTTGTAGCTTTCCTGTCCCCTGGTACACTCTTTGTTGTCCTATTCCAGGGTGTTCTAAATCTCTGATTTCCCTTTATGAGTGGTTGTCTAGCATTTATTTTACTTAGACACAAGGCAAAGCTTTTGAATCTGAAGGAATTGGGGCTAACTAACTGAGCTTAGTCTTTTAGGAAATATCCCCTGGATAATCTTGCTATCAAAAAGAAAGGGGGAAATGCCCACAGGTTATTTTGGCATATCTCAGAAAACACTTCTTTCTGCACAATTCTGCAGGTGAAATTCAAGCTCCCCCACTCATTTCCTTTGACTGGCATGATTGACACAGGGCCAGGCGTTGTGCTGTGGGCCTGGGGACTGTGGCCTAGACCCTGTCACAAGCATCAAATGAAGCAGCTTAGACTCCCCATGTAGTCTACACAGAATACCTGTGATTATTTGGCTGGTGAATGCTACAGATCAGAATTCTGGTGCCAGTGAAAACTCTACATTCATGTTCAGCAAATGGAGAAAAAAAAAAAAAATAACAGGCCAGATTCATAAGTACTAGTAGGTAACACAAAAACAGAATCCAACACAAAACGTTCTTTTTTTAATTTGCTTTATTTTTTAAATTTGTTTCATGTAAATAGAATGGTCTACATTTAAAGTATTTAAATAGGTCAAAATGTCATTTTTAGAAAACATACTTTTTTTTTTGTTCACAGTGTTTACTTTCTTTTCTCAGGTGTGGTCCCCATAGAATTTCTACCACCAGTTCACCCATGCACCATCACCATAGTCCCTTGTGCTCTTCCCACCCTAGTTGTGATTCCCCTCTCTCCCCCCACCACAGAATATCTCTGATTTATAGTTGACTGTTTATTTTTGTTTTGTTGTATTTTTATTGTTAATGAGGGCAACCCTCATTCAGTTGCCCTATATTCCTCTTTTTCCTTCTGGCTTATTTCACTGAACATAATCCCTTTTAGCTTCATGCATGTTGCTACAAATGGCACTAGTTTATCTTTTTTGATTGCTGAGTAGTATTCCATTGCATATTTATACCACATCTTCTTGATCCAGTCATATTTTTGGGCATTTGGGTAGTTTCCAAGTCTTACCTATTATATAGTGCTGCAATAAACATAGGAGTGCAGGTATCTTTTTGAATTTATGTATTTGTATCTTTTGGGTAGATCCGTAGGAGGGGAATTGCTGGGTCATACGGTAGTTCCATTTTTAGTAGACTGAGGAAACTCCACACAGCTTCCCATAGTGGTTGGACCAGTTTGCACTCCCACCAGTAGTGTAGGAGAGTTCCTTTTTTACCACATCCTCACCAACATTCTTAACTCGTGTAAGGTGGTATCTCATTGTGGTTTCGATCTGCATTTCCCTGATGAGAGACGTTGAACAATTTTTCGTGTCTGTTGGCCATTTGCATTTCCTTTTGGAGAAGTGTCTTTTAAGTTTTCTGCCCATTTTTTGACTGGATTGTTTACTTTGTTGAGTCATATGAGTTCTTTGTATATTTTTGTGATCAAGCTCTTATGAGTTGTAACACAAAACATTCTTAATCAGGCTTCTATCTTAATACCATAAAGTAGTTTTAAGTGCCAAAAAAATGTATTATAGGAAAAATACTAGTTTTATTTTTTTAAAGATTTATTTATTTATGCATACAAGAATTGGGGTATAGGCCAGAGCTGGGGGGTGAGAGGATTCACCGGAGACAGAGTGGGGAGCAGAACAGGCAGATCTACTGAAATACACTGCTGAGGGGAGCAGTGGGTGAGACAGGAGAAGTCTGCTGCACAATGTGGGTCACCTCCCTGGCTGGGGATTGAACTTGTATTACAATAACTGGGGATTGCTTCATAGTGCTGACACTTAACCCCTTGTGCCACCAGGGAGGCCCTTTAATTGTTTATTAATTTAATTTTGGTCCCTGAAAATGGTCTTAGTTATGTGGTTATCAACATATTATTATATCATCATTAATTGATTACTATTCACGTGAATTAATTCCTTAACATGAATATTAGACCTTTTAAATTAGTTGTTTAACAATGTTAAACAATTGCATTTTTTAATTTTTTTTTTTATTAATAGAGGCATGTTTTATTTGTTTATTTGTTTGTTTGTTTTGTTTATACATGCACTGGGTACAGTCAGAAGCACGGGAGGGTGAGAGAATTCACCAGAGCCAGAGCGGGGAGCAGAGCAGGCAGAAGGGCCGAAGGACACTGCTGAGGGGAGCAGCGGGCGGCAGGAGAGGTCTGCGCGCCATGTGGGACCCTCCTCTGGTGGCCGGGGAGCAGCCGGGGATCGAACCGGCGCTGCAGAGGCCGCGGGCAGCTTCGCAACCCAGTGCTCAACCACTGCGCCACCGGGGAGGCCCAACAATTGCATTTTGTTTTAATTAAGAATAGAGATTTAATACTAAACTTCTTTTACATTAATTATATTCAGATATAATGGATATTAACTATATCTGGATATAATGGGTTACATTAATCCAGAATTAAAAGAGCATTTAATTCTTTATTAATCTATTGCTTTCACCCCAACAAAGTGAAGAAATAAAGGAAGAAGCTGCATCTCTTGGGTTTATTAATTGCTGGCCTTCCTGGGAAGACAGGTAAGGTTCTTGTTGCTTTTTTTTTTTAAAAAGTTTTATTTATTTATGTATACAAGAACTGAGGTATAGACCAGAGGTGAGGGCGGTAAGAAGATTCACCAGAGAGAGTAGGGTGCAGAACAGGCAGATCTACTGAAATTCACTGCTGAGGGGAGCAGCAGAGGAGACAGGAGAGGTCTGCTGGGCCATGTGGGTTGCTCCCTGGCCAGCCAGGATCTAACTTGTACTGCAGTAGCTGGCCATAGCTTGATAGCACTGTCTTTAACCCCCGTGCCACCAAGGAGTCCCTTCTTGTTGCTTCTGTTTTCAGTCCCTTAAACATTTTCCTTCAATGCATAGCTCAACTTTTTGGAACTCTGGAGAATATGTGGGGAAAGTGAGCACAAATGATAAATAGTTTGGAAATAAAGATCAAAAAGCAAATATTAGGAGAACTGGGAATGTTTAGTCTAGAGAAAAGGAGAATGAGTAGAGACATACTTTCACTAACTGTCATAAACAGGACGAGAGCAATTCTCCATTTTCACTGAAGAGTTTGGAGGATCAAGTGAATATAGAAATAAAGGATTTAACTTTAATGAAGACAATTTCTTTTAGTTTGTTAAAAAATAGAAATATGTCTAGAGACTCAAGAAATTACCATAGAATAGAGTCATAAAGCTGTTCTACAATGCTTAACCTCAAACTGGAGATTAAGAATGTAGAAATACCATTCAATTGACTACAGATTTAATGTTATTGACAACAACACAAAGTCAGAAATACTTTCCGTAGGAAATTGAAATAATTATAGTGCTTACTTCTAACAGGAATTTAACATTCATTACGTAATGATGAAATGCTTATTCAATGTCAGGCACTAAGGACTTCAGATAGTTAATATTCAAAGTATTTCTTATATGGGTATTTCTAAATGCTTTACAAACATAAATTAATTTAATCCTACCATAATCATCTGAAATTGTTACTTCCCCCCTGCTTTTGCAAATGACAGAACTAACACAAAAAATTATTTACTCAAAGTCATATCTTTAAATTATAAATTAAAAAGTCAGGATTGAACCTATTCCATTAGGATTCTCTGAGATGCACACCCCCAGGTGAGATTAGAGATGCATGAGTGATGCATGGGACAAACACCCAATGAAAGAGTGAGGGGATAGATGGAGACATGGGGAGGGAAAGACTTCAGGTTGAGATATAGGTGTGCTGTCTATAAAGGCAAGGAAGGAAGGAAGGAAAACGCTGGGCAGGAGGAGTCTCAGACTATGGTGCAGATCCAGGGAAGTCTTGGCCAGGCTGATGGATGGCCCAATCCCTGGGCCAAAGCTGAAAGAAACTCTCACAGGACATGAGTGGCCTAGTTTTGGACCTCATTTTGTTTGATCACTAGCTAGGAAGAGTCTTGAGATAGGGGTGGGCAAGGCATCCACTGTGGCCGTTGGGGGTTATGTCCATGCTGTAGGCTTTTTTTGAAAGGACATCTGAGCATGACACTACAAAACCCAATCTGGCACTCATGTCCATACTCTCAGTTATTCTGTTATCCTACCCTCCTGGCCTCATGCTTTAGAGTAGATAGTGAAAGATGTAACCCTCAGAATGAAAGAGCTCAGTAGGAAAAGAAGATGCCTCATACAGAGCAGTGTCAGCAGTGCCCTGAGCTTGCACAGAACAATGACTGGTGATACAGAGCTGCATAGAAATCTTCCCAAACATTTCTGTAAGTTTTGCTCTCAGACAGACAGCTCCATTTCATAAAATCTCATAAAATTTTAGTCAATATTTAAATGTGTATTTAAAACTTACTAAATGTTGCATTAAATCCAAAGGGAAATATCCAAATTCCTAAGCCTTTTCAATAGGGAAGGGGTCATTAATATAAATAGTCCTGTACTCTTGCTAAAAAGTGCTATGAAAGGCAGACAAGGTGCTATGGAAGTTTAGGGCAGAGAGGGACTACTTCTGGATGGAAGGTTGGGGAAGGATTAATGAAGGAAAAAGCAATGATATTGATTCCCCAAATGCAAATATGGGGACTGCGAAAACTAATATTCATCCCATGTGAGAAAGTAACAAAATATGTCAGAGAAGTAGGAAGCCAAACATTAAGTGGCAATGTCATGATTCTCATAAAATTGAGAATTTTATGAGTATTTTTAAAGATTTATTTATTTGTGCATACAAAAACTGGGGTTCTGGCCAGTGTTTTGTGGTTTGGTTCCTTTTTTATTCTGCAGATGTTTGATCAGACAACTATTTCCTGTCCTTCGAACTGAAGTTAAGGAGACAATTAATATCAGTTTCAATACAGGTAACACAAGTAGAATATTGTTTAAAAATCTTTACAAAGAAAACACTTGGATAGAGGTGGTTTTATCTTTTGGGATTACAAACTTGTTGGTATAACTAATACACTCTGTATTATTGTTGAGAAAAGGCTCAACATTTTTCATCCCTTGCTTCCTCCCTCCTTCCTTCCTTTCTTTTCCACCCTCCATCCATCTTATCAGTAGCTTTATCACTACTGTCTAGAAAAATGCTAGTGCACAATAGGTGATCTGTAAGTAATTATCAAACAAAAGCATTAGGCTTTGAAAACACATTAACAAGTTTGGCATTCTTGTCTAATTAAGAGCTGTTACAAGTAGTAGAAACAAACTGAAGCTATGGAATTGTGAATGCAAGTGTTAAAGATCTTTTATATCACTGCTCTGTGATTTTTAGGAAATCCTTCTTTATTTTCTCTATTTCTTCTTGTATGGTACCTACAGTAAATTAATTATTATAAAGATAGAAAAAAATCTAAGGAAGGAAGAATAAATACATTAAAAACATAGTTGGTATTGATGTGTTATCTAGTTTAAAGATCATTTATATCTGGTTTGGGAATTATCCCCATTGGGGCACTTGTTGAATTATTGAATTTTTCAGTTGAACCAACACATTCATCTTAAGTTCTCATTAGAGTTGTATGAATCCTCCTAATTAAATGCAATATTGCATTAGCATGGAATTCAAGATTTCATTTTATTTTATTTTTTATTTTTTATTTTTTTTAATTTTCTAGAGGCATGTCTTATTTATTTATCTATTTGTTTGTTTGGTTTATACATGCACTGGGTACAGTCAGAAGCACGGGAGGGTGAGAGAATTCACCAGAGCCAGAGCGGGGAGCAGAGCAGGCAGAAGGACCGAAGTACACTGCTGAGGGGAGCAGCGGGCGGCAGGAGAGGTCTGCGCGCCATGTGGGACCCTCCTCTGGTGGCCGGGGAGCAGCCGGGGATCGAACCGGCGCCGCAGAGGCCGCAGGCAGCTTCGCAACCCAGCGCTCAACCGCTGCGCCACCTGGGAGGCCCAAGATTTCATTTTAAATCAATGAAATTGACCTCTACAAGGTCAGAACTGAAGAGCCATAGAGTGGAACATCTTTCAAAATGGGTAAGAACTCAGAGATTATCTAGTTGACCCCTTTTTCTTGCTAGTTACTGAAATTAAGATACTTGCCCAAGATTAGAAATTTGAAGGTACCTTTAAATTCTGTACCTATCTATCTATGGGGGGTGAGGGGCGGGGAGGGGAGGGATTGGGGTCAAAATAAGGGGATTGCAATTGTATGGGGAATATAAAAATAAAATTTATTTTAAAAAACAAACAATAATAACTGCTTTTTATATTAAAAATAAAAAGCAATCAACACAAAAAATAAATAAATAAATAAATAAATAAATAAACAAACAAACAAACAAACAAACAAATAAATAAATAAATTCTGTACCTATCTAGTCCATCACCCTAACTCCACGTGCTAGACTTTGGAAACTTGGTGGTGACAAATGGCTTAGATTAGGAAATGTAGTTCAGATCATAAGCTTGAGAATACTGATATACTTGGGTAGTGGTAGAAATTGGAGAGAGATCAGAGATGAGAATGGAAAGCAGTGCCTAACCTTTTAATCCATTTAAACCTCCTAATTATACTTAAAGAAAATACCAAGGTTTAGTATTCATGACCCAAACCACAGCATAATGTGCAATGTTCTACATGCCCTTTACCTCTAAAATCACACATTTACTTTAATATAATATCCTCATGGTTCAAGGGGACCTTCCCAGACCCATCTCACTCTTATTTTGTGAATGATTACTTTAAAAATACAATGGGGCCTCCCCTGGTGGTGCAGGTGGTTGAGCGCTGCGCTGTGAAGCTGTCCACAGCCTCTGCAGTGCCAGTTCAATCTCCTGCCGCCAGCGAGGGTCCCACATGGCGCGGCAGACCTCTCCTGTCTCGCCCGCTACTTCCCTCAGCAGTGTATTTCATCAGTCTGCCTGTTCTGTTCCCCACTCTGTCTCTGGTGAATCCTCTCATCCTCCCACGCATCTGGCCTGTACCCCAGTTCTTGTATAAATAAATAAATATTTAAATAAATAAATAAAAATACGTTAATTTGTCAGAAGTTTCTCAATCATTGTTCTAAAATATGTATTCTTTCTGTATTTTATTGATTTTTTGTTTATTTCCTTATTTTGTTTATTAACTTATTAGCTAAGTAAATTTATATTTAATCATTCTCTAGACTTAGAGGCAGGTCATTTGAGGAAAATAATTCTTAAACTTACAGACATTTCCATGTTTCTGGAGGTCAAGGATATGGAGAATGCCTCTAAACTGCATCAAGCTTTGAAAACACATTAGCAAGTTTGGAATTCTTATATGATTAAGAGCTGTTACAAGTAGGAGAAACAGAAATTGAAGCTATGGAATTGTGAATGCAAGTGTTAAATATCCTTTATATGAGTAATTTGTGATTCTTAGGAGTTATGAAAAAACCTGTAAAGCTTTTATTTAAATTTTATATATTCATTACAGAAGTCAAAAATATTTGTCTCAGAATGCAAATGTCAAGTCTGAACTTTTCTTAGGTGTGATAGCACCTGCTTTCACTTGGGTAGTATAATCAGGGCTGACTTCACTTCTGTCATAACCCATATTTCTGCATCATCAGGTTTGCAAACTTACTAGATCATTCACTTCACTGTCTTTAATCATTTTTTTTTTTAAAGATTTATTTAGGCATAGAAAACTGGGGTGTAGGCCAGAGGTGTGGTGGGTAAGAGTATTCACCAGAGATAGAGTAGGGAGCAGAACAGGCAGATTTACTGAAATCCACTGTTGAGGGGAGCAGCAGGTGAGACAGGAGAGGTCTGCTGCACCATTTGAGTCACCTCCCTGGCTGGGGATTGAACTAATGCTGCAGTGGCTGGCAATAGCTTCATAATGCTGAGACTTAACCCCTTATACCACCAGGGAGGCACCCACCATCTCATCTTAAAACAAAAGAAAACAAGTCACACAAAGGAAAATGCAGTTTTTGCCCCCATATCACCTTCCAACTTCTGCCATATTTATTTATTTATTTATTTACTTACTTATGTTTTATTTTTTATTTATATAAGCACTGGGTTCAGTCAGAAGCACAGGAGGGTGAGAGAATTCACCAGAGCTAGAGCGGGGAGCAGAACAGCCAGACTGACGAAATACACTGCTGAGGGGAGCAGCGGGCACAGTAGGAGAGGTCTGCGTGCCATGTGGGACCCTCGCTGGTGGCCAGGGATCAAACCGGCGCTTCACAGCTCAGCACTCAACCACTGCACCACCAGGGGAGGCCCTCTGCCATATTTATCTTCAACCTTTTCTAGCAAAATTCTTAGCAGAGTCATTTATAATCTCTGGTTTCACTTCCTCTTGCCACTGGAATTCTTTCTGAGATATTCTTGTTCATGTTCATATCTTGTGTTACTTTCATGTTGGTAAATCCAATACTTTTCCCAAATCCCCCAACCCCTGACTCAGTACCTCAGTATCTTTTAGTATAACAGACTACCTCCTTTCCCGGAACTTCTCATTTCTCTTAGCCTATATTTACTGGTTTTTCTCATACCTCTCCAGGAAGTTCCTTTTATCTTTGCTGATGAATTCTCTTTAACTTCATCTCTAATGTATTAGAGGTCCCTGGGGCCTCTTTACCAACATTATTTTCCTAGGGAGATAATCTTATCCAAAATTAAGATGTCATTGACAGCCCATGACTCCCAGATTCTCCTTTGCATATCTGAACCTTCTTATGAGATCCCAATCTAATATCCAACTTTGTATTCATTACCTCCATTTGGCTCTCCATTAGACATCTTGAATATAAAGTTAATTTTCTCCCACCCTCCAACTTGTTCCTCCCCCAGGGCCCCCCAATTTTAGATAATGAATTAATTACCCTTCCAGGAATTCAAATCTTGATTTATTCTTGATTCTGAAAGCTTGATTCTTTGTCTTCAAAATAAAACTCAAATCCACGCACCTCACCCTACCTTCATTGCTATTTCCATAAATCTAGTCCATCATTACCACTTGGGTGACTGTAATTACCTCCGAATATGTCCTTGTTTCCTCTCCCCTCCTATAATCCACTCCCACATTACAACCAGAAAGATGTTTTAAAAATATAAATCATATCATGGCTTTTCCAGGCTTTAAGTCATGCAGGTATTTCCTTTCCAAAAACACTTAGAATAAAATATACACTCTTTTCCCAATCTACAAGGCTCCAGTTGACTTGGCCCTTATGTTACTCCTTGTTACCATATGGTATGCTTTCCTTTACGTAGTCCATCCTGGCCATGTTTTTTTTTTTTTTATTTTTATAAGATTTATTTATTTATTTATTTATACAAGCACTGGGTACAGTCAGAAATGCAGGAGGGTGAGAGAATTCACCAGAGCCAGAGCGGGGAACAGAACAGGCAGACTGATGAAATACACTGCTAAGGGGAGCAGCGGGCGGCAGGAGATGTCTGCGCCCCATGTGGGACCATCACCTGGTGGTGGGGATGGAACCGGTGCTGCAGAAGCTGCGGGCAGCTTCGCAGCCCAGTGCTCAACTACTGTGTCACCAGGGGAGGCCCATCATCCTAGCCATGTTAGCTATATTTTTGCTCCTCCAAAATGCCATGATGCTTTCTACCCCGGGGTCTCACCTTTATGTCTTTCCATAGCATAGCATGCTGTTTCCCACTCATTTTTCAGGCCTTAATTTGTATGTTACTGTTAGCACCTTTCAGTGATAATTCCCTTCAAAGAATGTCCTCCCTCTCATCACCACACCCAGTTCATTGCCACTGAAATATGTACTACAGGTTGTGATTCCAACCTTGTTTGTTTTCTCATTTATTATTGCTCATCTCCCACAGCACGTGAGCTCAATTAGAGTAGGGACTCACTCTGTCTTATCAGTAGCTGTATCACTACTGTCTAGATAAATGCTAGTGCACAATAGATGTTCAGTGACTATTTGTTGGATGAAAAAATCAGTTTTTATTTATTTTTTAAAATATTTATTTATTTATTTATTTATGCAAGCACTGGGTACAGTCAGAAATGCGGGACGGTGAGAGAATTCACCAGAGCCAGAACAGGGAGCAGAACAGGCAGATTGATGAAGTACACTGCTGAGGGGAGCAGCAGGTGCCGCCAGAGAAGTCTGTCCACCATGTGGGACCCTCGCTGGCGGCCGGGGATGGAACCGGCGCTGCAGAGGCTGCGGGCAGCTTCGCAGACCAGTGCTCTACTGCTGCGCCACCAGGGAGGCCTGAAAGAATCAGTTTTTAGGTTATTCAAACCATTTGTTTGTCCTTGATTGCCTGCCAATCCACTCCATGATAAAATATCTGATCATTAGAGTAAGGAACATGTCTCATTTCAGATTGTGTTCAAAGAGAACATATAACTTTTATAGATTAGAGGTCTAGCTTTAAAATTTTAACTTTTAAACAATAGATTCCTTAGTGATGGCCAATGATCAAAGATTAAGTAATGAGATGAATTAGCTTTCACTAGAAAAATGTAGTCTTTTCTATTTTTGTCCCTTTTGTGAATTTATTTTATCATAATTTAGAATATGTCATAAGCATGGAAATTTTTGCTTCTCAAATGTTTGATTATTTTAATTCTAGAAATGCCACAAAATTAACATTTTTGTTTATTTCAAGAACATTGATCCAAAGGCTATATTATGGCAACTCTTCTTATTCATGAGAATTCCAAAATAAAGATGTTGAAATGGAACTTATTGCAAGAATACCTTGGGATTTGGAATTTTGTCTATAAAACACTGATGTAATGCTATGTGCTCATAACATAAGAACTCTAAACCCTTGTATTTTGTGGCACATTGTATCATTAATTCTTTTGTCTAACTAAAGGAAAAATAAACAAATTTGCAACTAACAGGTGTGTTGCTTCAAACATACAACTCAGCAATTTGAAATCCTTCCTTGAAGAAATGCCTGCAAAAGCTAAAGGTCAGGTTAAGAACTACATTTAATACTCTAGAAAATAGAAGAGAAATGTCCTTAAAATATATTGGAAATAAACAATAAATTAAATGTAAAACTTTTTCATCAAAATAAAAAAGATTAATGTAAAATACTTTCTAATTGAGAGAAAAGAAGGACCTAATGGAAGGAGAATTCACAAGAGAAAAGAAGCTGCAATTTGTTGAAGAGGTGCTGTGTCTGAGCTTGTTTAACTGCTTGAACTCAGTCTCTTGGGTTGTGAAATCAGGAAAATAATGGTCATAATTTATTTACTATTTGCTCAACATTTCCATGCTTTACAGTGTGTTTCAGCAGTGACAGGTCTCACAGCAAGATAAGGACCACAAAAGCAAGCAGAGTTCAGAGAGGGTCTAACCATCGGTGTGGACCAGAGAGTTGGGACTCACTGATGGAAGGGGTTGGATGTCATTTAATCTTGTTTGACATTTTGGATTTTGTTAGAGAAAGATGGGTGCATTGAGGAGAGAGTTGGTGAGAGATACATGTGCAGAAACAAAATAGGTTAGGAAAATTATTTTTCTTCTTTTTCTTTTTTTTCCTTTTGGCTTGACTTTATTTTTTTCAAATTTTTAAATTTTTTTTACATCATTGTTCATTTTTAAACAATATTTGCTTCCCCCCACCTCCTCAGGTATAGTCCCCATAATTTTCTTCACCAATGCACCCATGCACCATCACCTCAGTTCCCTGTGCTCCTCCCTCCCTCCCTCTGATCCCTCTCCCTCCTCCCCTGCAAGATGTCTGATTTGTAATTGTCCGTTTTTGCCTTGTTGTGTTTTGTACTGTTATTATTATTATTTTTTTACACTGATGTCTTATTTGTTTCCCCTATATTCTTGCTATAAGTGAAACCATCTGATATTTTTCTTTTTCCTTCTGGCTTATTTCACTGAGCATAATTCCTTCTAGTTCCATCCACGTTGCGGTGAATGGCATGAGTTTATCTTTTTTGATTATGCTTTGATTGTCAACATTGTAATACTGAACTAAGCAGGTGCCTTCATAGAGATTGAATATTGTTGTTTCTGCTCTTTTCTGATATTTATGGCAAAGCTTCCCAGAAATCTAAATTCAAGTAAAAATTTGGTAGCCTGTCATTTGGTTGATTGAAGGAAATTTTGTGGAACTTCAGTAGAGCTCCTGAGACACTCCACAAAATTTCTCCCTTTCCTCCTGGGAAAGGCATTAGATGAATTTGTCCTATTTGGCTTACCTAGTAAAGTAAAACTAGAAGGGAAGCATTGTCACTTGGGAAAATGGTAACACTTTGACGTGTACAGAAATGTTCACATTGATTTTCTAAAACATGTATACAAACTCTCAATACCTGATATGTATCTAAATTGTCAATGGTAATTTTTGCCTTGCAATATTGTATAGTACAGAAATTGTTTCTGGAGAAAAAAGGGAGAAAAGCCCTCAACAGATTCCTATTGATGGAACTGTTGAAAGTAAAAATTTCCTACAAAGAACTGACCTGGAAATACACCTGATTTTTACTAAGTTTTCTTTGACATAATACTGGTAATTTTTTATTTTGCATTTTGTTCTGAATTCATAAAGTTTTCTTGTTTTGAGTGACCAGGATCTGTAACAATGTTGTATTTTTTCTCCAGCAAATCTAACTTGTGTTCACATTTTATCTCCCCTTGATACCAACACAGCATGAAAATAGTGGTAGTATTTTTTTTACTACTTATCTCAGAGTCTATTTTTCATAACTTCCATAGGGATTTTGTCTGCTTAAACTAAAACAATTGGACATGAGTTTCATTGTGTGGCTTTGAGTGGAGTTCTTCCAGGAAGTTGAAACAGAGCTGAACCAAGAAGAGGAGAACCTGTCGCTTGGTCCGTAGGTTCCAGAGACCACCAAGGGAGGTGAGGAAGCTGCCTCCATGGGCAGGACTGGACAACCCAGAAAAAGAAAAAGCCCTGGTACCCTTGAGAAGAGGAATCCCAGTTTAACGAGACCAACTTTGTTCTTGAAGCCTACATGGACCTGATGTTAGAGTTCGCTCTGATCCTATATGGAATATTCCAACAAAGCCAGCTAAAATTGCTGTTTAGTTATTCTGCCCTGTGATTTTTTGCAAAAATAGGTAATATGTTTTAAAAGTAGATTTTGGTTTGCAAACTTTTGCTGCTATGCTGAAATAATTTGGGATCAAGGTTGAGAGAACCTGTTTTTGCATAAGCTGAATCAATTTTAATATTTTTTCTGTGATTTGATATCTTTGCTGTTTTGTTTTGGCTAATGCCTCCAGATTTTTCTTTTCTTTTGTTTCTTGCTTTGAACTGATAAACTATTTCCCAGGAATGGAGGACTTTTGCTTTCCACAATGGACAATACCTGGAGAGACTGGTTTCATTTCCAATGGGAACCCTAAGAAAAATTTTCATCTGAGACTGTACCCCAGCATCGATGGAAATGGTAGCAAAAGTGAAAGGGGGGAATTGTTAGGGGGAAAGGATGTCCTGAGCTAATTCCATACAGGATTTATGGATGCCACCCCCACTCCATCAAGACACTGGGAACTTCAAATCCCAGGATCCCCAAAAGGAAGTTGCGAGGACCTAAGGGCAAAGTTAAGCAGCCATTTTCTCTGTTTGTAAATATAATCAGCCATCTTAGTGGGGTTGAGGGCACACTTAGCTCATGCTCTTGGCCAGTCAGGTTTGGTCTCAGTGGGTATTTGGGATTCCAGGTTGGTGGAATGGGTAGGACACATTTAAGACTTTATCTCCCTCTTTTCTCCCTGAGTTGTACCTTTCCTCATTCCCCTTCCCTTTTAGAAAAACTTTTTGTTAACTTTTAAAAAATATATAATAAAAAACTTAAGCAAATTAAGTTAGATTTCTCCGTCCTTAGGAAACAGTTTAAAAGGATACTCTAAAAATTAAATAAAGAGGCCTTCTCTGGTGCCAGAGGCATTAAAATCTCACTGATATCAAGCTATCACCAGCCACTGAAGCGTGAGTTTGATCCCTTGCCAGGGAGCTACCCACATGGTACAACAGACCTCTCCTGTGTCACCTGCTGCTCCCCTCAGCAGTGAATTTCAGTAAATCTGCCTTTTCTGCTCCCCACCCTGTGTCTGGTGAATCCTCTCACCCCCCACACCTCTGGCCTACAACCCAGTTCTTCTATGCATAAATAAATAAAAATAAATCTTTAAAAAATTAAATAAATAAAAAATAAATACTCTGAAACATGGTAACATTTAGTGTAAGCACAAGAAATGAATGCAATGAACTGCAGTGGGTTTTGAGCTCCAGACTGCAGAGTGAGTGGGCAATAGGAAGCTAATGGAAATGTCAAACCAGGGTGATAGGAAGAAAATGATTTTAGGAAATGAATTCCCTGATGGCATCAGGCAAGTTGTTGGCAAAACAAGTAAGCTGGCATCATACCATTCTGCTCTTTCTGCAATGAAGAAGGAAAACTAAATGAAGCCCTACACTTTAATAGAGATAAAGGAGTGATTTCACAAGGCAGTCTAAAATGAGTAAAGGCAGAAATTTAAGTGTAGTGTGCTGTGTATTCTTCATATATTAATTCTCACCATCCTTCCAAATAGGTATAATCATTCCAATTTAGAGATAACTGAATCTCAGTGGATTATTCAATAGAATTTAATCAGCTACATTTAGGAAGGATGGAAAAGGATCATAAAGACCTTCTGGCATGAACTTCCTAAATTCATGAATAAACTTATTCACTAACTTACTCAAGGTCAGATAATGGAACCAGGATGGGTGTGGGTTTAAGTCAAATCAAAGAGTTTTCATTTGTTTTATAAAGCAGTCTTTCCTTTTTTATTTTATTTTTTTTTCTCCTAAGGCTGGGAATAGATCAACACCAATAGTTTGTGTATGTTTATATATCAAAACAAGTGCTGAGTAGGTAACACCCAAAGCAGAAAGTGATGGCCAATTTTACTTTAATTCTTTTTATAGATTTATTTATTCATGCATACAAGAGCTGGGGCACAGGCCAGAAGTGTTGGGGGTGTGGGAGGATTCACCAGAGACAGAGTAGGGAACAGAACAGGCAGACTGACTGAAATACACTGCTGAGGGGAGCAGTGGGTGTGACAGGAGAGGTCTTCTTCGCCATGTGTGTGTCTCCCTGGCCGGCCGGGGATCGAACTCATGCTACAGAGGCTGTGGATTGCCTCATATTACGGCACTCAATCCCTTGCACCACCAGGGAGGCCCTATTTTTTTTTTTTTTTTAATCCTTAAACTAAGTATTTGGTTTTAGAAAAAAGAAAGGCAAGTTCCTGATAGTAAACAACGGTCTAATGAAGACTGATAATGCATGATTACCAACTGGCAAACATCTTTTCACCAAGTCTGAGATCCGTGAGCTGCTTTCAGTGGCTGTGGCCCTGGGCTGGAGAGGAATTCCAAATCAGTTTCAAAAGCAAAGGGAGGTCAGCCCGTGGTGTTCTGAGCAGTGTCCGGGTGCTGAGTGAAATCAGGATAACCCACTTGGACTTTTTAGAAGTAGCATGTAATAAATGTGCAACACTGGGTAGAACTGAGAATACAACTCAAATTTTAGATTCAGATTTTAAACCTGGAAAACTCTCTTTATAAAGAAAAACAGAAGCTTGCAGTCTCATTTTATTACCCACCAGTGCTTTTTAAGCCGTGAACTTTCCCCCACTTTAGAATCTGCTCTGGAAAATTCATTTCATGCTTGTCTACTCCAGTGAAACCCTTAACTGAACTGTTACAAAACAGACTTGGCCCAGGGAATGTGAGAAATCACCCGATCCTGTGAAGCCACTTGGCATCCTTGACAGCCTGTGCCAAGACCTTTGGTTTACCTGTGGTCCGGTAGGTGACCTTCTCCCAGCAGAGGGGGTGGGTGGGCTTCTGCTAGTTTCTGTACCAAGTGACTGGGGCGGGACTCTAGCACAAGTACCACTTTCTTCTCCATACTGAAAAGTGCCTCTTAGGCTGGGGAGGACTGTAGGAGCCTGGCTTCAGGGCTCAGCTTCTTAGCACCTCAGAGGCAGTCTCAGGAGACTTTTCCTCTGTGACCATCACATTCCTCTAAAAACCTTAACTTTCTCTTTCGGATTTTTTTCTCGACTACCTTATTATGGCTAATGTTCTTAAATGTGATAAAACATCTCTGACTCCTCTAGTGCAGATTTTTTTTAAAGATTTATTTTTATGCATTTATGCATAAAAGAATTGGGGTACAGGCCAGAAGTGTGGGGGTTTGTGTGAGAGGATTCACCAGAGACTGAGTGGGGAGCAGAACATGAAGATCTGCTGAAATACACTGCTGAGGGGAGTAGTGCGTGAGTCAGGAGAGGTCTGCTGGGCCGTGTGGGTTGCTCCCTGGCTGGGGATCGAACTCGTACTGCAGTGGCTGTGAATAGCTTCATAGGTTGCATCTTAACCCCTTGTGCCACCAGGGAGGCCCTCCAGTGCAGATTTTTTTTTTTACTTAACAATCCTTGCAAGGATTTCAGCCAGTTACCTCCTTATTTTCTGCCTTGGTTGTTTCTGAACTTCTTTTCTCAAGGCCTTACCTTTTCACTCTTGGGAAATGATATAATTTGCTCTTTACCCAAAATAAGGGAGCATATTTCAACCAATTTATTGAGTTTATTGAGTATCTGCTATGAATGGGACTTGTGCTAAATTTTCTAACTATAATGACAAACAAGGTATGAAGTCTGCCCTGGACAGGCTTTTAGCTTGGCAGAGGGAGAGAGACCTGAGGGCAAGTTCAGGCAGTCACACTGTGTAGGTAAATTCAGGCATGGATGTTGAGGGCAAAGGAAAGCTAGAGCAAGACTCAGGGAGCTGCATTTAGGAAAACAACAAAAGAGTCATAAGACTCTCTGGCAAGAACTTCCTAAATTCCTAAACCTCTGCTTCCAAAAATCATCTATTATTACAGGTATTCTTACCATTTTTCTTCCTACTCTAGAACAGGACTTTACTTCTTTCTAACGCTTTGCATTAATGTTATTTTTTTATTTTTTTTAAAGATTTTTTTCATTTATTTATACAGCACTGGGTACAGTCAGAAGCGCAGGAGGGTGAGAGTATTCACCAGAGCCAGAGCGGAGAGCAGAACAGGCAGACTGATGAAGTACACTGCTGAGGGGAGCAGCGGGCAAGACAGGAGAGGTCTACGCACCACGTGGGACCCTCGCCCTGCGGCCGGGGATCGAACTGGCGCTCCAAAGGTTGTGGGCAGCTTCGCAACCCAGCACTCAACTGCTGTGCCACCAGGGGAGGCCCTGCATTAATATTAAATCATATCATCTCCAATATAAAAGTTGGGCCAAGGATTTATGAAAATATTGTAAAACAACAATATAAAAAATTAGGAAAGAAAAAACACCTGCCCATAACCCAACCATCTCCTTAACATAACCACCATCATATATGTATTTGTGTATATTAATCTCTTTTTTTCCTGTGCAGGTTAAATAATTAGAGGCATAATCACACCTCTTCTGGGAGCTGACTCCTACCAGTTCTATATCCTGACTGTCTTTCCCATTGGGAATTGCCATTCATTTCCCTTCTCACTTAAGCCTCATCTTTCTTGCCTGAGAGGAGGCTAAACCCTTCTGGATTCTTAATAATTAACTCCTAAGGTCGAGTCACTTCTGTTGATTCCTTCCTTGTTTCTGTAGCTTTTCTCCTTTGAGTTCAATAATCTGTTTTTACAATTATTTCCTCTCTACTTTTCCAATAACTCTTTCCACCTGCAACTCTTGTATTAGTTTCTTTCCTTCTGTCCATCCTTTAAAGACCAGCAGTTCCTAGGGTCTCACCCACTGTCAACTTCTCTCCACTCACTCCAAATTCTCTTTAGGTCCTCTCTATGAGTACTTCCAGATCTGTTTCTCCACTCTGGACTTGTTGCTTGAACTTCAGTCCTATTTCCACCTTATCTAGGTATCTTTTCTCTAGATACCTCCATTTCAACAACTGGATTCCTCTTCTTATTCTTAGCTTGTTCTACAGTATTACCACCCACTTTAGTCCACCATGTCAGAAGAATGGACACTATTCACCTTCCTTAGTTATAATTTTTTAAAAAAGATTTATGTATGCATACAAGAGCTGGGGTATAGGCCAGAGGTGCAGGGAAGGTTCAGAGAATTTACCAGAGACAGAGTGGGGAGCAGAATAGGCAGATTGAAATCCACTACTGAGGGGAGCAGCAGGTGAGAGAGGAAAGGTTTGCTGTGCCATGTGGGTTAGATCCCTGGTTGGGGATCAAACTCCTGCTGCAGTGATTGCAGATTGTTTCATACTGCTGAGACTTATCCCCTTGAGCCACTAGGGAGGCCCAGTTGTAAATTATTTTTGCAAAATGTATCTCAAATCCATCACTCACTTTTAAATCTCAGACCATGACATTTCTTACATGGTCTACGAAGTAGCCTATGAATGAAGGCACTGTTCTCCCTTCCATTTTAGAACATATTTTCTTCTATGCTTTTTCACAAATTGTATTTCTCAACTACAATTTTTTTAAATCACTTTTTGGGGTTAAGTTATATTTATCGATTTACATCACAGTATATGTCTTAGGAGTACAGGTTTACACCTCTAAAAATACATGTTATTTCATCACACCCATCACCAAAGCCCCAATAATCCTCCATTGGGCCCCTCTCTCCCCTTTGCTTCCACCCTACCACATCCCCTTCTGGCAACCTTATTCATAATCCATTCATAATCCAGTGTGCTCTTCCTCCTCCTGTTTTCACCCCTCCCCCTACCTCTCTCTTTCTGGATGCCTCATACCTATGGTCAGCTTTCAATGTTTGTCTTTGTCTGACCAATTGTTTAGTTTCTCTATGGTCTATATGTAAGTGAAAATCCAGCATTTATCTTTCTCCTTCTGACTTATTTTACTTAGCATAATTCCTTCCAGCTCCATCCATGTTGCCACAAAGGTATGAGTTTATCTTTTTTCATCACTGAATAGTATTCCATAATGTATACATGCCACATCTTCTTGATCTGGTCATCTCTTTTGGGGCATATATGTTGTTTCCATAACTTTCTTAATTGGAAATCATTGATAAATTTCCATTACCTGCGCCAAAATTCAAAGTTCTTATATAGCACTCAAGGCAATATGCAATTTGCCCCAATCTACTTTTCCTGCCCTAATTTTGCCTACGCAGTCCCCATACACCCTCCATACTGCCCTGAAGCCCAAAACATGTTATGAATTCTTGCATCTCCTAGGACCTACTGTGGTTCTCTCTCTGCCTAGAAATGCCTTGTGCATTTGTCAAAATCATATTCGAGCTCATTAGCCCACCTTAAAAGACACTTTTCCTGTGCAGTCTTCCCAGATCTTGTTTTTTCCTCTCTCCTGGGAAATAAGAGACTCTCCATTATGTTCTCATGCCGGAATGGTTCCCAGACCTAGCTATGCATTAAATCAACTGGGAAATTTTTATAAGATACCAGTGTATGGGCCTTATCTTATATCACTGATACCAGAATATTTGAGGGTAAGCTTTGTAAAATAGCAATTTTAAAAATCAGAACTCAACTGCTCAAAATTTGGTAAGTTCAAATCCTGATTCACAGGTCATTATCATCACTGTACTTGCATATCCCTCTTTTTGTGTATTTTAATAATATAACAAATACTTGTGAACCTGCCACCTGATTTAAGAGCCAAACATTACATATGGTAGATACTGTATATTTTTTTTATTTTTGCTTATCTTTTAATTTCACAAAAGGATGTATTTCTATCCAAGCATTGGCATTTTTACAGATCTCCATGTGATTCCTGATATATGAAGCCCACATGGAGGGACAAAACAAAAAATTCCCCTGTATGTCTACTTTCTAATGATTGGGCAGGCAGAACTGGGGTTTAGCAAAAACACAATCATATATAAATAGTAACCGAGTCACTGTTTAAAGCATGGACAGGAGGATAACTCACAAGGAGAAGAAATCTCTGTCTCTGAGCACATATCATCGTATGCCCACTCCCCTTTATTATTTGATTTAGTGATTCCAAATAAACTGCTGCAGTTTAGAGTATATTCCAATTACTGAAACTGGTTACTAGTAGGTTATGAACAGAAAGAACAAGACTCATTTTATTCTGGGTTTGCTTGGATTTAGAACAAAAATTAGTGTGATTATCTTTTGGGTCTCTACCAAGTCCCAGAAAAGCTGAGGTTCTTTAAAAGACCAAAGAAAATGACAGATATTGTGATCTGATGTATTAAAATTGTAAGAAAATCACAAGGGACTTAGCAATAGAGTTGGAATGTCCCTTCTGTTGTTCTTTGGTTGTAACATTACAAATTCCCTCTCTCCCAGTCAGGTATGTATCAGGGTCTTTCTGGTTCTGCCAGGTCCAGCCACCCACTTACACATGGACAGGGTTAGATGAACCTAAATGAAATGTTTGCACCATTAATTGGGGGCTGAAGATAAATCAGCTGAATAATTTAAAGGATAGTATTCTATTTATAAGTTAAATATTCCCAGTACTCACACTGGGAGTTCACACACTGATTTTTTTTTTTTAATGGTTCAAATGGGAAGTATTGGAACAGGTTACAGTTTATCTTAAAATAACAAAAAGGCTCTCATTTGAGAACCACTGTGGTAAGTTTGCTATTACTGGGGTGAACTGGAAATCAGCAAGTTAATAAAACTATTTTCTTACAAGTTTTAATTTTGTAAATAACATGTAGGGATTTTAATTTATTCAAATCATTTAATTTTAATTTATTTAAGTGATTTAATTTATTAAATAACATGTAGGAATTTTTAAAATCTAAAATGTTATCTTGTGTCACTGAGCCCATGTATCAACCCGATCCTTAGAAATTTTAGTAGAGAATATGTATGTTTCATGAGTTGGGTGGCACCAGACTGCTCACCCCTCACACATGTGCCCTTTGCATGGCTGTGCACACACCACACATGTATGTACAGGGAAGCCCATGCATGGCCACATCACTGACTTGACCACAGTCTGGGTCTAAAAGAAGCCCTGACTTTTAAATTTCCTGTTTTTTTTTTTTCTTTTTAATCATCATTATACCATTAAATCCAAAGCTCAAACAAACACGATGCCAGATGTCATAGTAGGGCAGTTTGAGGAGATTAGATTTCTTTAAATTACAAAAACTGAGAACAGAGGCCTGTAAAGTTAATATTTTATAATCTGAGTCATGCTCATGTTTTTGTTCCCTTGCTTAGAAAATACAGCATCATCAGAGTTGACCTTAAAGCTGTGTAGCGGCACAAGGCACAGTTGGAGAAGGTGTGCATTTCTGGAGAGACCCTAATAATGGGGGATCCTCTATATCTTTGAATTCATGCCAAGGCTGCAAGTTCTGAGAATCTCAAGGACAATATTCATTTCCTTCACTTATACAAAAACATTTAAATAAGAATTATAGATTAACTTTTTTATTTAAAGATTGATTTTAAGATCCAATGTTCCAAACCAAAAATATGAGGATAGATTCTGCCACCAAAATTCTAGCAGCAAAATTGTCTTAACTATTTGAAACTCAGTTCAAAGTGGTGGTTTTCAAAATGTTGTCCCTGCATCAACAGCACCAGCATCACACTGAAGGGCTTCAAGAGCAAATTCTCAGACCCCACCCAAAGTTGGCTGAATCAGAGACTTTGCGGTTGCCACCCAGAAGGGGTGCTTTAACAAGGCCTCTGGGTGATAACTACGCAAACTCAAGTTTGAAGACCACTGGGTTCTCACAGGTCACTACGCGAAGACCACAGTGGGTATTGGCTAACCATGTGGCATTGCTTACAGACAGGACAGATACAACCAAAAGGTCTCTGCAGTACATGAGCTGTATTACTAACATTTTTCTCATGCTGCAGAAAATAGATTAATGCAGGAATAAAGAAATTCTTTCCAGTCAAAATTCATCAATTATCACAAATATAGATATATATTATTTTTTTCTTCTTGACAATAAGAATTATAACATATTCAATTTGCTATTTATCCCCCCTCAATCATAAGGAACATATGACAAAACCAGGAAAAATAATTGTTTTCTATTATGGCTTATTAAATGAGACTCGATAGAGGAGCTCATTTTCTTGAAGGAAAAAGGCTCCTGTCATATTTAAAAACCTAGCCAGGGGCCTCGCCTGGTGGCGCAGGTGGTTGAGTGCAGTGCTACAAAGCTGTCCGCAACCTCTGCAGTGCCGGTTTGATCCCCACCGCCCGGCGAGGGTCCCACATGGCGCTGCAGACCTCTCCTGTCACGCCCGCTGCTCCCCTCAGCAGTGTGTTTCATCAGTCTGCCTGTTCTGTTCCCTGCTCTGTCTCTGGAGATTCCTCTCACCCTCCCATGCATCTGGCCTGTACTCCAGTTCTTGCATAAATAAATAAATCTTTAAAAAAAAAAAAAAAACCTAGTCAACTTGTTAGTGTGAAATAGGTGACTGACAAATAATCATTAACATTAACATTAAGGGTAAAGGTAAATAATAGAAATGGGAAAGAGAAGTAAAAGAGAAAAATAGAAAACACACCAGGATGAAATATAAACATAAGAAAGAAAAAGATAGAAGAATATACAAAGGTATTGCATGGAAATAAAAGAAAGTGACCGTGATAAAAAGCAAAGAGACGAAAAAAGCAGAACTAAATTGTGTTATACATTATAGAAATGAGCTTTGAATTCAGTGACCTAGCTACTAAGTCAGGCAACATTTTATCTTTTAGAAATTACTCCTCAAGTTTTCTATACTAAAATGCTGGCCAAATTTCAAGAATCAAGGAGCAGAAACCAACAGATTCTACCTAATAGCAGGAATGTGACTGCAAGTCTGGAGCTGAGGCTGCCTGACACCAACAAATGCCAACAAAGCAGAGGCAGAAATTGAATCTTTAAGGTGAACTTTGATCAGACAGCCAGCAATCTAGAAGTGGGGGTTGGGATTAACACCTTAAAAAAATCTGCCTTAACATTTCATGTCCAGCTGGCTTTTTATAGTGAATTAAATAAAGACAGTTGTTCAGCAGTAGGCGGGCCTTTCCCGCTTCCAGGAGCTCATGATGTCCAGCCCCGGAAGCTTCTTACCACCCTCCTGGACACCTGGCCTCACCCTCAACACCATGTGCTGAGCTGGTTTCCTGATGGTGCTGTTCCCAACACGCCTCCACATGTGTCCTTGGTCTGGGAAATTAACTGAGACTAGACAGACTATAAGCAATGTGTGTGTATAAATTTCTTTTTTTCTTTTTTAAAGATTTATTTTATTTATTTATACAAGAGCTGGGTACAGTCAGAAGCGCAAGAGGGTGAAAGAATTCACCAGAGCCAGAGCGGAGAGCAGAACAGGCAGATTGACGAAGTACACTTCTGAGGGGAGCAGCGGGCAGCAGGAGAGGTCTTCTCGCCATGTGGGACCCTCGCCCTGGGGCCGGGGACCGAACCAGCGCTGCAGAGGCTGCGGTTAGCTTCACAACCCAGCGCTCAACCACTGAGCCACCGGGGAGGCCCTGTGTGTATAAATTTCCTACTTTACCATGTACGGTGTCCTACCTAACCCCTTCGGCCCCCACCTCCCTTGCCTCTACTAGGAACAGCCTTTGTCAAGGGAAAGAATTGGATCTGAAATGAAATGCTCTTTAGGATGCCACAGGTGCTCAAGCTAAGGAGGATGAGTAGTTGTGAGGATCATGGAAAATTCAGTGTCAAAAAGGAGGGGGAAGGAGAGTTTGTTTTTAGTAAAGCCTTCAACTTTCCTGAGAATTTCTCAGAATCTCAACTCATTTCACAGATATGTAAACATGGGAAACATGGCTCAGTGGACCAAAGCCTGTGAATTCTCACCTTGAACCAAAATTCACCATTACTCTCAAGCAGCCACTACCCTGTCTCATGCTTCATTTCATCTCAGCAAGGAGACTGCTCTAATATCATATGGTGCAGATAACTAAGAATAGTGGCCCTGAGAATTTAAAAATCAAAGTCTTAGTAATTACTCTTTAAAATACATGAGTTTTTAATATCAGAACCTGAATAATTCAGGAGAAGTTGTAAGCTGAGTTGGCCTAGGGGGAAAAGTACAATCTCACATAAGAGTTGGCAGGAGACATTCCACCCTCTCCCAGGAGGGGTGAACATGTTCAAGAAAGGACATCAGAAAGCATAAACCACTGCAACACACATAGTCAGAGCTGGCTGCTGAATCTTGGGAGTGTGGATTCAAGATTTGTGGATCCAAAGGGTAATTTTCCTGTTAATACTTCAGTTCAGGGCCTCCGTGGTGGCACAGGGGATTAAGCACAGCACTATGAAGTAGTCTGCAGCCTCTGAAGCACGAGTTGATCCCCAGCCAGGGAGTTACTCACATGGTGCTGCAGACCTCTCCTGACTCGCCCGCTGCTTCCCTCAGCAGTGTATTTCAGTCATTCCTTCTGTTCTGTTCCCCACTCTGTCTCTGGTGAATCCTCTTACCCCCCAGCACCTGTGGCCTGTACCCCAGTTTTTGTATGCATAAATAAATATTTTTTTTTAAAAAGGAAAAAATAGATGGTGAGAAACCATAGGAAACTTGTTTGTTTTTTATATATGCACAAAGATGCATGTATATCCACATAAAGACATCAGTCCCCTTGGTGCCTTACTGGGCACATGTTCAAAGAAAAGATTACTGGGGATAATGTGAAGGAGTCTTTTCTTGTGCAACACTATCCTACCTAGTGTGCTCATTTTTGAATCAACTTAGCTAACTAGTCAAGTATCTAGATCTCTATGTTTTCTTTAATCAATAAAATAGTGCATTTATGGCATTTTCTATTAGTCAAATTGTTGCACCATTAAGAAAATCAAATTAAGAGAAGAGAAAAGATTTTGATCATGTCATGATTATGTCTTGTAATGACCAGATTCCACTATGATGATGCTCAGTTAAGAGTGGGAGGCAGTACTTCCTGTGTGATAGACATTGAAGGCTGACTTTTGACAAAGTTGTGATATTCTGAAGTAAAGGGAAAGGGAATACAGATCTAGCTCATTAATAGTGTCCCTGATCCTTACAGTTGAAATTCCTCCACTTGAAGTAAATATGGGTTTGATTTTATTGGGTCCTGCTATTAGGTCTCCGATATCTATGGCTTTTGTACTTCTGAATAGACCCTAGCAGAATTCTAAAGAGAGAGGAGGCAATCTAATTCTTGTACATGAAAATATAAAGTGGTGGGCCTCCCTGGCAGCGCAGGGGTTAAAGACACAGCACTATCAAGCTATCGCCAGCCACTGCAACATGAGTCGATATCTGGCCAAGGAGATAACCCACATGGTGCAGCAGACCTCTCCTGTCTCACCTGTTGCTCCCCTCAGCAGTGTATTTCAGTAAATCTGCCAGTTCTGCTCCCTACTCTGTTGCTGGTGAATCCTCTCACTCCCTATACCTCTGGCCTACACCTCAGTTCTTGTATACATAAGTAAATAAGTCTTCAAAAAAATAAAGTGGTAACTGTATCCATAGCCAAATTATTAATACAAACTAACTGTCTAAGAGTGGATTAAGATGTGCAATTCACACACACACTCACAGACACACACACACAACAACAAAGATGAACTTTTGTCATCTGTGACAACATGGATGGAACTGGAGAAGGATAATATTAAGCAAAATAATTCAGAAGTAAAAAGACAAATACCAGATGGTGTCACTTTTTCATGGAATATAGAAAAAAAAAAATCAAGCAAAGGGTCAGTCAAAACCAAAACAGTAACAAACCCTAGGAATCAGACTGTAGAGTCCAGGCTATAAGCAAGTTAATGGGGAAAGTGGAGAGCAAGGTGGGGAAGGTGCCCAGTGCACTATGTTGGAGCACTATGGGTGGGTGTGGTGTGGTAATTTACTTTGAAGGATGTGATCCTGTACCTCTGAATCATATACAGTGTTGTAAACCAATGTTACCTTAATAAGAAAAAAAAGTGCCAATGAATGTATTTGTGCAATGCATCTCTTTCTTTTTTTAAGATCACATTCTTGTCTCGCTTTGTGAAAATTAAGATAACATTTACTGAGTACCTATTATAAGTTAAGTACTTTATGACCATTTAAGAATGTTCACAACTAAGTCAAGTAGATATTATTCCCCTGTTCAGAAGAGGAAACTGAAGCCAAGAGGATAAAACACTTGGTCCCTGTTACCAGGCAGCTGGTGGCAGAGTTGGTATTCAAACTATTTGTGCTCAATTACAAGACCAGACCAGAGTATTTTGCATCGTATATTGTTGCAACATTTTCTAGAAATATCAGTTTGCAGTTATAATGTATTTTCTCTCACTGGTATTTGTTAAAATTGAGCAATGACATACATACCCACTACTCATATTCATATATAAGATACAGTTTAGTAGTGAAGTATAGAAATTGGAGCAAAACAAACTGGATTAAAATGCTAGCCCTGACCATCTATACTTCTGGGAAAGGTGCTTTCCTACTCTCTGACTCATTTCCCTACTTCCATAAATAACTAAGAAAGGGTTGAGAACATCTGAAACATCATGCAATTAGTAGACATGACCAAAAAAGGTACAACTCTTGAGTAGTATTTCTCATTTAATATATCTTGGCTAGAATGGTTTAGAATAAGGAAAATTTAGTGAGGTGGAGTGAAGGTTAAAAACTGAGATATATTTTTAGACCAGTTAACTTTATTTCTGTCCCTAGCTCATAGTCTCCCTAACCCCACTCAGCTATATTAATGAATATGGTTCTGTCAAAGGGCTCTTGAATTAGAACCATTTTTTACCCTTTGCAAAATACAAAGGTTATTGAGCATGATACCTTATACTGTTGTAATTTAAAAAAAATACTGATTTCATACATCCATATTTGGAGCAGCCTTATTCATAGTACCCAAAATATAGAAACCATCCAAGTGTCTGTTGATAGGTGAATAGATAAGAAGAATGTGGTACATACACATACAATAAAATATTATCAGTCTTTAAAAGAATGCAATTCTAACACATGCTATGATTGGACGAACCTTGAGGACATTATTGTAAATGGAACAAACCAGTCGCAAAAGGACAAATACTATGATTCCACTTATATGAGACACCTAATAGTCAAAATGACAGATGCACAAAGTAAAATAGTGGTTTCCAGGAGTTTGGAATATGGGGCAAGTAGGAAATTATTTAGTGGGCATCGAGTTTCTGTTTTGCAAGATGAAGAGAATTTTAGAGATCAGTTGCACAACAATGAGAAGGTACTGCACATTAATTTTGCACTTCAAAATGGTCAAGATTACAAATTTTATGTTATATGCATTTTGCCATAATTAGATTTTTCTT
This sequence comes from Talpa occidentalis, assembly GCF_014898055.3. Lineage (NCBI taxonomy): Eukaryota > Metazoa > Chordata > Mammalia > Eulipotyphla > Talpidae > Talpa > Talpa occidentalis. Next base: position 27,498,783 of record NW_023602073.1, on the reverse strand, counting down.
TAAAATGATTTAAGCAAACCAGCTGTAGCTTCCATGGTGGTTACCAACTAGTGGGAAGGTGTTCATTTGTTACTGATCTATAAGACCATGATGAAACTGTCAGTCTTTGTTCTGTCAGCAGCCCATCTTAGTGAAACTCTGCAGCTGTTGTCTATGCTCTCCAGTACAAACAAGTGTCTGGGCCACCCACCCTTGGCCTTTGATTCTTTCCTAAGGCAGCTATAAATACAACTCTTGAACTGAAGGGTATGTGTAGAGAAAATGCATGTGTGTCCCCTCATGAATTCTTTTATAATATGGGAGAATAAGTGGCAGTACTAAAATCTTTCAACTTGTCCAGAATTGTTAGGTCACTAATGGTCGTCAGATGTAATGGTGGTGTTTTTTCCTGACGCCATCATTGGAACTTCAGGCAGTATTCCAGGTCCTCTGTCTTTGTTCCATGGTTTTCCATGGTATGTGAATGTCAAGTATGTGAATGTCAAGTCTAGAATTTGGAACTTGGCAATACCCAAGCAAAGAATGGTTGAGTCCCTTCATTAATTAAGATCAATTTAGATTTCTAATGGTTTCAACATGAATCCTTTAGGTTAGAATGTATGCCCATCAATTATTTAAATGTGTGTTTGAATTTCACATCTGTATGAATTGCATATCTTTTATTTCCTAGTTGGGAGGAAGGAACAGAAAGGACAAATATTTTATATTTCAACACAAATCAAAGTCACTTTCAAATCTAGCATATTAATTAACAAATGATTATCCTTTATAATAGCTTAATGGAAAAAGGAATCTATGACTTTTTTTTTAAAGATTGATTTATTTATTTATACAAGAACTGGGGGGCCTCCCCGGTGAAGCAGTGGTTCAGCGCTGGGTTGCGAAGCTGCCCGCAGCCTCTGCAGCACCAGTTCAATCCCCGGCTGCTCCCCGGCCACCAGAGGAGGGTCCCACATGGTGCGCAGACCTCTCCTGCCACCCACTGCTCCCCTCAGCAGTGTACTTCAGTCCTTCTGCCTGCTCTGCTCCCCACTCTGGCTCTGGTGAATTCTCTCACCCTCCCATGCTTCTGACTGTACCCAGTGCTTGTATAAATAAATAAATCTTTAAAAATAAAAAAAAGAACTGGGGTACAGGCCAGATGCACGGGAGGATGAGAGGATTCACCAGAGACAGAGTGGGGGACAGAACAGGCAGACTGACGAAATATACTGCTGAGGGGAGCAGCGGGCGAGACAGGAGAGGTCTGCCTTGCCATTTGGGACTCTCACCAGGTGGCCGGGATCAAACCGGCGCTGCAGAGGTTGCGGACAGCTTCACAGAGCTGCGCTCAACTGCCTGCACCACTAAGGGAGTCCCAGGAATCTATGACTTTTTAATAATTTTTCTTTTATTTAGACATTAACATAACTTCTCTACATATCCCTTTCTGAATACCCATACACTCACACACGTGTGTAAGCATGAGTGAGATCAAGAGTGTAGTACATCTAGTACATGTTATATTGAAATGTGATTTGAAACTGTAGTTCCATTATTAAAGGAGGAGAGAATTTGTTTCTGACACATATGACACCTACTACTACAGGCTTATTTCAAAAAGCAGTCATTGAATCATTTCTGGCTTTAAGAAAACAAAATGGAAATTGACAGTGTTTTACCAAAAGCAGAGGCCATGCTGAAGATCAGCACCATCTTTTCCTGACCAGATGACATCTGCTCAGAAGGCCAAATGGGGAGGTTTGGCCACATCTGTGATTTCCATCAACACCCACCCTCTTGTGCCCATCAAGAGGGCAGGGCAAAATTTGTTTACAGAGGGAATGTTGCTTTCAGAAGACTGAGAAGACAGAACCACTGGAATCAGACAACTTACTATAATAACTGATTGTCTTTTGCATGGTACTAAGTCTGACCTGTCTTTTACCTGCTAAAATGTTGCTTCCAGAATATCAGTGTGTCAGGGGCCTAGAAAGGAGAGAAGTCACTGCAAATGATAAGAACATTGAGTGTGATTGGCAGGTCTTGAGGGCACAACCAAAATGATTCTGCCTTTTTCAGTTCCAGGACTCCCAAATATGACAGATTGATTGATTGTTGCTTCTCAGGCAACTGAAATGAAGAAACTGAAAGTGATCTTGACAGGAACTATTTTAGCAGGGACCACAAAACATTAAACGAAGAGGAAGCAAGAACTTTATACCTCGTTTCCCTTTTGTGTTCCACCAAGAACAGGTGTTAGCTTTGCTAAAAAGGATTTCACATAGGTTATTTCATGCATAGCTAAAATCAGTAGTAGGATATTTTAACTGCCATAACTGGGATTCATTTACATGATCTGGGAATTAACACTCCAGTGGCTTTCTATAAATATCATTATTAGATGTGCATGTGTGTGTGTGTGTGCGCACGCGTTTGTGTATGCAGGGAAAATGACCATCACCAGTTCCCCAGTTTTCTTGAGAATGTTTGCTATATTAAAATAGCTCTTTTATCATTCATTTATATATATAGTTACAGAAATACTTCAGACACAATATCTCATTTAAATTTTATCAGACCCCCATGGTATGTTATGCCCCTGTGGACTCATCTTGCCATTTGTTGTTGTGTTATTCCGTCTTCCCATTTTTGTTTTGGCTTTGGGATCCTGCTGCTTTGGCAACAGGATGCTTTCACTTTTAAAGATTTATTTATTTATGCATACAAGAGCTGGGTATGTATAGGCCAGAGACATGGGGGTGAGAGGATTCACTAGAGACAGAGTGGGGAACAGAACAGGCAGATTGACTGAAATACACTGCTGAGGGGAGCTGCAGGTGAGTCAGGAGAGGTCGGCTACACCATGTGGGTTGTGCTGCAGTGGCTGTGGAGAGCTTCATAGTGCTGCTTCTTAACCCCTTATGTCACAGGGAGGCCCCCTGGAGGCGGATGCTTTTAAGCCAGGTGAACCTCCAGCTCCAAGACTTGGGCTTGCATTACTGAGACCACTGGTTGCCTCTGCTGTTTGAGTTCTTTTTATGTTGTGGATATTAATCCCTCGTTGAATATGTGATGGACAGATATCTTCTCATATTCAGAGAAAGGAGTTCTTTTCATTTTAATGCAAGTTTCTTTCCCTGTACAGAAGCTTTTTAGATTAATGTAGCTACATTTGTTTATTTTTAGCTTTTTGTTTCCCTTGTCATTGGAGTCATCTTTAAGTCCTATGCTAAGTAGTGTGTCATTTATGTTTACTTCAATGTATTTTATGGTTTCAAATCTTACATTCAAATCCTTGATCCATTTTGAATTAATTTTTGTGTATTGTGTTAGAGATACGCTAGTTTTATTCTTTTGCTTGTGGTGGTACATTTTTTTTTAACATCAACAGTTGAAGAGACTTTCATTGCTACATTGGAAGTTCTTGGTTCCTTTCTCACAATATAGTTGTCTATATGTATAGTTTCATTTCAGGGTTCCCAGTTCTGTTTCACTGATCTGTGTCAGTTTTTATTCTAATACCAAGCTGTTTGGTTTTTTTTTTAAGATTTTTTTTATTTATTTATACAAGCACTGGAAACAGTCAGAAGCATGGGAAGGTGAGAGAATTCGCCAGAGTCAGAGAAGAGAGCAGAGCAGGCAGATTGATGAAGTACACTGCTGAAGGGAGCAGCTGGTGGCAGGAGAGGTCTGCGTGCCATGTGGGACCCTCACCGGTGGCCATGGATCGAACCGTGCTGCAGAGGCTACAGGCAGCTTCGCAACCCAGTACTCAACCACTGCACTACCGGGGAGGCCCCCAAGCTGTTTTAATTACTATCACTTTATAGTGTAGTTGGAAGTCAGGGAACATGATACCTCCATTTTTGTTCAGCTTTTATTTATTAGTGTATTTTTCCTCTTCTTTGTTAGTCTAGTTAAAGGTTTGCTTATTTTATTACTCTTTTGGAATGTCTTTTTGATCTATTTCACTAATTCCTACTCTAATTTTTATCATTTCCTTCTTCTATTGACTTTTTCCCCCCTTAGGAGTGTTTTTGCTATATAGAGTCTTTTATAATTCCAAATAAAATTAATGATATTTTTTCCCTATTTCTCTGAAGAATGTCAGTTGAATTTTGATAGGAATTACATTGAATCTGATATTACTCCAGGTAACATTACCATTTAAATGATGTTAATTCTTCCAATCCATGAATACAGAATATCTTTTTATCTGTCTTCTATTGCTTTTGATAATGATTAATAGTTTTCTTTATACTGGTATTTCACTTCTTTTGTTAAATTTATTCCAAGGTATTTAATTCTTTTTGATGTGATTTTAAATAAAATTTTTTCCTTACTTTTCTTTCTGCTAGTCCATTATTTGCAAATAGAAATGCAACAAAATTTGTGTATTAATTTTGTAGCTTGACGCTTTACTGTAATTATTGTTTCTAACAGTGTTTACTGGAATCTTTGGGATTTCTATGTATATTATCACATCATTTGCAAGTCGTGTTTGTTTTGCTTCTTCCTTTCAAATTTGGATAGCCCATTCCACCCCTTTTTTTGGTTTGTTTTGCTAGAATTTCCAACACTCTATGGAGTAGTAGCTTGAAATACATTTCCACCCCTTCTCTTTCAGTCTCTGTTTATACTTTCAGTTATTGTTCTTGTTGGTGCTTTAAATAGCATATATGAGTGTTATATATGCAGCGTATAGATGGATTTTGTTTTTTTTTTTTTTTTTCATCTGGTCATCTGTGTTTATTGACTGGTAAGTTCAGTACATTTATATTGAGGATGATACTTAATATTTGAGGACTTGTTATTGTCACTTTGTTTTCTGTTTTTTTTTTTTTTTAAAGATTTATTCATCTATTTATACAAGCACTGGGTACAGTCAGAAGTGCAGAAGGGTGAGAGAATTCACCAGAGCCAGAGTGGGGAGCAGAACAGGCAGACTGATGAAGTACACTGCTGAGGGGAGCAGTGGGCACAGCAGGAGAGGTCTGTGCACCATGTGGGACCCTCCCCAGCGGCCGGGGATCCAACCAGTGCTGCAGAGGCTGCGGGCAGCTTCACAGCCCAGCGCTCAACCACTGCGCCACTGGGGAGGCCCTATTTTCTGGTTCTTTATATGTACTTCCTTATTAATTTTTTGGTGAATACTCTTCTCTCTGAAATAGATAGGAGAACTCTTTTCAAACATTTCTTATAATGGAGCCTACTGTTTGCAAACTCCTTCAGTTTTTGTTTGTCTGAGAAGGTCTTATTTCTCCCTCTAATGTGAAAGAGAGTCTTGCAGGATATAGTATCCTTGACTGGCAGCTTTTATCTTTCAGTACTTTAGATATGGCACTTCATTATCTCCTGGGCTGTACAGTTTTTGCTGAGAAGTCTGATGGAAGCCTGATGTGAGTGTTTTTGTAAATTACCTGCTTTTTTCTCCTAGTCACTTTCAATAGTCTGTCTTGAATACCTCATAGTTTCACTACTATGCATCTTGGTGTAGGTCTCTTTGCATTTTGATAATCAGGTATTCAGTTAGTTTAATGGATTTGTATTTTCAGTTCCTTTTTCAGATTTGGTGAGTTTTCAGCTATTATTTCTTTGAGCAAGTTCTTAGTTTCCTCCTCTTTTTATCTTCTACTATAATATTCATTATCCTTTATGTAGCCTGGAACTACTAGAACATCCATTGTTCTTTCATAGTTTTTCCTAATGAAGTCAGATAGTTCTCATAGTGTTTCTTCATATTTTATATCTTATTAATCTCTCCTTTTCCACTTGATTCATTTGTATGTTGATTCATTTGTATGTTACTTTCTTTGAATTCACTAACTTACTCCTCCATTTGGCCTATTTTCCCATAACTTTCTATAGTGCTCTTTATCTTGTTTATCAGATTCTTTACATATTGAATCTCTGTTATTTTCTTATTTAAGAACTCAATTTCTACCTTCTATTTGCATTTTTTTTTCTGAGTTTATATTTTGTTTTTCTGCATCTTGTATACATTTGATTTGCTTTTATGAGTTTTTCTTCTATCATTTTGACTTGCCTTTGTTTTTTTCTATACCTTTGAGTTTCTTTATTATAGCAATTTGAACCCTCTATTTTATTGGAAATGTAATCTTCCATATCTTTGAGATTGAATTCTAGAGAGTTGTTCTCTCCTTGTGATGCCACATTCCCTTGAGCTCTCAAAAATTTGTCAGCCCATTTAGCTACTTTAAAATTTCCTTTGTGTGTGTGTGTGTGTGTGTGTGTGTGTGTGTTTTAATCTGGATTAGCAATTCAGAGTTGAACTACTTTTACTTTTCCAGAAGATGGTGCTATGGCTTTATTTTATTTTATTTTTAAGTTTTTGCTGGCTTCTATGAATATTTAGGTCTGTGCCTGTAGTTACTATATTGGCAGGGTGGGGAGGAACACCAAGTTTTCAAGGCCTTGTGGCAAATGTGCTGTGTGAGGAAAGAGCTGATTGATATATTACCAACATTGTCTTCATAACATTACCAATATTCTTCCTCTCTGGGTTCCCAGCTCTGAGAACTGACAGTCTGTCCACCGTCAATGCACTTCATAATGTTAGTACAATTCCTGATTGTTAGGGGAAGAGTAGTACAGTCTAGAGTATTCTCTTTATTGTCCTTCTTATCAGTGTCTCAGCCTGTGTGGAGAAATTCCTCTGTATGTGCTTCACCTAGGTCAAGTGCGTGTACCTTCACACCAGTTCTCCACTCCTCAGGATCCCTAGTTGGGTCAGCAACTCTGCCATCTGTGACACCCCCTCCCTAGACCATAGCCTCAGTGTGTTTCTCTCCACCTACTTTCTCTCCAGTGATGCATAAATCTCTTCTCTGTTCTCTCTGGTACAACTGTTTTGGTCCCTGATAAGCTTTGGTCTCATCCTGGGTTGTTGAACTTTCTCAGTGGCATCTCTTTCTTGTCAATTGTTGCTCCTGGGATTGAAGCAAGAAACCTCCTCCATTGCCTTCTGGTGAATAAATACTGAAAGTTTTCATCATGAGAAAAAATTGTAACTGTGTGGGAATGGATGTTAACTTGACCTATAGTTGTTTTCTCCTTGTGATGGCGCATTCCCTTGAGCTCTCAAATATTTGTCAACCCATTTAGCTACATTTTGAAATATATAAATATATGAAATCATTATATTGTACACATAAAACTAATATAACATTACATGCCCATTGTATTTTAACTGAAAAAAGAAGAAATAGACCTGAATAATTCTACTTTTATAAAAGAAATTAAAGTTGTGGCTACAAACCAGGCCCATAAGTCTTCACTGGTAGAGTCTTTCAAATGGTTCAAAAATAAATTATATCAATTCTATGAAAATTTTTCTAGAAATTGAAGAGGATATAATACTTTCTAAGTCATTCTATGAAACTGGAATTACCTTGAAAAAAAGATTATGAGAGAAGAAAACTATGGTTCAATATTTTTCATTAATGAAGTTGTAAAAATTCTTAAAAATTAAATCAAGGAGCCTTCCTGGTGGTGCAAGGGGTTAAGTGTCAGCACTATGAAGCTATCTGCAGTCACGACAGCACGAGTTTGATCCCCAGCCAGGGAGGTGACCCACACTGGACAACAGACCTCTCCTGACTTGCCCACTGCTCCCCTCAGCAGTATATTTCAGTCTATCCACCTGTTCTGTTCCCCATTCTGTCTCTGGTGAATCCTCTCACCTGCCACACCTCTGGCCTATACCTTAGTTCTTGTATGCACAAATAAATAAATCTTAAAAAATCAAATCCAATTGAACAAAAATTGAAAATGATAAACTATCATGAGCAAGTTAGCCTTATATCAGTAATATATGTTTAGTTTAATATTTTAAATACCAACTAATGGAATAATAAAAAAAAGGTAAAACCATATGATCATCTCTATAGATGTAGAAAAGCCTTTGAAAAAATTCAACATTATCTCCTATTAATGCCTCTTTGTAGAAAGGAATTAAAGGGAACTTCCTCAGCATATTAAAGAGCATTTATAAAAACCTATAGTTAACACTAAATATAATGGTGAAACATTGAATGATTTACCCCAAGACAAGAATGCTTGGTCTCATTACATGCTCCAAAAGTGTAATAGTCAAGAGGAGGACATAAAAATTATCAAAATTAAAAATTAAGAAATGTCTGTTTTTAGGCAATATGATTGTCGACATAAAAATTCAGTGTAATCTGTAAGAAAGTTGCTAAAATAAATGTTAGTTTAATAAAGAAGATTAGATACAAAATTTATTTCTATAAATTAGCAATGAACAATTAGAAATTGGAAATTTAAAAGCAACACCATCTGCAATAGCATAAAAAATATGGAATATTTAGAGATAAATCTGACAGAGTGTAACTTGATAACTATGAAGCATTGCTGAAAGTCATTAAAGAGGTTTGAAACAATGTAAGTGTAATCATAAATGTAGATCTCATGGGTCAGATAAATCAATATTGTTCAGATATCAATCTTCTCCATATTGCTCTTTAGAATCAGTAGACGCCCAATCAAAACTGAAGATGTCCATTTTTTTGGGTACAAAATAAATGCTAATTCTAAAAGTTGTTTGCAACAAAATTGAAAACTGCTCTTTTATTTTGAGATGTAAGGCATTCAAGTGGGGATAAGAATAAGAACAAAAACTCAATAGCAAGTTTGCCCAAAGTATTTCCAAATAAAAGAGTATAAAAAAACATTTATTGTATGGGAATATAGTGAATAACATAATAGATTGGTGTACAATCACACAGATTGGCAAATTTGCATCTTAACTGAGCCTAATTGATAGTCACTGTATGTAAACAAAATTGGTTAATAGTGAAGAGTCTTGAAGATTGGGTATATACTAGAAATGAGCTGCTTTCCAACTTGATAAATACAATTTTATTCATATATATATTATTTTTACTTCACTTCTTTAAAAGACTTGAAAATAGCCAAGTTTTATTACTTTGAATACACATGTAAATCCTTGTGTATTTCCCAATTTTCTTTCTATTGGAAAGGAGCTTGCTGAATGACTTATACTCTGCAATACTAAATTATGGGGGGAAACGTAGATCTTATACATGGTTTCCACTGTCTAGACTTCTTGCTTATTTTAGATCCATGAAGGACAATGGGACAATTTCCAAGAGTAGGAAGAGCACATGTAACTGGAGCTGTTGTCATAGTGCTCCTTGTGTTTGGAAATTTCCCATCTTTGTTCCAAGAAGGCAAACACTTGGGAACCACAGTACAGGAAATGAATGGTTTCATAGAAATGGCCATTTGCCACATAGTCCACAGTGTCATAAAATGTCTTATAATAATAGCATCTCCTATTTAGCATCTTCCTTTCCTGAGGAAAGTCTGATTCTTTCTATTGAAGAAATTGGTGACTGGGGATTTACATTTTGTTCTTGAAGAGCAGATTTTCCCAATTTTTGTGAAAAATTATACTATAAATAGATTATGTCTACATAAGGCATTGGATTGATATTTCAAAAGCACTTCTACTTTTATTAGAAATCAATAGAGTTTTATGTGTGATGAAAATACTATGTATTGAGGAGTTTCTGTGTCCACAAGCCTTAAGTCTTCTTTGGGATAGTATGGGGAACTTTCTACTTAAATTTTAGAAATAATAATGAAGGAGAAAAACAAGCACCATGTATTTTATTCCAAAATGGAAAAACAAACATCCCTTTCATTTTCAGAATTTGGAGTTTGGGAAATTAAGTGCTGCCTGCATTTAAATTCTTCTCTCATTCTTACTTGGCTTATAGTGGCCTTTCTACACTATATATTGTCTACATACAGACAACATTTCTTTCTGCCTCCCATTAACTATTGTTCAAACTCTTCAGTATGTTTCACCAGGACTTTTATGATCTGGCCCTTGCTTATCTCTCAGCTTCATTTCCCACCCAGAAACATACATATTTATATACATATGCTAAACTCCCTCCACCAACTATATCCCACTTTTTTAGATGAGGTACCACAAAGAAGTTATATGAAATTATTTGTCTCATATATAACTTAGGTCACTATCAGCTGGACTTCTGCTTTTCTATTTGCTTAAAATACTTTTTTATGCAGCCTTTCTTATGAACCTCATATGAACACATTTCTGTCCCCATCAAATTCATGTATTTAAATCCCAACCCCCAAAGAATGGTATTAGGGGTAGGACCTCTGGAGGATAATTAGGTTAAGAGAGTGGAGCCTCTCTGATGGAATTAGTATCCTCATAGATGAAGAAGAGAGAAGAGCTCTCTGCCATTTGAGTGCATGGTGACAACATCTATCAACCAGGAAGAGAATCCTCACTGGGACCTGACCATGCTGCTTCCCTGATCTCGGACTTTTCAGTCTTCAGTACAATGAGAAATAGATGTTTGTTGTTTGTGGCACACAGTTTAGGGACTGACAAGATGGTGGTAGGTGGAAGAGGTTGGGGCCACATATAATCACAACTAGACTGCAGCAGAAGAAAGCCAAAAAACTGATGGAAAAAGGATGACCAAAATTCATGCTAGGAGCAACAGTCTGGTGTAAAGGGTAGGAAAAGCTTTAATTGAACTATGTTGACAGTGACACAGAGACAGTATGACCCACAAGTGGGAAAAACTAGCAACTGCTGTGTGGAAGTCTCTGCAGTTGCTAAGTGAGGAACACAAACCAACATTGGGAAGCTTGAGACCCAGAACTACACTGAATAAGGGGACACACAGAATTGGCACCCAGGACTGAGGGTACACTGGAGAGCTATGTGACTAAGGGAGCAACAATGAGTATTACTAGCTTGAGCTTGAGGTTCTCAATACAAAACAGCTGATGGTGGCGGTGATGGGGGTGGATATAAGTTGAATCACATGTGTTTTCTCATAGATGTGGCTGCTGCTCAAAACTGAGGCTGAGATATTCACAATACCTGCCACCCCCACCTGAGGGTTAAGCCCAACAACAAATGAGTATTTGCATAAACCAGAGTTTAAGCTCCTGTTAATAACAGATATAAGTACCCCAGGATAAGGCTCTGCTGGAAAAAATAAATAAATAAATAAACAAACTACTGGCCTCCAACCCCATTTCAAATATAATTTTTGCCCAGAAAAAATAGCCCAGAGGTGGAAGCTGACATGAGACTATAAGAAACAATAAGTCTGAGGGTCTGTCCTAGAGGAGGGGATCACTGTGTACCCCCACTATACAACTCCAGCATCCATAGCACTGTAGGAATCCCTGATGACACTTGGCCCCACTTGCCCCAGTCCTTTTTCACTTAGATCACTTCAAGAGATGAAAAGCCAAGAGTCTGAAAGGCTATCCCTATTACAACCCAGCCTATAGTAATTTATTTTAGCAACCTGAACAAAGACAGTCTTTGTCTGTCTCATTTATATTGATCCTCACTTTCACACTAGTGGGCATTTCCTTTGAAAATTTTTTCATTGACTCTGCCAACCAAGATTAGATACCCTTGATGATTTCCCATCCTCCCCTATCATAACATTTATTTCACTGTATTTTTGGCAGATTATATTTTCTAAACATGGTCACAACTGCATCTCTTATCCCATATGTTCTTACCTTGTCTCTCCCTGATCAGGAGATAAAGGATCGAGGTTGAAGGAGTCTAATTCTCCTTTCCTGGAACCTACACTGATTTAGTCACCAAAAGAATGTGGTGGAAGTGATGGCCCATGTTTTCCAAAGCAGGGTCACAAAAAGCCATGCAGTGTTCATCTGTTTTTTGTTGAGTTACTTGCCCTGGGGGAAGTCAGTTGCCATGTGAAATGTCTCCCCTAAGACTGTCTTGCTTGAGAGGATACAATCTCATGTACTGAATGTTTAAGGATTCTTACTAACTGAATTGTTTAAATTATATTTTAGAATATATTTAAAAAAACACATTCCAAGTAATAGCTCCCATATGACTGCCAAGCAAGAATTGTTAGCTAATGATGTAGACATTGGCTAGATGATGAAGATAATTCTAGATGATTCCTCAGCCATTGTGTCTTCCCAGATGAGGCCCAGACACCATGGAGGCCTATACCCTGTTCAAATTTCTAAGCTACAGAGCCATGAGCATAATGAAGGAGTTGGTTTAAACTACTAGATGGGGTGGATGATTGGTTACATAGCACTCTTAACTGAAACATGTATAACTGAATGTCCACTTACCTAGGTTGTCTGACGTCATACCAGACTCCGTAAGCATGAAGACAGCTAATATATTGGATTTGTTTGCCATTATAACCTCAGCTTTGATCAAGATCAATGCCTGGCACATAATAGGAATTTAGTAAATAATCTTAACTAAGTAAATAGATGAACGAATGAATGGGTGCTTGGTTCTTCTAACTTCATTTTTATCTACCATTTTCCTACATCTTAACATTGGTGATCTAGATATAGATACTTGGTTTTCCCAAGTTACTATTTTTCTCATCTGTTACGTTCTATATCATTAACTCCTAAAGAGTTCCTCTTGAACAGGCCTTGCCTAAGTGTTTGCAATAATGGAGTGTACAAGTGACAGGCTTATATTGTACCATGCGGCTCTCAGAAAGCCCATCTGGACAGCCTCCTTACTTTCCCCATAAATCGACTAGTGTGGAGTGTGGAATGGCTGGAGACCAGCAACCCTCTGGAGCTGTGAACTTGAGCGAGGGTATAGAACCATTCGTTAGAAAAATGCTCCCTCTTCCTACCTATCCTCCTAGGACTCAGGGATTGATGAAAGAACAGAGATAGAGCAATCAGCCCCTTGCTGTGGGATAGATATAGGGGTAAAGTGTTGAAAGTGAGGAGCTGGGAATTTAGACACTGTGTTATAATATTCCTGCTTTTAAATGTCCGTGTCATGTACCACCACCTCTACCCCAAACCCTTTCCTTGCTCTTACATATCCACACACATGGTCAGAGAAGGCCTAAAATCTGAATCACTCCTGGAATGGTGTAATCTTCCATGCTGAATACTTGTCCCAGTTGCAGACACAAAAAGAAAAAAAAAAATGAAGAAAAAAAATTGGAAGTTAAGAAGAGATGTGGGAGGAGATGGGAAGATGGACTAGCCTTTATTTGGCGTTTGCTATATGTCATGAATTGTAATAAGGGCTTTTGGGGTAAAATCCCACAATTTAAATAACTCAAAAATAGGTAGAATTTGTAGTTTGTGGGAAACTAATGCACAAGACTTTATGTAACTTACTCAAGATCACACGGTTAGTAAATAATGGTACCAGAATTTGTAGCTAGGTGTGGACCCTTCTAAATTACATGCTCTTTGATTCTGACTCTGCAGAATTGGACCCATCGAGTAATACAACTATTTGAATTCTACCCTTGCTTGTTCTCCTTAGCCCCCACCCTACACCACCCCCGACATGCACACAAAACTACCTAAATGCCTAAGCAAAGCCAGGAATTCCTAACTGACTTGGGGTATAGTGTCCTGATCATGCCTGAGGATCAAGAACTCAAGCTCTGGGATTCCAACCCAGATAAGACAATAGAGAAATTCAGTTGCTGGCTCTCAGCCATTCAGTTTCTTTATGCTCAAGAATGTGTTTGTTTCCTGCAAGACAAAAACAACTTTCTAAGATCCACCCCTGTGGACTACATTACTATCCTGATTATAGCTGTCACTGTGAATTGAGTTGGTTTTGCTAACTCCTCCCATTATATAATGTATATACAAGTTCTGTTTGCTAAGGCAACAGTCAGTAAGTTCTTCAGTGTTTATGGTGACAAGAAAAAGAAGGACCAGAATAAGTGTCTAAGCTCTGGATCAGGTTACTCGGAGATTACAGTGACTTCTCAGAAGCATTTAATTTTATAGCTTCAGGAGTGTGCTTCCTTGAAATACAGGCTTGGGCTGCAGAGATGACGGGCAGGCTTCTTTTAACGAATAGCCACATTCCAGAACTGCAAAGCTAAGAATGACCCTCCAGCAACTACTTTGAATTGTGTTTGTTTATTTTTCTAAGTTTGCCAACATTTCCTGATCCACTGCTAACAGAACACTCTGCTTTGTCATTTAGCTCCATGGAAGACACGAAGTAGAAAACATGATTCCTGTTTCAGAATATTGAAATCTGTTGGACAAAAGATAAATACTTAACTAACATATGACTCAGTGGGTGAAATAAATTTTGCCCCAAGGACACTCCCAAAATTCATGGGAAGCACAGGATGGAGAATTCTATTCCAATAGTTACATATTTGACTTTGGTGAACCATTCATTCCTTTAATTTGATTTGTTTTGACCATTGAAGTCTCCTTCTGAACCAGATATTATGGTGCAAAAAGAGATAAGTTGTTTTACCTCGTGATTATAGAAAAGTTATATATATTGAAGATTGCTTTGCCATTTCCTATTGTTTGGTGCATCAGATATAATTGTTCATAACATATATACGCTTGTTTGTAGTTCTCAAAGTCAGGATATATGGTTAAATATGTAATTATAATAGATGATAACTTACCTATAAGGTACTCTGCCAGTAAGTCTTTCAGTTTTAAATCACTTCACATGGCCACTTTCTCCGACACTGGGGAACAAATATGAAGCTTCTGTGACATTAGTCTTTAGAACATAATGTAAGAAGTTGAATTTTATCTTTAGACCTGCTTGCTTGGATAAGAAGTCTTAATCTTCATTCAGGATGGATAAAACTCTGGGTTTCTTAATCTCAATAATTTATATTAACTCCAAAAGAGAAAGGGGTTAGATTAGAGAAAGTGAGAAAGAAATAGACCAAACTTTAGTACCAGAAAATACAGAGGAAGTTAATAAATTTAGAGAGGGTGAAGAAAAGGAAAGAAGAGGGCCTTTCTGGTGGTGTGGGCGGTTGAGTGCTCCACTGTGAAGCTGTCCACAGCCTCTGCAGTGTGGGGTTCAATCCCAGCCAGCCGGCGAGAATCCCACATGGCAAAGCAGACCTCTCCTGTCTCGCCCGACGCTCCCCTCAGCAATGTATTTCGGTCGGTCTGCCTATTCTGTTCCCTGCTCTGTTTCAGGTGAATCCTCTCACCCTTCTGCGCATCTGGCCTGTACCCCGGTTCTTGTATAAAAATAAATAAACCTTAAAAAAAAGTAAAGAAGACAAAATATAGACTGAATACAGGAAAATTTTTAAATATCTGAAAAGCACCCTGATTTACTATAATCCATCATATCTTCAAAATATGCCCAAAATAGGATTCAGTTTAGCTCCAAGGAAATGACTTCTAAACAACACTTGATGGTGACTCATAGCTTAGGATTACTCATAACTTAGAAAATCAGTTAAATCAGCTATAAAAATGAATCAAAATTTATTTTTAGTATTTAATAAAATGGTTGATTTTCTTCTAATAATATCAGAATACACAATGTCATTCTGTAGGGCCTAGAATTATATCTAAGGATATTGTCAATTTTATTTTTAACATGAGACACTCTTTGTTTGCCTTAATTAAATGCAGAGAAATTACAAAAGCACTCCAAAAAACTATGTTGCTTGAAAAAGAGGAATGAGGTGTAACTGTGGTGTGGTAGTACAAAGAATTACAGAATTAGAATAATAAAAATGATATTAGAGGTGGTGCTTCTTACTTTAGTATCTTTGTGCTTCTCTAGTCTTCAAGAGTTCATTATTTGGCGCAGTGGGTTGAGCACAGCGCTGTGAAGCTGTCCGCAGCCTCTCCAGCGCAGGTTCTATCCCAGCCGGCTTGCGAAAATCCCACATGGTGAGCAGACCACTCCTGTCTCGCCCACTGCTCCCCTTAGCAGTGATTCCGGTCGTCTGCCTGTTCTGCTCCCCACTCTGTCTCTGGTGAATCCTCTCACCCTCCAGTGCATCTGGCCTATACCCCAGTTCTTGTATAAATAAATAAATAAATCTTAAAAAAAAAAAGAGTTCATTGTCAACATTCCGATTGTGGCCACGTAGTGGTGGTCACCTTTGTAAGGGGTCCTACTTTATTGAGTCTGTATTTTATTTCTCCTCTATTGCTTTTCTCACTTGACTTTTAGCTTGTATTCACTTACCACATAAAAATACCAGAACTAATATGACGATTGGATTAAAAAAAAAACAGAATAATAACCATGTAATATGTAATGTGCCATAAATGTGGTGTACACATATTATATATTATGGCAAAACCTTGGTAATTGCCTGTCTGGTTTAATTTTCAGCTGAGTAAAGGGAAAAAATTCTGAGTGTATGCTATCTTTTTCTCTGTTATTATTATCATTATTATTATAAATATCTGTATTGGTCAGGGAACCACATAAATCCATCACTCCAGTTATATAGTTTTCAAAGTTTCTGGCGTTGGAAGCTAACCTAATGTAAAACACCCAAGTACAGCTTTTCAGAGTTTTCCTACTTTGGCCCAGAAATGAATTTTAAGTTAACCTTTAAATAGTAAGAGGCAAGAGTTCTTTATGAAACTGTGAGGTAATTAAACCCCAGGGTAAGGACAATATTTTCCCACTTATTCCTGTTAGCAGATGGCTTTAAACCTGGATGGCTTACTTGGATCTTGCAGTCTTGCTGGGTCTCCACACAAAAGACTAGTGATTTTTGGTGGGGGTGGGGTAGACAGGGACAGCAACAGCTTGAGCGGAATTCTGGTGTGTACATTTCCAGCCTCTCATTTTTCTATCCTTTTTGGTCCCTATCCTCCCACTTAAAATGCAAGGAAAGCTTTGTTTGAGAGGGCAATTCAGGCTTCTATTGTAAGTTAACCTTCAGATTTTTACAAGCATCTAATAAACCTAGTTTTAAGAGATTACAGGATAAAATCTAGTGGAGGTGTTTTTTTACCAGTTTCCTAGCACTTCTCTGTCATTAACAAAGTACCACAAGCTAGTTGGCTGAAGCAACAGAAATTAATTTTCTCACAGTTCTGGAGTCAGAGACAAGGTGTTACTAGGGTTAGTTACTTCTGAAGGTTGAGAGAAGGAATCTGTTCCATGCCTCTCTCCTAGCTTCTGAGAGCCTCAGGTGTCCCTTGGCTTGTTCATGGTGTTCTCCCTGTGTCTTCACATCATTGTAACTTCCATGCATATTGGTCTCTGTCCAAATTGCTGCTTTTTGGAAGGTTATCTATCACATTGGATAGCACCTCATCTTAACTTGATCATTTGCAAAGACCCTATTTCCAAAATGGTCACATTCACAGGTACTAGAGTTAGAACTTCAAGAGCTTTTGAGAAAACACAATTCAATCCATAACAGAGTCACTCAAATGCATTAAAATTCTGTAGTCTCTCACCCACAATATTGAATTGTATCTTCTCTAGATACTACATTCTGAGGTTCTACAATCTGCTTCCATTTCAGCCACCCTCCGCTACTTTACCACCTTTGCTCAACAATTCCAGAAACATTTGACACCCCCCTCCTCCATTTTGACTTCAAAGTCCATACTGCAGGCTGCTCTCTAGTCTGTGTGTGGTCTTTCCCTGTACTGGCTCAACTTTGCATCTACAACTGATGTCCTTTGTTCCAAGGGCTTCACTGATGAACAGGTTTCACTCAATGAATCCATCACTGACTATTGCTTTAGGTGTTAATCCTGGAGCTTGGAATATACATTTGCCTTCAACAAGAAGCTCACAGTTTAGTGAGAGACAGCAAAGCATGAAAGAATAAGATGTGGGGCCTCCCTGGTGGCACAGGGGTTAAAGACACAGTGCTGTAAAGCTATTGCCAGCCACTGCAACATGAGTTCGATTCCCGGTCAGGAATATAACCAACATGGTGTGGCAGACCTCTCCTGTCTCACCTACTGCTCCCCTCAGCCGTGTATTTCAGTAGAGCTGCCTGTTCTACCCCCCACTCTGTCTCTGGTGTGGTTATTTTGCACACTTATGGAAGCTAGGAAGGCCAAGATCAAGGTACCACCAAATCAGTATCTAGTAAGAATTTTCTCACATATACATAGTTGCCCTCTGGCTGTGTCCTGTCATGGTGGAGAGCAAGTGAGCTTTGGTATCTTCCTGTTAGAACACTAGTCCCATCTTTTGGGCTCTACCTTCTTATTGCATCTATACCAAATTACTTTTTAGAGACCTCATCTCAAAAGCAATCATATTAGGGGCTAGGGTTTCAACATGTGAATTTGGGAGATCCATGTTCAGTCTATAACAAAGCTTCTTTTGATATTAAGAGAAATGAATGCACGGTGCAGAAGAATTAACAGGTCAAATTCCATCACTATAAACCACAAGAATATTCTTTAGTTGATTAAACCTGCGATCACAAAGCAATGATGATCACACACTATGGTTCATCACATAGTATAAGAGCAGATCTATCTAAGACAGCCATTTATTACTTAACCATGTAAACAGAGGTTGCTCCAGAAACCCACTAACTTGCCCATGTCAGGCTGTTACAGAGGGTGACACAGCTAGTCTTGGGAGAGCTGTTCCACTTCCTCCCCAGCTGTCATGTGATTTCTGGACTGTTATTGCTCCATAACTCTGGTCAACTGATATTGTAGAGGCCCCAGATACCTACAATCTAATATTAATTTGAAAGAGAAAACATACCCCATGTTGCCTCCATCACCTCAAAGCTCTTCATCCCCTGATGCATTAAAATGCACATTCTGAGCTTCAGGTAAATGTGAAAGTTCACCAGACTGTCAAGCCACAAAGCTTAAAGAAGAAATTGAGTAAAATATGCTGAAAATAGAGATGTTTCATTGGTAATGCAATTGGTGTGTTTTTATAAACAAAACCTCAGAGTTCCTTTTGTGTAGTTTTCAGGAAGGATATAGATGATTTCATTTTTTTTTGTTTTTTTCCCCAAGTCATCAAGAGTCTTGACTATGTCACAGAAAAAATGCCAGTGGTCACACCATTTATCATCTTTTAGTATGAAGCATGTTGACCAGGAGACTGATTAGAAAAGGGAAGAGACACGTGTACACATAAGAATATCTGTACCAAAGAAGGTCAGTAATGAAACAATGTGGCTAACCATAATTTGGCTTCTAAGATCCACATTCTGGGCCACTGTGTTCCCTTCCCCTGTGTCCTGTCTATCTTTTTCAATACCCTTTGCTAAGTGGTTTGTGGGCTGATCTAACTTCTGAGGCCTCCACACTAGGCCTCACCCAAACACACATAAACACCCTCAGGTTTAGCTTCCATTCCACCAGAGGGAGAAGAGAACTGGAATTTCACAGATCAGACTCCAGAATTCCAGTCTCTAAGCAGGAAGAAATGTTTATAACTGCTGTCTGGTTTGAGGGTTAGGGTGTTTCTTTGAGACATATTTGATAAAACTAAAGAATGAAGCATATTCCTCTTTCCACATTCAGTCATAGTTTAGAAAAGTTAACTTTTAGTGTTGATTCAAACTCTGTCTGGCATTGCACAAAAGAATGAAGGATAGAATTGTACTTTCACTAGTGAATTTAATGCAGTATATGCAGACATTGAGTTAATAATGCACATTTGAAATTTATATAATGTCACAATACAATGTTCCTTTCTTGAGCAAGCATGCATGGGGCAGGTTCACTGTGATTAGGGCAAAGGGAAAGAAGAGTCCTGGAGCACTCCGTAGATCTTACAGGCCTTTCATGCTCTCTCAGTGAACCAGGTACACAGGCACACTAGGCAGGGGGGCTGGCATGCCAGAGGCAGGCATGGGGCAGGCAGTGGGGCTGGGAAACAAAAAAGCACCATGAATCTTCATGGTCTTTCTCTGGGCTCCTTGGCATCCTCTCTCATGTCATCTTGTGGTCTTGCTTATTCTGTAGTCACACCGCTCGTCCTCTCGAAGCCTGAGTGATGCTGCCCTTATAGCCCTGGCCTCCAAGCTCAGGTGTGCCCACCCACGCACACCCATGCCCATGCTCCAGGTGTCTACCATCAGGCACACATGTCCCGCACCCATGCTCCTGAGTGTCTTCTGCACTAGCACAATCAAGTCCACAGGTGATAGCCACAGAGGCCAGTGGTGCAGAAAGTCTGACCAACTCACTTACCCTACAATGCATGTTAGGTGTTCAGTAGACATTTGTCAAATAAATGAAAGATTAACACCATATGAGGACAGTAAGAATTTTCCAAGCTGAGAAGGGAGCTGTCTGGCTCAGGTGATGAGGGCAGGCTTCATAAATGAGATGGGATTTCAGCAGTGTGTTCAGGAAGGGATAGGACTCCATGCAACTGGT
This sequence comes from Talpa occidentalis, assembly GCF_014898055.3. Classification (NCBI taxonomy): domain Eukaryota; kingdom Metazoa; phylum Chordata; class Mammalia; order Eulipotyphla; family Talpidae; genus Talpa; species Talpa occidentalis. Next base: position 27,478,599 of record NW_023602073.1, on the reverse strand, counting down.
GAAGGGGTAACAGGAAAGGGCTATTCTTTCAGATAAGGATGAAACTGGTGACTCTCCCTTACTTGGGGCTTCTGTGCTTGGCCCCAGAGCACTGCTTGCGGGAGTGCAAGTGGCAGGGGGTGATGGGCATTATGTTACCCACCACCAGTGGCCCCACTGGGGCTCAGGCTGCAGGCAGAGACCAGCAGTGATGGTGGGCAGCAGTGGTTCCCCTACCAAGCCACCCCAAGGTGTGCAGTCCCCATTTTAGGGCTGTAGAGAGGAGCATGGGACCCCAAGGGGTAGCTCCAACACTATGGCTCCTTCCAGCTGCAGGCAGCAGAAAGGCCTGTGCATTTGGTGCCTGGATTGTAGAATGGACCATTCAGGTGTGAGCTATGATACCAGAAACCCCCATGAGCCTGGTCTTAGCCATAAATTGCTGAGAAAGCAGAAACAATGTGCCCTCACCCATGGACATGGATAAAGACTACAAAGCACCTCTTAAGCCCTGGTCATTGCATTCTAAGACCTTCCAACACATAGGGCGTGTGTATGTGCACCTACGTGAGAGTTGTGTGTGTATAGGGTTGTCTGGGCACTGAAAGGATTTGAGGAAGAGAAAGAGTGGCATGGGGCTCAAGCCATGCCAAGTTTCTCTGAGCAAGCTTTATGTGCAAGTCACAATGACAAAAAGAAAATAAACAAAACACTTTTTTTTAACCAGAAAAACAATTTAGCCAGTAGAGGGACATTTAAAAATTCCTCATGACATTAGAATTTTCAATAAAATAGTTGCAGGAAATGGTTTATACTCCAGGATAGATGACTTCTTTTCTATAATTAGCTTTCACATCAATGTTGAGGTTGTCTAATCTGAATAGGCAGTATCAGCTCCCATCCCCACCACCATACTGTGCATCCTTCTGTCTTAGTCTCTCTCTTGCTTCCTGGCAGGCTGTGACCTCTTGAATGATAGAAACTGATTCATTATATAGATTGTTACTGGCACAGAGTAGAAGCTCAATGAATTTTTCGTTTGAATAAGATCCAGGGGCCTCCCTGGTGGTGCAGCGGTTAAGTCAGCACTATCAAGCTATCACCAGCCACTTCAGCATGAGTTCAATCCCCTGCCAACCAAGGAGAAACCCACGTGGTGCAGCAGACCTCTCCAGACTCACCCACTGCTCCCCTCAGCAGTGTATTTTAGTAGATCTCCCTGTTCTGTTCCCCACTCTGTCTCTGGTGAATCCTCTCACCACCACTCCCCCAACCCCCGCACCTCTGGCCTGTACCCCAGCTCTTGTGTGTATAAATAAATATATCTTAAAAAAAAATTGAATAGGATCCAGGAAGGGCTTCAAAATACAATCTTCTTGGCAGCAGAAGCCCCAGGACGGCTTGCTGATGGTCCCACAGGTAACTCTGGAATCTAAACACTCACATCTTTCAGAAAACATTATTTAAAAAAAAATTCATATGTGCCTCCCCAGTGGCACAACGTTTAAGCATCACGCTGTGAAGCTGTCCGCAGCCTCTGCAGCACCGGTTCAATGCTCTGCTGGCCAGGGAGAAACCCACATGGCGCAGCAGACCTCTCCTGCCTCGCCCACTGCTCCCCTCAGCAGTGTCTTTGGTCCAGCTGCCTGTTCTGATCCCCACTCTGTCTCTGGTGAGTCCTCTCACCCTCCAGCACTTCTGACCTATACCCCAGTTCTTGTATAAAATAAATAAAATCTTTAATAAATAAATAAATAAATAAATAAATAAATAAATAAATAGAAGTTAAAAAAAAAATTATATAAACTACTTCACTACCCAGGGATAAGCACGTTTTCTACACAGCATAATCTATTCCTGCTAATACAGTCTCAGTCTAGTTTATTGAATTTGCACTTTACATGAATATGCTGGAAGGTATTCCTCTCTCCTCCAGCAGCCCTCTGAGGCCCTGTTTAAGAACACAGCATCAGTCAGGACTAAATAATTATAGGTGGGTACAGGAAGCCCTGCAGAGCTTAGGTCACATCCGTGTTCTGGGGGGCAATTTGAGGATTTATGACCCTTCAGCTTAAGCAGAGAGGAAAACAGACTAAAGGGATTGGTTCTTTCTCTATTCCAGTTATAAAAACAAACTGCCAGTTATAAAAGTGGGATAGCACAAACATGTTGCAGCCTTGTAGAGAAAGTACAATAGAATGTAGGTCACTGTGAAATGCTTAGGGAAAAGATTCCCCAGGTGCTGGGTTTGGAGCCCAGATGGGGGAGCTTGATCTGGGTAGGTGGGATAAGTGGGGATGGGGCGGGGGACATTCCTCACATTCCTTCATGGAGTGTCAGCAAAGACCCAGCTAGAAGAGGGCAGTTTGTACAATCTGGGCTCCCTCATAACCACTCTCTATCGGGGAACTCAGTGGGGGAGAAGTTTGGACATAAGAGCTCTGCAAAGCAGTATACACACATGTGCATTTTAGAAGTTTTTATTTGAGCTCCTTATCTCAGAAATCCTTTTACCTCCCTTAATCTGAAACACATAGCCAGTGTATTAGTAATATAAAGGTATCTCATATATGTGAAAGAACATTTTAAAAGTGTTTTCTCATATCTTCGTCTCATTTATGGCATAATATTAACTCATTTGAAGTGCTGCCCGACTCCTGGAGGTGCAAGGAGTGCTTATCAGTTTAAATATTGTATTTTTAAGTCTACATATTTAAAATAATTGCTAAAATATTTCTTTTGTGCTAAAATATTTTCTGTGCTTTGAGAAGCAAATAAGAAGATTATGCACTTAACACCCACATATTTTCAAAGGCATGCCTCCTCCAGAAGGGGCTGGGAAGGAAATGCAAGAATGACATGGTACCTCTTTCTCAGAAGGGAGGAGTAGGGCTGGGTGAGTCAGCTGTTGCCATGCTAACTCTGCTGTTTCTCAGGATGGCTGGGAAGGAACAGTTAATCAAGGATCTAAGAATGCAATTCCCCTGCCTTCAGTTCCTTTCCCCACTTCCCACCCTGTCTAATAAGGGAGAAGCATCATTCAGCCAAACCAGCTTGATAATCCCCACCTAGAGGGAGCTGAACCAAAAATTTCCTCTTCCATTGTCTGGTGAAACTCACAGGCTGCATGCTATCATGAGCTCTACGCTTTTTCAGATATTGGCCCTGAGGAGCTGAGATGTGAAGCAGGCTTGTGGCCTGTTTGTGGAACAAGGTGAACTTGAAGACTGTGTTTAGATTTGTTGGAAAAACCCAAAGTGTGTTCTTACTGCCCTAGCACCTCCTGGGACCTGTGACCATGCCCAGGATTTTTTCCTTATCCTTGAAGGGCTATGACTTAGCCCTGAGCCTTAAACCTCTGCATTGGAGTGAGGGTTCTGGATTCCCTGAATTCACAGCTTCCCAGGTGAGAAACTACTAGAACAGAAAGGCACTTTTTTCAAAAGCACTTTTTTGAGTGCTTACTCTAAGCCAGGTCCTATGCTTAACCAGGCATTTTATATCTTATTATTAGGCCCCTTCATACCTGAGAAAACAAAGTCAGAGAGAGTGAGCAGATCTTGCTCAAGATCTTCAGCTAATAAACTAAAGCACTGCAATTGTGGTAAATATTTACTGAGTTCCTATTAAGTGCCTGGGGCAGGAAAAGGCCCTGGGAACAAAACAAAGCTCAGGATTCCATGGAGTTTACATACTAGTTGATAGAGAGAGCAAGCTAGCAAATACGTGACATTATATGGTGATAACTGCCACAGGGAGAAATAAAACATGGTAACTAAGATAGAAAGACCTGGGGTGAGGCAGTTCTCCTTATATAGAAAATGATGCATTCCTGATGCTAGGACATAAAAATGCTTCCCATCATGTCAAGAACAATGTCTAAATTCCTGGACCTTGTCATATCCATCTGCGATGACAGTCTGATAGTTCCCCCGCCAGCATAAGAAGACTCCCTGCCAAATCGATACATTTCAGTTATTGAAACACATGGTCAGAGTGGAAATATAGCACAGATGGACTGAATAACATGGGTAGGTAATGATTCAATCCAGTCTTGAGCCTCTTCTCTCTACTTTGATTGGGAACTAATCCACCCCCCTCTCTCTTCATGAGGACCTTTTGAAAACTGACCCCCCACCAATCTGGAAACCATTTAAAGTTTCTCAAGAGAAAAGGGCTCTGTACCAATGTGATTACTGGTAGTGCTTTTTCATTAAATATGACATGATTGGGAATTACTGGGGAAAACCACTACTGATGAAAGAAGGAGTTTCAAAATATGTGACAAATTAGCATGTCCAAAGATTGCTCATAAAATCAGGAGTTTGATGAACTATCAGTGTTTCTAAGCTGTGCAAATAAGCAGTTTTATAAAGTAGAAGTACTTAGAGATTTCTGAGAAAAAGGTGGTCCTAGGCTTTAGAAAACAAGTGATTTAATAACATAACAATCTATTTTGAAAGAATTAATTTCCCCAGAAATAGCAAGGTTTGTTAATACACATGTAGAAGATAGAGTTCTTGCATCCAAATAGATCTACCTAGCTGCCTGAGATACCTAGAATATATGAAAAAATAGTAAAATTATCTTATTAATAATTTTATATTGATTAAAATTTTTAAATAACATATTGAATTTAATAAAATAAAAGTTAATCTTACATATTTCTCTTTATAATTTTAGTATAACTATTAGAAATTTAAAAGTACATAATTGTTGTGCATTTATTTCGATTGGGCAGTACTGTTCTCAAGTTTAAGAAAACAAAGAAAGCATTTATTTCAATTGACCTCAAGGTATTGTTAAATCAATTTGGAAATCATAATTAAGCAAGAATCACCCTAAGGGGGTATAAAATTAGTAAGTATAGACTTTGTGTACTCCCCTCTGATTTAAGAAGATGGATAAAATATAAATAAATAAAACAATATAAACAGATTCAAAACAAGATAGGATGGACCAGGTACATGAACCAGGAAAGCAAGGTAATAAGTAGCACATTGTATAAAGATCTGAGCCTGCTTTGGGGGCAAGAGGCAGGCAAAGGCATCTGGGAATGTGGCAAACTAATGGTTAACTGAAATTACCTGGTATAAAGTGACTATAGGAATCAGGTTGGTGACTGGTATGAAACTATATTCCCAATTAAAAAATAGTAAGAAAAAGACTGAGAAAAGCTCTTTTGTTACCTGAGAATCTTACCTCCTAGAATGGATAAGACATGAAAATAGCCTCCAGGATCTGAAAGAAGTTAGCCACTGGCTCTATGACCAGAATGACCATAAATATTAGTTCTTGGGGCCATAATCCTTAAGGTATATGAGTTCCAAACCTGCAACACATGACTTGTTTAGTTAGTAAATCCCAAGGAACCAGGTGCAGGCAATTATAAAAACAAGAGAGGGAGAGAGAGAGAGAGAGAGAGAGAGAGAGAGAGAGAGAAACAAAAGCTAATTCTCTTTCAAAATGAGCCTAGAAACTATAACACCAAAACAAAGAAATATAATACTAAGACAGGTACATAATATAAATCACTGAGCAAAAGATATATTTAACTAAACAAAATGTAAGTATAAGAATAATCTGACAAATAAGTATTCTAAACTTGATAAAGGAATGATATCCACTAACAATATAACAAAATTGGCAAGGAAAATCACTATAAGATTCAGTAGATCTAAAAAGAAAAGCACAAAGAACATATCGAAAAGAAATTTTGAAAGATGGTAAGACTACAAATCTAGGGAACTTAAAGGTCCTACTGCAGATTTCACTAAACTGTATCACAAAGACATGATAAAAAAGTATGGCAAATCTGTTAAAGGTCTGAGAGGATAAATGGAAGTCAAATTTTAATATGTCTAATGGAGTTTTCCATAAGGGTATAAAAGCAATATTTGGGGCCTCCCCGGTGGCGCAGCGGTTGAGCGCTGGGTTGCGAAGCTGCCCGCGGCCTCTGCAGCACCGGTTTGATAACCGGCTGCTCCCGGCCACCAGAGGAGGGTCCCACATGGCGCGCAGACCTCTCCTGCCGCCTGCTGCTCCCCTCAGCAGTGTGCTTTGGTCCTTCTGCCTGCTCTGCTCCCCGCTCTGGCTCTGGTGAATTCTCTCACCCTCCCGCGCTTCTGACTGTACCCAGTGCCTGTATAAATAAATAAATAAATCTTTAAAAAAAAAAAAGAATAATTCAGTATGATGAAGTATCTTAAAATCTAGAGTAAAAGAACAGATTACTTTCAAAGGACTGACAAACTAAAGGAATAGTAGATACCAGGAGACAAAAAATACAATCTCCCATATGCTAAGTCAGTCAGTCCAGACTTTTATACCCAAACTATTATTCAAAAAAAACCAGAAGAAACATAAAGGTGTTTTTAGATTTGAATGAAAGACTAAGTGTTTACTGTTAATTGATACTCATAGACAAAATTATTAAAATACATCTTCAGGAAAATTGGGAAGGCTTGGGATGTTATTATGGCAGAATTCTGTCAGGGAAGCAGGCATCACTCAGAGAGGAGCAATGAATATCTTTATTTACACTTGCGGGCTTTACACCTGCTGGCCCAGAGGAGATCTCCGAAGTCCTGAGCAACTAGGTTACAGAGTATTTATTGATTAAACCAAGGGGTACAGTCATCTGTAAATGCATGAATCAGGGTGCTTGTGGCCTTGAGGGTGCTTATCAGTTGTTCCCTAAAACTTTTAGTCTACAGGCTATGTCCCAACTTCAGCTAATCAACAGGTCAGCTGACATTTTCCACTTCAATGTAAGAAACGATAGTAAACAACATTAATGAAACATGTTGGTTAATTCAACTTAATGTCAGCTATTTAAAGCAATTACTTCAGATTTTTGGAAAAAGTTAAAAAACTCCAAAAAGTTAAATGTGCCCAGGCCAGGAAGTGTGTGACATTCCAAAATTGCCTGAATAAATTCAGACTTTGAGAAAAATAGTCAAAGATTGACAATAGTCATTAAAATAATAGACATGCTTCCAAAGCAATGGGGTAAATAGAGAAGACTCATGGACAATATTAGAAAAATACTTTACACAAAAGAAAACATAAAAGTATGTGTTTTTAAATTTAATAAAAGTAGATTATAAAAAATGATAGAATTTTTATAACAATGAAGGTGGATTAAACTTGTCTGGCAAAGATGAACAGTGTTTTTAAGCTTGTTTTTAAGCTTTGCTGTTTATCAGAAATAATAAATAAAATCTAAAATGTAGTCACATAAGTGGTGCCTACGATTAATAACCAAGTAAGTCTTGTATAATAATATAGCTATTAGAAAAAAATAAATTTCAGATATCATACATTAGTAGGTATAAATATAGGTACTGGATACTGGTAAAAAAAGAGAAACAACAATAATAAGCAGAACCTATTCATCTGTTTTGTAAACAGCTTTATTAAAAATATAATATTGTGGTAACACAATTAACTCATTTGAAATGAAAAACATGATGTTTTTAGTATATTCACATAGTCATGCAATTATGCCATCTAATTTTTGATCATTTCATCACCCCAAAAAGAAATCCCATGCCCCTTAGCAGTCACTACGTAGGAGTCACCAGAGAACAAGACACTAAATTTTGTTTTTCTCTGCACGTGTAGTAATCAAAACACTTTCACAAGAAAAAGTCCAGATTCAAGAGACTTCATTAGTGAATTCTACCAACTGTTTAGAGAAGAATATCTATCTTTTATAAACTTTGCAAAAAATATAAAGGATGAGGGGATACTTCATTGTATATGGCCAATATTACCATGATATTAAGACCAGACAAAAACATTACAGGAAAAGAAAACTCTACCTGTAGACGCTGTGACTTGACAGGAAGTTTTGGCTCATGTAGCCTGAAAAGTCAAATCTGTAACCAAGATTCAGTCAGTCACAAAGAAAGTGTACTTGATACCAATGCTGAGACCTCAAAAGCAATTCTGAATTTCCCACATTGATATAAACCGGTGCCCGCCCACAAGAGGGGGCCTCCAGATGGTGGTTTTAAATGCAGAGGCACTATTTACTTGAACCCTACATGCAAAAATAGTACTCAAAGTTTGGAAACTCTTTCCTTTGGAATTACACCAGTGTCTTGACTGAGATCACCCTGTACAACTGCTGAATTAAGCAAAATCAGGATTTATTTATTTCCACCCTCAGAAAATCTTTCCTCATTTTCCATAGCAACCTATTACCCTATCTCTCTATGTCAAATCTCTCAGAATCTTTATTCACATTGAAATCTGAAAGAGGCCCTCCCTAGTGTGTAGGCAGTTAAATCTCAGTGCTCGCACCTCTGGGCCTGAGCTTGATCCCAGCCAGGGAGCTAACCCACACATGGCGCAGCAGAACTCTCTTGTCTCGCCCGTGCTCCATTTAACAGTTCTGTTCTGCTCCCCACTCTACCTCTGGTGAATCCTTTCACCTCCCACACCTCTGGCCTATACCCCAGTTCTTCTGCACAAAATATATAAAATCTAGGCCTCCCTGGTGGCACAGGGGGTTGAACACAGTGCTGTGAGGCTGTCTGAGGCCTTTGCGGCACAAGTTCCATCCCTGGCCGGCCGGGAGCAACTCACATGGTGCGGTGGACCTCTCCCGTCTTGCCTGCTGCTCCCCTCAGCAGTACATTTCAGTACATCTGCCTGTTCTGTTCCCTGCTCTCTCTGGTGAATCTTCTCACCCCCCACGGTTCTGGCCTGTACCCCACTTCTAAAAAATAAATAAATAAATTGCTTTGCTTAAAAAAACTTAAAAAAACTAAAAGAATGAGAGCAATATAAAAATGTTTACAATTATATGACAATATAAAGAATGTTTCAGTCAAATTATGTTCATTACCAGAGATTTGAACTTAAACCTGAAGAAGGAAATTGATCATTTCTGTCTTCAGACAATTTTGTAGGGACTTATTCAAGGGGCAAGATCTGTGAGTACAGAGGGTTTCTGTATTTTGCTGGCCCCTAAAAGTCCTACATAAACTAAGAATGTACTTTAACTCTGATGCTAAGTGTGTGAGGCTACTACAAATTTATAAAAACAAGCATGTCTGTTTGCTTAGAATAATTGAAATTTGTCCAGGATGTGCATAAGGAGGTTCTGTAAGCCAAGTAAACTTCTAGAAAGCATGACCTGGATATAAAATAGATGTGTTTTATGTTATTATAAATGGCTTTAACATGGAACCCTCACACAAATATTTACAGTTCTTCAATGATTTCGAAGACATTCTAGTATCTGATAAACAGTCACTTTGAATCAGGAGTGTTTGGTACTACAATCACTGGGGAATGTGTGAACTAGGCTCCACAAAACTTTACTTCCCTTATCTGCCTCTGAGATTAGGAGCATCCAAAAGACAGGTATTGTATTTGCTCTGGGACCATGCAGTCCCTTAATTCCCATCGGCACCATCTGGGCTAATTCCATTTTAAGACCAACTAGGTGGGATCTAATCAATGGCAGGTCTCTAATCACAATATCAGATCTCTGTAACTACCAGAGGCTTAATCTTCTTCCCTTGCAGTTCCATATAAAGTGTTAGTCCTTAACTTTTTCACTAGAAAAACAGCAGAGAGTTGTGGTATAGGAAATCTAATCAATCATAATTCTGAGCTCATGGGTTGAAGATGGAGACAACTAAAACATTAAAAGCCCTTAAGTTTCTATTAATAGTATTAGGTTACAAAAGTTCGGCATATGGGGAAAAAAGGGTGCCTATGAAGGCAGATATGAAGATAGAGCAGGAAAAAAGAGTTTTCGACTGAGGAATGCTTCCAAGGGACGACACCGGGAGACTGTTCATTTATTTTATTATGTAATAAAAAGGAAAAATGGAGAGTTTTTTTTTTTTTTTTAATAAAGGATCAGGCCCAAGAGTTCTCAGCATGTGTGATGAACTCATTCACAGAGGCACCAACATATTTTAGAGCAAAGTTGCCTAAAAATAACTTGCTTCATCAGTTCTGGGACACTTTTTCAATATTTTGCCAAGAATCCAATTAACATGTGTTTTTCCCCCTCTCAGGCAATTTTACATGGTTTTATATTATACTTTTTTATAAAGAAAATCCATACAGTTAAGTGGATGTGAATAATATGATATGTGAGTAATCAAGATCCTGAGGCTGATAATGTAATTGCTTGATTCCTTCTGCCCCAGGATATTTGCGAGCATCATTTAACTCAGTTAAGCTACTCTTAAGGTTTTCTTCCTCTCTATTCCCAGCTTCCACCATATTCTACTTGTGCAGAGTTGGTGCTCAGCCTACCTTGACTAAATGGGCAGTGAATGGGGAAGTGAAAGAAAGCCTGGGGAATAGAAGACAGTCAGATTTTCATGCCTGCCTAGAGCTTATGCAATATGCAAATCTAAAGGGTAAAACCTGCCTGTCTTCCTGGGGCATCAATGAATAATGATATGATTTAATAATGAACCATGCCAAATACATTAAGGAACAGGAAACACATGATCTTTAAAACAGTAGATTTCAAAGATATTTCGTGATTATTTCTTTTTCTAAGTGGGCCACTTTGGAGTGAGCCTCTAACCTCCTAGAAGCCTGTCACCAGACCATTTACAGCATAATAATTTTAGGGAACAGCTTTGATGGAATAGTCTGTTAGGATAGTATTATTATGAATCCAGCATAACATTCAAGAAAATTAGCCATTATCTATGCATTTTAATATTGGAACAGACTTTCACGATAATCTGGCCTATCTTATTATATTAAAGATGAAATTGAGAACAAAGATAAAATGTGGAGAAAGATCTTTATGAGTTTTCCTTTCTTTCTAATAGGGCCCAGGGCTTAACTTTTCCATGAACTGAGTGATTTACCATTCTCCAAACACATCATTGTTCTTTGTATACAATCTTCCTTTTGTATGTAGTGCATTTTTCCTTTTGGGAAAGTTTTGCTCACTATTCAGAATCCAGCTCAAAATCAACTCCTTGGGGAAATTTTATTCATCCAGGTAGAGTTAGCTAGTTGCTTTCTCCTCTCGATTCTACTAGCTATTTTAGGTAATTTTGTTTTATTTTCTCTCATCTTAAAAAAAAAAGTAAGCAATCTATTCCTTCTTGGACACCACACTCCATTGGCCTCCTTCAATGACTTGATGGAACTGTTAACCTCCTTGGGTTCTCCTGTCCTGGATCTTTAGTGATAGGGGTTCTCAGAGGTTAGACCTCAGTATTCTCCTCTCTTTCTTTTCCTTCCTGGTGACCCTTTTCACTTGTTGTCTTCAAATTCTATATATATCAACAATTCTCAATAATATGTCTATAGGTAAATTGCCTCTTAGACCTAAATCCAACTGTATATTTATATTACTAGCACAGTCATAAGTGACAAAATCTCACCAAAAATTAACTAAGACAAAACAGAAATAGTAGAGAGAAAGAAATGTTATTAGATGCTGACTTTTTAAAAAAAGATTTATTTTATTTATTTATGCATACAAGATCTGGGGTATAGGTCAGAAGTGTGGGGGTAGGGGGGGTGAGAGGATTCACCAGAGACAGAGAAGGGAGAACAGGCAGATCTACTGAAATACACTGCTGATGGGAGCAGTGGGCAAGACAGGAGAGGTCTGCTGTGCCATGTGAATCAGCTCCCTGGCCCACTAGGGATCAAACTTATGCTGCAGTGGCTGTAAATAGCTTGATCAATCACCTCTATTCTTTTAAACCAACATAACCCCTATAGAGGGGAAATACTCATTGACAACTCTGAATTTAGAGCCTTCCAGCTCTGCAACTAGAGTGTAGAAATGTCTCTTCAGTCCATTCTGATTAGGAGAAGGAATTTAATTGGTCCAGTGAGACTCACATGGATTTTCTATAAATCAGTCATTCTGGTCCAAGAGTCAATACTGATTTAGACTGGTTCATTTGCACACCTCAAAATTATTAGCATTGGGCCTCCCCTGGTGGCACGGGTGTTGAGTGCCGTACTGTGAAGATGTCCACAGCCTCTGCAGCGCCGGTTTGATCCTGGTGGGCCGGGGAGGGTCCCACATGGCGCAGCAGACCTCTCCTGCCGCGCCCGCTGCTCCCCTCAGCAGTGGATTTCAGTCAGTCTGCCTGTTCTGTTCCCCGCTCTGTCTCTAGTAAATTCTCTCACCCTCCCGCTAATCTGGCCTGTACCCCAGTTCTTGTATAAAATAAATAAATAAATCTTTAAAAAAATTACTAGCACACCTCAAAGTTACTAGAAAGATAATATGAAGCCAGGCAATCACCCAAAATGTATCATTTAAACTATTTAACATTTCCATTTGGATAGCTTGTATGTATCTTAAGGTAATAGAATCCATAATTTAAGTAGTAAAATCCTCCAAAAGCCATGGTTTTCCTCCATCATATTTAATTTCAGGAAAGAACGTGGCCATTCATGGGATTCCTTAGAAAAGAAACATAAGAGTCATGCCTGACAATCCATCTCTCCCTCACTATCACCCCACCTCACCCACCATCCAATGAGTCTACAGCCAAGGTAGATTTTGGATCCATCCATTTCCTACTGCCTCCATTATCACCTTGCTAGTTCAAGTTAATGTCATCTCATTCCTAGATTACTGCAGTGGCATCCTAGTTGATCTCCTACTGTCTATTCTTAATCTCCTCTCATTCTTTATTCTCAAAGAGTGATTTTCTAAAAATTAAAACTCACCATACCTTGTTCCTGCCTAAAACCTTAAAAAGACTTCTCATTGCTTTTGAGGTAAACGCTGCATCCTTCCATGACTTGGGGCTCCAATTCTGCTTTCTTTCCTAAGCTCATCTCTTCCCATGCTCCCTTTCCCTCACTTAAAATGTTTTAACTATATCTCTCAGTTTTTTAAAGTAATTTGAAATTTAAAAAAATAATAATTTTTAAAGTAATTTTTGGGGAGCTAGAGTTCTTTCACATGTGTCAGAAAAGCATATTGTGTTATATGTACCACACTTCACACCACTTATCACATCTCTGATACTTAGGGTGCAAATTTTTAATTACAAGTTTCATAAGAACAACTGCGTCTATCTTGTTTGACAGAATACCTGACATTTAGTAGGTGTGTGAGAAATATTTATTGAATGATCATTTTGTTTTATTACAGTTCTTTATATATCTATTTTGGCCTTTTCTTCCAAAATAGAAATTCACTCTCTATTTTACAAATATTTTTTGAGTGCCCACCATGTGCCAAGAAGTTAAATATTAGAGATGGGGCATGAAGAAGACAGAGAGGGCCCTTACCTTAGGAAATTTATAATAGTTTTACTATGTAGCAACTATGGGGTTTTTTCTTTCTATATCTCAATTCCTGTCAGATACACAGTTTAAAACAACCAGTCCGATGCATAGCTCACACTAGAATCAATCAAGCAAAGATAGTATAAAGACATAAAACCAAATTTTCCTTCTCTTTCAGCATCTGAAGTGCTCAGGAAGGGGTGGGCGTCTGTTTCTTGGCTCAGGGCCTCGTGCCACCTCCTTCCGCTTTCCCCTTCCCCATTCTGCTCCCCCAGGCCCTTTGCCCTCAACTCGGCCCAGAGGTCCATAGTTTCCCAAAATTTTCTCTCAAGAAGGATCTGAAACTCATTTACATTAAAATACAAATGAGGATGCAGCTGAAAGTATTAGCCCTGGACAGTTACCTTAAACGTGTAGGCAATGTCTCAAACCAACCCAGCAAGGAGTGGAGACCTTTCCTTAACCTTAAACTTAACCTTGCTAATTCACATTTTTAAGGGGGATTTATCCTGGAATTTCTCACTATTTTGCTTGCAAGCTCATCAGCAGAGTTTAAAGAAAGGGGTGGCCTCCCTGGTGGCAAAAGGGGTTAAACGCAGCACTATGAAGCTATCTGCAGCCTCTGCAGCATGAGTTAGATCACAGGCCAGGGAGCTGACCCACATGGCACAGCAGACCTCTCCTGTCTCTCCCGCTGCTCCCCTCCGCAGTGTATTTCAGTCAGTCTGTCTATTCTGCTCCCCACTCTGTCTCTAGTGAATCCTCTCACCTCCCAAACCTCTGGTCTGTACCCCAGTTTCTTGTATACATAAATAAATAAATCTTTAAAAAAAAAAAGAGTTTAAAGAAAGCCACAGAGGTTAGGGAAAGCTATTGCTGCTCAAAAAAATAGTAAGCATCTTAATCCCTTTGGACAGAAGCAGTTGGAAAGACTCCCAGCACAGCACTTCTAGTCTCCCTGACTTCAAAATCACCTGAAAATTTTCTGTCTTGACTGCCAGATGCCCTTGAGTTTCTCTTTCAGTGGGTCTGAGTTAAAACCCCTGATAGTAATTTTCTAGAGAGTATTAAATGAGGATGCTAGCAAGAAAATCCTGGCCTCTGCATATGGGCTCTTATTTAACTTCCTAGTGCTTCACATGGAGTGTGAATCTGATTTTCCCTGTTAAAGCTCTTCTTAATTGACAACTGTAGAAGCTCCAAGGAACTTCTCTTTCCTCTCTGAGACATTTTACATGTTGCTGACAGATTCATTTTTCTAAAGTACAGTTCTAATCATGTCCACACTCCACCCAACCTGTAAGCATACTCACAATTCCATCTTCACATAGCAGCAAACGTTCTTACAAAAATCAAATTGCTTTCTTCCCATATTTAAAATGAAATGAAAACTTTCCAACACAGCTCTCAAGTCTCTATGTAAATTGGCCCTATTCATCCTGCTGATTCTCCCATACACCATTTCCCCTGCTCACTAGACTCCAGTCACAGAGAGGATTGACTCTCCTGCCTCACTGCTCACTCACTCCTGCCTCAAGGCCAACCCCCTGCTATTCCCTCTGCCTGGAACGCTCATTCCAGATCTCTGCAGGACCAACTCCACTGCACTAAGTTCTGGTCTCAACAGCTACCTCTCCCTAGACCAGTAGGGAGGTCCCTACAACACTTTTTACAATTTAAAATAATCGTATTTATTTATCTGTTTTCTTGCTATCATATGTCTATGCCCCTCTAGGATGTAAGCGCCTTGAGGACAGGAACTAGCTTTCCCATTCACTGTTCACAGGTTTATCTTCACTGCCTACATAGCAGTTGACCCATGATTGGCTTTCAATAAGCAATTTGCAATAGGCCCAAGTCATCCTTCAGTGCAAATCCTTCTGTAGTTCTATATCTTTTTTAGAATCAAGAACACATTCCTTGGCCTGCCTTCTATTAGATTATCACTTATCATTCAAGCATACCAAATCTTCTATCATAAAAATGAAACAAAAACTCTCCTTTAATTCTATACACTTATTTAGCTACACTCTATTCTTCTGCCTTAGATCAATGCTCCTTGAAGGAGTTGTCTATAATACTGCCTCCAGCTTCTAGCATTCTCTCTTGTACCCACTTCTGAAACAGGTCAAGTCCACCTATCACCTCCACATCAATTCCATTGGGCCCCCATCATACTTTGTCTTTATTTTTTTAAAGATTAATTAATTTATTCATACAAGAACTGGGGTACAGACCAGAGGTGCTGAAGGGTGAGAGGATTCACCAGAGACAGAGCGGGGAACAGAACAGGCAGACAGACGAAATACACTGCTGAGGGGAGCAGCAGGTGAGACAGGAGAGTTCTGGTGCGCCATGTGGAACCCTCGCTGGCCGGCCGGGATTGAACCAGAGCTGCAGAGGCTGTGGACAGCCTCACAGCACAGCGCTCAACTGTCTGCTCCACCAGGGGAGGCTCCCATCATACTTTGTTATCAATAGTTGACAGACTTTTTCATTGGCCTTTCAGGATACCACATGTTCATGACTGTCCTCTTTCCTATTGGACCACTCCTTCTCAACCTTCTTTGCTGATTTCCTTCTTCTCCCTGATTTCTTCAAGTTGCCTTGCCCAATTCTCAATCTTCAATTTTCTCCCCTTTTTTGTGTACACTTATTTGATGTCTCATCCATGTCACCGTTTTAATTATCACCCATGTGTTAATGACTCCCAAAGTTCTATCTTTAGCTCAAACCTCTTCCTTCACCTCCACATTCATCTATCCACATTCCTTCTCAATAGCTTCACTTCAAAGTCTAATGACCATGTGGAGTTTAACCTGTTTGAAATCTAACAGTCCTCATCTCCATCAACTCCCTCATAGTCTTCTTCATCTCTGAAAAGGACAACTCCTTTTGCTTTCTGGAACTAAAACCTCTGGGCTTGATTTATTTCCTTTAATTTCTACATCCAACTGAAAATCCTATTGATGTCACCTCAAATTAGAACCAAAATTCATCCATTCCTTATCACTTCATTTCTACCATCCTGATCCAAGTTCTCATCATCTCTTGACTTGATTATTGCATTTATCTCCTAGCAAACATTACCCCATAGCTTGTCTTCACCCTGGTCTGAACTCTTATGATCTCTTTCAAAAAAGCACTAAGAGTGATCCTCTAAGAGTATAAGTCAGATCATAGCACTCCCCTCCTTAAGGCCTTTGGTGATCCCCCATTTTCCACAAAGAAGAGACCAAAGCTCTCACATTGCCTGTCAGGTCCTCCTTGACCTGCCCCTGCCACCCTCTCATCTGTTTCGTTCTCTCTTCCCCTGACTCCCTTCATTCTAGCCATTTGAGAATTCCATGAAGAGGCCAAGAAAAATCCTAACCCAGGGCATCTGTGGTCTTTGTTCCTTCTGCTAAGCTCATGGTTTGGTCACTCACTCCTTTCAGGTCTCTGAGTAAATTTGGGTCATCAATGAGACATTCCTGAATGTCTTATATAAAAGCTTTTCCTGGCCCTTCCTGGTGGTGCAGGGGTTAAGAACAGCACTATCAAGCTGTTGCCAGCCACTGCAGCACTAGTGGATCCCCAGCTGGTCGGGGAGCTAGCCAGACCTCTGGCTTCAGCAGACCTCTCCTGCCTCACCCGCTGCTCTCCTCAGCAGTGTATTTCAGTCAGTCTGCCTGTTCTGTTCCCCACTATCTCTGGTGAATCCTCTCACCCCCTGCACCTCTGGCCTGTACCCCAGTTCTTACATGTATAAATATATAAAAATAAATCTTAAAAAAGAGAAGTTTTTCCTATCTCATGTCCACCCAATTCTACTACATAATATTATATTTCCGATAGCACGTTGTCCCTCTTTATTAGAATGTAAGTTTCCAAAGACATGAGATTAGTCTGTTTGATTTATTGCTGATCTCTAGTACAAAGAACAGAATCAGGCCTTTTAAATAAATTATTAAATAATTTAATAAAAAATAATAAAATTATATTTTATTATATATTTTATTATATAATATTTATTATAACAATAAATTATTTAATAAAAATAATTACAGAAATACATGTTCAATGTCTAATATGTGATATGAACATGGTAACAGGAACTGGAGGTAAGGAGAGGATGAAATCTCACCTCAGGAATTGATAGGAAAGATTGCAGTCAAGGTGGAAAGCATAGTTCAGAGGAAAACAAAAAAGGGGGGTTTTATAAAAGTATGAAAAGGAGTTGTTGGAGTTAAGAAGTAAATCTTCGAGAGAAGGTTGTCACGGGACCCAGGGGCAGATAGAGTTCCAAAAGAGAGGGAATTGACAAGACTAGAAATATAGCAAAAAATAAAGTAAGGAGAGGGATTAGAAAGTATTTTGGGGCTTAGAAACTGTGACAGTATTCCCCAGGAAACCTCTGTACATATTGTATATTAATGCTTATCAATTAGAACACAAACAAAAATTTGCTGATTGGTTCAGCGATTTAAATTAGAAGTATCCTGGTGACATTGAGGAAGGAAATGGGATTTATTTGCCATTCCTTAGACAGGTACAATGTTAGGTATTTCTCATAAACTAATATATTTGATCCTTTTAGCAACCCAATGATATATCTTTTGGACTACCTATGAAAAACAGGTGTGGGAGTGTTTTCTCTTTCTCACCTGTGTCATCTGGAAGTCCCACACCAAGGCAGACCTGCTGTCTTTTTATTCCTATAGATAATCCTTTCTTTCTGTTAACAGAGTTGGATTTTGCACATTTGGGGACCATTCTTTGTTTCAGGAAAGGCTGACCCCTTTCCTAATTCCAGGATTAGGAAAAAGTTGACTGGTCTAAGCCAATTGTGACCATTACATTTGTCTTGCTATTGATTGACTTAGGAACAGGCATGTGACGCAGTTCTAAGACCTACAAGGGCATTTGTGCTGTAGGGTAGAGCTGGGGAGATAGTCCTACTAGAAAAGGATCTCATATCTCAATAAGAGACACAAGATCCCCAAAAGGGAAATGTCTTTCTTTCGTCTTCGTTTATTTGTGTATTGATATGAATTTGCATGTGGTTGAGAATACACTATATAGAGGTATTATAGCCACTTTGCAACCATGGGGAACTAATAATCTGACAATAAAACTGACTTGAAGACCTGTATTGATCTCTACTGAGTTAATGAATCCTGGAAACACTTCTATCTTTCTTGATTGGTAAGACAATAAATATCTATTGTTCAAGTCGTCTTAAATTTTATTTTTTATATTAGTCATAGAAAAGCATCCACATGCTATCTATATTTTCGCTGAATAGTTTATTCTTAGCTCTTAACACAGTGGTAATTGCTCAAAAAATATTTTAATTTACTGCATGAAGAATAGTGCATGGTTTGGAGTAAAAAATGAATGGATTTGATTAATTATTATAGGTTGCAGAAAGCTGTGTAGACAACATGCCATTGATGATCTCTATAACAGTACAACAGGAGCAGGAAATAAACAGCATAACACGTAGCAGAAGCCCTGGCATCACGGCAGCACCCAGCACACCGCCACAAGGGATAAACATTCATGCTAAGACTCTGTCTATAGATAACCATTTCTCCCCATGTAATTAAATGAAATTTGAAATCAATTTTTTGTCCCTAGTTACAGAGGTCCAGACTAAAAACAACTCAGATTGTATTCTCAGTCAGGAGATGGCAGTGTTTGAGATTGGTGCTGACATCCCTGGGCTATAACCACAGCACACATTTTTGTGGGAAATAGCAGATGAAACTTTTACTGCAACATTCTTCCATTAAAAAGGGAGGTGGTGGTGGCAGGGTTCAGCATGCCCAAGAGAGTTTTTCTCCTTCTGAAACTTGTTTAGACTCATTCTTTCCAAGTTAATGAGACCACTTTTCCCTTTCAGAACAAATGTAGTTGGAGAAACAAATGGGTACAAAATTTAGAAACATTCAGTTTTCATTCCAAAGTCTTAATTCATAAGGCCTTATGTGGTTTGTGGGAGCAACTTGAGGTTCTGTTACTGATAAAAATGATACAATATTCAAGCTTTTAAAAGCTTGTCTTCTTTGTTTGTTACTGATAAAAAATTAGAGCCTTAAAGAACTGAAACAGTTGCTTACACCATTTTCAAAATATCCACATTCAGTGTTAGTTCTGGGCACATCCCTGGGTCTTGTTCCGCCCTGCTTCCACTCCTTCACTCAGTGAGGTGACCCAGGTGTGGTTCCCAGATATGGTTCAACTGCAGTGTATGCAGGGAAGCTTGGAAAGTCATTCTGGCCTAGGACTTGAAGAAGAATTTCTTTGTACACACTGGTTTATGACCCTATTCTGAGGCTATGACCCTAAGTGATTTCGTACACACATATTATCACGTTTGACTCCATGACCATGGTTGATGGAATGAGAAAGTGGCAGGTGTTTATGAAGATGGCCATCCATAAACTTTCTGGCAGCTGATGAAATAACCCAGTGAGTCCTCTGTGTGCCCAGTGCCCAGTGCTCTATGATGACCAACAGATTATCTCAGATTCTTTTCCAAGGGAGCTTGAAGTTGACACAGTGAGAGAAATACAAAGCTATACAATGTGAGAGAAGGGTTCAGCAACCATGATAGTCATGGAAAGGAGGTAGGCAGACACCATGAATCAATAGAAACCCAGAAGTTAAGCAGGAAAAGAAGGACATTTGAGGAGGTTGGAAGGGGTGTGAGAAGTGTCAAGGATGGCAGCAAAACAAGCAGTGACCTCATCTGATGCCATGGATGCCTGCTGTTGAGAGATCAACAAGATTACAGAATCTGTAGACTGAGAATAAAGTGCCAGTTCCTGGATGGCCTAATTCTAAATCTATTTAAGTTCTTCTCAGTCCTTCTTGTAATGCTTTATCATCAATCCGATTGCATCAGTTCTTGCAGTCTGAAAGTGTTTAACTAACAGATCCACTTTTACCAGCTTTGCGATTTTGGGAAGACATGACTATGTGTTGATTAATCTTAATACATTATAGGCAGAATAAGGCCCCCAAACATGCTCATGTACTAATACTAGGAACCTGTGAATGTGTTACATTATATATCAAAATAATTTTGCAGCTGTGATTAGGAACCTTGAGATGAATTCCTGTATTATTTATGCAGATCCAACTAAATATATGTGTCCTAAAATCATAAAGGAGAATAAGTTTCCTACCTGTGGTTTGAGGAGATATAACTATGGAAGAATGGCCATGGAGAAGCTATGCTGCTGACTTTGAAAATGGAGAAAGCGACCTAATCCAGTGAATGTGGGTTGTCATTAGAAGTTTAAAAAGGTAAGGAAACATCCTTCTTTAGAGCCTCCAGATGAATGTAGCAGTAATGATACCCTCACCCTACCTCAGTGAGACCTTTGAAGAACTTCTAAACTACAGAGCTATAAGATAAAAAATGTGCATTGTTTTAAGCCATTAAGTTTATGATAATTTGTTATAGTAACACTAAGAAACTAATACATTACATCATACTACATATACACAGAAAAACATTTTTAAAACTATACACTCCAAAGTAACATTGATTATGCGAGCATTTGAATTGAGGTTGCTTTTTTTTTTTAAGACTTATTTATTTTTTTATACAAGAACCGGGGTACAGGCCAGATGCACGGGAGGGTGAGAGGATTCACTGGAGACATAGCGGGGAACAGAACAGACAGACGGAAGATATACACTGCTGAGGGGAGCAGTGGGCGAGACAGGAGAGGTCTGCTTCACTATGTGGGATTCTTACTGGCTGGCCAGTATCGAACCCGCGCTGCAGAGGCTGTGGACAGCTTCACAGTGCAGCGCTCAACTGCCTGCGCCACCAGGGAGGCCCTGAATTGAGTTTTTTGTGTGTGTGTGATTTCAACAATGAGTATGTGTAACTTGTGTAATAGAAAAATAATAAAAACATTTAGAGTGATAAACACTAAAAGAAATTAGATAACTTCTGTGACTTGGTCCAGCTATGAAATCATATGAATAATCCAGGAAATGGCTTCTCAGTTTATATATATATATATATATATTTTTTTTTTTTTTGGGGGGTGAAACTATATCCAGGTCTTATCTCCTCCATGAAGGGACTGTCAACTACAAATGACTCCTGAAAACTTTATTTCTACCTCTCATGTGCATAGCTTTGTATTCAACTATACAAACAGTACCTGTTTCTATACTTTTGTTATATATACTATTTGATAGATTAGTTGCTTGGTAAATAATAAATCCAACAAGTATTTGCTGAGGATACTTTGTGTAGTTGTGAGGTCATTCAGATAATGCAAATTGTTAAGTCTTCATTAGGTTGAAATGGTATATTACTAGCTCAATATCATGTTGATAGAGCTTAAAACTTACTGAAGAAATGAAAAAAGGATATTTTAGAAACCTTGTGGTCTAGGGCCCCCCTGGTGGCCTAGGGGTTAAGTCTCAATGCTATCATTCCTATGGCCTGAGTTATACCCCAGCCAGGGAGCTGACCCACATATGGCGCCACAGACCTCTCCTGTCTTGCCCTCTGCTACCCTCAGCAGTGGATTTCAGTAGATCTGCCTGTTCTACTCCCCACTCCATCTCTGGTGGATCCTCTCATCCCCTGCACCTCTAGCCTGTACCCCAGTTCTATGCAAAAGAAGAAAAAAAGACACTTGGTGGGCCAAACAAGTCTTCCCTATCTTCACAAGTCCATCAGCCTCACCTAAAGTCTGAGAATGCTCAAAGCCCATTCACCATCCATCCAAAGTCAAGAGCGAGCGCTATTAACTGATGCTAGAGTCACAAAGTCGGTGATAAGCACAGCAAATGAGACAGCAGGACTCCTTAGAAGGCACTTGTGAAACACTTAAGCTTAAGAACTTGGCTCTGGTGAGTTAAAAATTCAGAGTATGCCCTCAATACCAGTTCTCACTTGAGCAAGAATTTGTTAATTCTTATCACAGCTTGCCATCTTTGGGCTTTGAATGACCCTAAACTTAATTTGGCATTTGGACAGGACAATAGGTACTTTGTATGACCTGATTAGAGAATCATGCAAGGCTGTTTCTCATTAGGTCACTTTGATCCATGGCTGAGCCAAATTCCCTGGACCTGTCCCCAGCCAAACTATAACCTCAGAGGAATGAAGGAAATAGAGCAAATTTTTAGGAGTAGAAATATTAGTACTTTCATCATGTTTTTATTCATTAAATATTTGTTGGAGACTGTAACTGTGTCCTCAAACATTCATGTGATTAAGAATTACCTGGAGGGCTCATCTCACCAGATAAACTGATATAACAGTGCAAGGGGGGATCTGTCTTTAGCCAGTCTTGTGGGGATTCTTATGTAAGAGTTCCAGAGATTACTTTGAAAGTAGGTTAGTTTGGTCCCCCCTAAATGAATAAGCAGTTGCCTGCCTTCAGGTTGTGGAAGTCCAGGGGTGATCATCACACTATTGCAGTACGATGCTGTCATAGCAGTCCTGGTGACTGTCCAGGGCAAAGGACTACCCTGTCCAGGGAGTATGGTCTTGAAGGATTTGGGCAAAAAAAGGGAAGGGAAAAGAGCATTATATGTAGGGAAATGGCTTTTATGAGGCCATAGTCAGGAAACATCAGGAAATAGTGAGCAATAGGTGATGGAAGGTAAAAAGCACTGTAGGGATGGACAAACAGGAGAGAATCTAAGAAAATACCAAGAGCTCCCCTTCACCAAGAAAGTCATTTTAACTTAATTTTGTAGGCAGCACATAAGCCAAAAAATTATATGAGGCAATTTAGAATTTGTCTATGAAAATACCCAGTTTTGGGAAATGTCCATTCAACCAAACTCGCCTCAGGACCAACCCAATGCCCAACAATGTGCTGATAATTATAAGCTGGAAGAGAGCTCTCAAAATTAAGAATTATATCTAGTTCTTTTTAAATTTCTATTGTCCTATGGGAAAATAATTATTGAAAACTAAAAGGAAAAGACATGGGTTTTTAACTCTTGGTGATCAGTCAAAAGAACATTTCTAATTTAATTAGTTATCTCTCAATATGAGATAGTGAACTGAAGGCTGCAGTGAGAGTCAGGATGGAAATATTCAACAATGGGAGAAATAAAGAATAGCATTTGTATACAAAAGTAGCTATCAGAGATCAAGGAACTTGGTGGTTCCTGGGACTGGGGTCATTTTCAAGGTAATATATATTTAAGGAGAGGCATGATTGGACTTGTTTTTTTCAGTTAAGTGATTGTGTGGACAAAAGGGAAAATCCAGGACCTCCCTGGTGGCACAGGCAGTTGAGAGCTGCACTGTGAAGCTGCCTGCAGCCTCTGTAGTGTGGGTTCGATCCCGGCTGGCCAGGGAGAATCCCACAGGGCATGGCAGACCTCTCCTGTCTCACCCGCTGCTCCCCTCAGCAGTTTATTTTGTCAGTCTGCCTGTTCTGTTCCCAGCTCTGTCTCCAGTGAATCCTCTCACCCTCCTGCGCATCTGACATGTATCCCAGCTCTTGTATAAATAAAATAAATCTTTAAAAAAATAAAAGGAAAATCCAGAAAATCACCTTATCAAATGTCTAATGAGCATTTGGTATCTGATCTGGGAATCTCTTCTCAGAGACAGATCAACTGTATGTAAAGTTACGTTTTGTATATTTAGATAACAAATGGGCAAAAGTCAGATAAACTGAGGAGTCTAATCTGTTCAACCATCAAAAGCAGCAATATAGGGTTACTTTTGATATTCTTATGAGTACAATGTTGTTTTTAAAAGTTCATGTGAAACTAGAAAGGCAGTGTGTACAGTTCCCTCAGAAACTGAGCATCTCAGAATGGTTTAGTCTCCTGTTCCATTTTGCACACCACACTCAAGGGTGAGCTTGCATACGTGCACAATTGCAGATAAACAGTGTTCACATAGGTTTATACAAATGCCTAAAATGTGTGCTGCTAGACTATATCCTAGTTGGAGCACAGGCGTTCACTCTGAGCAAAGCAGGGCAGGGAACTGAAATTAGGGTTGATGGTTAAAGGTATTTTGCATTGACCTGCAATATTAGTTTTTTTACAATACAAATTTCTAACTTGTAAATTTCAAAAATTGATTTTAAAGTTACAGAAAAAAAAAAAACAGTAGCAAGATTTTCCCCATTTTTTTTTTTTTTTTTGGAAGTTAAAGATGGCTATCATCTAGTAGAGAGACAGGTGTACATTGTATAAATAATGGAGAAATTGGTGTGTGCTGCTTGCCAGTAACCTAAATGTAATGAATCAGAATCTTCTAGACTTACCATCAGTTTTCTCTTAAGAGGAATTCAGTCTTTCTTCCTTGTCTCTTTTAGATGCCCATGTTTCTTCAAATCACTGCTCTGTAAGGTAGAGTGATTCCATAATTGCAAATGTCATTTACCTCCCACTGATAAACATCAAACATGTTAGCTATTGGTATTATTATTAACCAAGTGTTAATGCTTGAAGCTATAACTCACAGCATTGACGAATGAGCAGAGAAAGAATAACAGGATGTATGAAGGAGGGGACTTCAGTAGAGATTATACAGGACTCTGAAAGATCTCACAGTAGCAACAGTAGGCCTGCCATGACACAAGGGCTGAACTCAGAGAGTGAGCAAAGTTTGGAATGGATGTTGTAGAAGACTCAGCAGATAATGGGAGATGAGCAGATGATTTCTGAGCAGCAAAGTGGCCTTAGCTGAGGTTATTGGGGGAATTTGCAAGGAAACAAATTGGCCTTTGTTAACTTTCCCCAGTGAGTCTGGGTAGCTCTGCAACATGAAAGACAGTGGATAGAACTTCCACCTAGGATTGGAAAATAGGCTAATACTCAGGAGAACAAGGAAAAGGGAATCAATATCATGCATACTGATGAACTAGCTGGCCATGGGGATCAGGAACCAAAGAGCAGTAGTCTCCAGAACTTGGCTGATGGACTGGCAGATTAGAAAATGTGGAATACAATGATGTCCTTCATATTTTGAGGAGGAGAGAATGGAGGGTTGTAAGCACTAAGAGGGCAAAAGAGGAAGGTAGATAAAGTTCATTTTCCCGTCTCTATGATACTATAATCTCTCTTAGAGAATGATTCTCATTCATTTTTTAATTTATCATAGCACATATTCAATAAATGTGTTTGAAATCATAACTGAACCAAATAATGGTAATAGTTATCTCATTAGATTATCTCCCCACAAAGTGATGTATCTTGAAGCAAAGCTTTTATCTTGTGGAGTGATGAATCAAAAATGCCCAGGAAAGCTGAGGGTGGTTGGTAGGTACACAATGGACACATTTGAGTAGACAAATGAACTGGAGTTTTTTAAGCACTGATTTCTTCATCTGAAAATGAAAACGCCAAGACAGACTCCCATTTATGAGCAGGAATGAGGCATACGTTATAATACTAGACAACTTTGCTCTAAAAGCTTACCAAATGACTCTTGAGCATACTCATTTAAATTCCTCAGTGGGCAGCTGATTCCCCATGGCTAATATTGTCGTCAGTCTTGAAGGGAAGGGAGTCAAGCAAATAGAATCATAAACACACACACAACTTAATCATAGATTGTTTAACCATTTTATCTTCTCAAATTTCCTCAATTTCCCCTTCTCCCCCAACACTCAACCCTTACTCCATGCAACAGTTGGTTCTTGAACCAAACATCCACGACAAACTCAAAACAGTTGCCAAGTGTCTGGCTACTGCTTAACAGATAGTTATAAGCCACTCTGTGGTGCTGAGATTCCAGCTAACTGAGATGGCATGAAGAAGTTAAAGAAGTCAAAAAGACAAAGATGAAAATATAAACATTTGTTTCATTGGGTAGAGTGATTAGAAGTTATAGTTGTTTATTTTTTTTGCCAGAGCTATCTGTAGTTAGTCAAAATTTTGACATGTGGCATTACTTGCCATTAATCAAAAAGAAGAAAACAAACCAAAAAAGAAGGAAAAAATCTAAGACTGTAAGTAGGAAAACAGACATAAAAAACTTACATCTTTCCAAGTGGGAAAAAAAATATTTAGCTTGTTTTTCTAAAGCAATTCTGATCTGGCTTTGGACAGTCTCAGTTCCTTAGTGCCTGAGTTCTTCAGTGCCTTCACAAATATCCTGTTCACAGATGGGGAAGTCCCCAACAATGGAGGTGTGGGCAGCTCACAGTGGGAAAAGAAACCATGAGGATGAAATGAAAGAACAGAGTTACAGGTAATCACATCGCCAAGCTCAAAGATTTATTTAAGAGAAGCTCAAGCTTAGCTTTTTCAGTATATCTACAGTATCATTGATATGTGGAATTAAATTGATGACATTAATCTTCTAGTTATACAGCTGTAAATTACTGTTTCTAAAATTTACACATTTAAATTGATAACACGTAAGCATCTAATGATGAAAATAATACCTTTATCTAATATGGTATAATGCCTAGTGCATAGATGGACATCTTGGAAAATGATTGCAGTCTATACTTCTCTCTACCTCTATCAATTATTATGAATGCTCTGAGCTTAAGTAAAAACTTGGGACTAGGATAATTCTATTCAAATCTGGAACAGTTCCAGATACATAATATATATTCAAGAATGATTTTTTTTTTTTAAGGAAAGGAAGATAGAAAGAAAAATGCATCCTTTGATGATACTTTCACCATGAACATTGCCTATTACACTTAATGCACTAACTGCAAGGTGATTATTATAAATGTTCCTGCTATTGATATAAATCCTAATTGTACAAGGTGCTAAGTTGAGTGTTTGTTTATATATGTCACCTCATGGGCAGAGTATTTCTTAGTATGATTCAGGCCAGTCAGCTCAACACTAAAAATGAATGACATGGATTTGAATTTCAGAGATTTACAGGAAATTGAAACAAAATAAACAACACAAATACAATGTGGGGAGGGTCAAGGACACCCCTTTCCCCATCTAGATGATGGAGTAGGAGCATCAGGCACCACTGGGTTCTCTGGGGAGATAATCAGTTGTTCCAGCCATCTCAGCCTCTCCTCAAGTCTCTGTCTGCAAGTCATTTTCTGGCATTAGCAAGGGTTGGGAAGTGGGGAAGAGAAGGAAAAAAAAAAAAGCAAAGGCCTAAATTTATAGCAATTTTCCACTTATAATAACAGCTAATACTCTTGTACGGCTCTTTTATTTATGCCAGGTGCTCTTTGAATGCTTCACATGTACTCACTCATTTAATTCTCGCATTCTGTGATTATCCCCATTTCACAGATGAAGAAGCAGAGGCGCAGAAGGAGTACAGGCAAAACTCAAACCTGAGTGGCTAGCCTCGGAGCTTATCCATTTGCCTGCTTCTCAAAAGCATAGCTAGAAGACAAGGGGCTAAGTGACTTTCAAATTCCTTTTCACATACTCATGTGGCTTTTATACCACATTGTAAACAGGAGAGTCTCCATTTAGTTACCTAGCCCCCAGCAGGGTGCCCTTCACATTGTACAGCCACAGTAAATACTTGCCAGATGAAAGGACGTTTCATGTCAATTTGTAGTGGGACTCTTTGGAACATATTGACTCATAAAACCACAACATTCCAATTTGGTTGGCCTTGTAATAGTCTAATTTATCTCAATGCAGTCTAGAAAGGAGCCTGTTCCATTTACAGTGTGCATTCCGCAGCACTTTATTACAATGATAATTTCAAGATCCCCTGTCTTTCTCAAAATAGCAAGTGGTGTAGATTAGAAGTAAATTTTTACCTGCCCCTAAACTACAAATCACCAGCAGAGTTTCAGAAGATCTGAAAGAGGGCCTCCTTAGTAGAGCAGGCGGTTGAGCACAGCGCTATGAAGCCGTCCACAGCCTCTGCAGTGCGGGTTCTAGCCCCGGCTGGCCAGGGAGATACCCACATAGTGTGGCAGACCTCTCCTGTCTTACCCACTGCTCCCCGCAGCAGTGCTTTCAGTCTGTCTGCCTGTTCTGCTCCCCGCTCTGTCTCTGGTGAATCCTCTCAACTTCCCGCACCTCTGGCCTGTACCCTGGTTCTTATATGCATGAATAAATAAATCTTTTTTAGAAAAAAACAAGATCTGAGAGAGAAAAAAAGAGGCACAGAGAGGAAATGAACTGAGACAGTATCACTTTACAGCAACCGGAAGGAAAAAAAGTACACATATATATTTCACTCACATTTCACATGTGTGTTTGCTCAATAAGGAAACGTTACAGGTGCCTTTAGAAGCAAGTTCTGGTTCTGGTGGCTGCAGGAGAGAAGCATGGTCACAAGGCAGGACTGAACTTCCACCTCCAGCCTGCCAGCCCAACTGCAGAGGACACCAAGGTGCCCAGATGATCCATCAGCAGTGGCTCTGCCTGGGGTGAGCACTTAGTCACTTGCTGGGGCCTGGGGGGAGGGGAGATTTGCTCAGACTGACTTCCTGAATTGGTGTCAGACATCTGGTTGTCTTCCCCCACCTAACACCCTTCACTGGAGCCTGGGAGGACTCAATATGCCTCAACAAGGGAAGAAGGACTCATCTCCTTCAGGTTGACTTGGAGGCATTAATGCTGCCTAAAACCTACAGGAGTCTACTTTTTAAATCATTCTGGGTAAGTGCTTCTGGTGTGTAAAGGACCTTTTTCAAAGGTCCTTGAAGAGTTTACCTGCAATGGCCCTGAGCTTTAACTTTCTAAATTATTCCAGTACTTCACAGTGTAGGTTGTCACTTACTTTTTTTGGTAGATTAGAGTCATTTTCAATATGGGTTTTTCATCTCTTTGGGAATGACTCCAGGAGGGCAAGAAATGGGGACTGAGGATAGGATGCTTTGTGTGTCTAATGAATGGGTCATTAGCATCATCCCCAAGGGAGTGGGGACAAATTAACTTTCCTGCTTTTCTACACTGGGCTGTGTCAGTGGCTCCATCCATAGTTTTCTAGTTTAACTCGTTCATTCAATTGCCTTCCTTCCACAAAGAAATTAAGGCAAACTTTTTATCTTGCTGAAATGACAATGGCTCCCCCTTTTCTGTGTTTTCAATTTCTGAGGTTCCAGGTACCTGTGATGGACCAGGGAAAGCTGTGCTAAAAGTGCATGCTGTTTAAAGCAGTGTGGAGATTGGCCAGCTGACTTCTCTGTGCTGCATGAGATGTGAGAATGGGTGCTCCAGTCTCTAGCTCTTTACCCCTGATCCAGGAGTCAAGACATTCCTTTCTCACCCAGAAGTGGGTAAAGAGCAATTGTCCATGACAGGTCAAGCAGATTTCCCCTTTGTTTCTGTTTCCTTCCAATTTGGTTATTTTTGAGGACATATCTATTCTAAGAATGGGGTAAAGTGGACCAATAGAAAGGGAAGCTTGTGAAATCAGTGTTCATTTAAAAGTGGCACCTTAATTAGCCAATTTATTTAGCAACTATCTAGTGAGTGCTAACTGTGTGGTAGCCACTTTTAAATTAAACCCTCCATGAGATGGAGCAAAAGCTTAGCATAGAGAGGAAGTTATATTAATAATTGTATGAGAGATGAGAATCAAGCCATATTGTAGGGTATCCTGATCTGATCTAGGGGTAAGGGAGGTTTCCATAGGACGGTGGAGACGAGAACAGGAAGAAGTGTAGGAATTCACAAGGTAAAGGGCTGGCCAGTGGTCCAGGCAAAGGGTACAGCTTATACTATCCCTGAGACAACATACTTATCCACAAAATTAAGGCCAGTGTGGCCAGGGGACAGTGTGGAATGCCTCAAACTGAGTCTAGATAAAGGATCGGGTTTCATTACAAAAGAATGAAAAAAGATTCTTTTCATTCTAAAAGCAGTAGAGAAGCTAAGGTTTTTGTGGAATCTGTGCTTTTAAGGAATTCCTCTTGATATGGCATGGAAAATTAATAGGAGCAGCCTGCACCCATAGACAGGGAGATCAATTAGAAGGTTGATTAAGTCCTCCAAGAAAGGCTACCTATTATCTACACAAGGAGACAAGATTGGTGACAGTAAAGATAGGATTAGACAAATTAGAGTCATCTAGAAAGGAAAAACCAACAGGAGAGGGGGTGAACAGAAAAGAGAGTGAGGGGAAAGTGCTGAAGTTGGTTTGGGCATCCAAACAGGGCACAGGGGCATAGAGAAGACTAGGAAGCTGTAACTAGAGGTGTCTGCAAACACAGGTTGCATGCCTTTGGTCAAATGGTGTAACTTTTGGTGCCTCTTCCTCTATAAGCAAATAGGGGAAATAGCTAACTGGAAGGGCTGTGGTGAGGATTCAACATGACAAAAAATTTAGAGACAGAGTGTAGTGCCTGCAGTCAGTGTCCTATCTTCATCCTTCAGGCTCTTCAGGA
Source organism: Talpa occidentalis (assembly GCF_014898055.3). NCBI lineage: Eukaryota > Metazoa > Chordata > Mammalia > Eulipotyphla > Talpidae > Talpa > Talpa occidentalis. The sequence continues at coordinate 27,448,069 of NW_023602073.1, read as the reverse complement.
CTGCCCTGGCTTCTTACAGCCTGAGTCTGTAACTCATTACATGAACACTTTCTCTACGCCAGGTAGGGCCTCTGTAACAGCCCAAAGGACAGATGAGTATGCCCAGGAATTAACTTTCCAGTGGGCTATAAATATCCCAGCTCCTTGAGTGAGTGGAATAAGTCCAAGGCATGTTTTTTATCTTTTCTCAAAATGTCCACAGGGGCTTAAGCTCCAGTTGCCCAGAGGCAGCTGGTTTGATAACGTGTACTTTATGGCTTTTTCCTCTTTGCGTTTCACTGCTCTCCAATTGTCACTAAGGTGTCCTGGGATAATTTCTTAAACTATGCGCACTTGAATCCTGTGTCAGAGTCTACTGCCGAGGAACATCAACCTATGACAAGCTAAGTGCAGTACAACTAAGAGCTGCCAATGCTTATTTAGCCCTTTGTTCTCCAATGATCAATGCCATTTGCCTTAGACAGCTGTGTTTTAGTATCCTTCATACCCATTCATATTGGATCATGGCAGGGGAGGGTTTTCCTTATGCCTTCCTTCCCACTTAGAGAAATGTTAGTGTACAGACTGAGGGGTGTCCCAGAACCCCCAGACTTGCATGCTCTGAATGTGTTCTGCCATCATGACATAAAGACAAATTCTCTTTGTGTGAAAGAACTTTAATAGGATTAGTGTTTTTAGAGAGCGAACAGAAGGATAGTGGTTTTCCAATAAAACACCCAAGGTTACCCCTCCCCTTGTGGGTAAATGTCCAGCCAAACAGGGTTGGCCCAAAGCTGGGTCGTTGAGGCCAGAAATATCGCCAACAAGTCTAAGGCACCTTCTGGCCTGGAACCATGGGAGAGGGGAAGATGGGCCAGGCTGTCTAGGACAAAACAAGCAAAATCAAAGTGTAAATCAGGCTATTGTCAGCCTCCCCACAAATCTCTCACCACATCTCTCCCAAGTATCCAGGAAGTGATGTGGGGTGTAAAAACTACTCAGCATTGACATACCCACAAGTGTCCCGTATATGTCAGTTCTTCCCTAACCCAGGTAAATTTTGCTCTAGAAAAAAAAAAAATTAAAATATCATGAAATAGCTCATGCTAGAGGTATATATGTACTATACATATTCATAGAAGCAATAAATACATGTTTACCTACTTCCTACCTTCCCAACCCTTGAAGCCTGCTGCATACCCCAACCATTGGTAGCCATCTCTACCCATGTACCCCACAAATAAAACTTTTATCTTAAATTTTGTGTTGATCAAATTTCCATACTTTTTGGATTGACCACATATGTATGTGTATATGTGATTTGCATAGAAATTAATTTATATGTAATTTATATATAAATTGACTTATATATAAGTTTATAACATATATATTTATATAACATATGAAAACTTATATATAACATACATAAGTTTGTGTTTGCCTAATTGGGAACTTAAAGTAAATGTAATCATGCCCTATGTATTCTTCCATTACTGGTTCTTCAGCTCAACACTGTTTTTGAGGTATCTTTGCCAGTGCAAATAGGTGTTAAGTCTCTTTCATGGCTATATAGCATTCTATTGTGTAAACACATGACAATCTATCATTTCTATCCATTGATGGTGCTAAGTAATTGCCAAGTATCAGGACTTTATTTCAGGAAGGCACAATGTCCCTCAGAACAGCAGAAGCATAAAATTTTGCCTCATGGTAGAAACAGGTTTTCACAGCATAAGAGATGAATGAGTTAGGGATTGAGACCTAAGGAGAAAGCACATCAACAGAGGGAAGGGACTTTTTTCCCCCCTTTACTGAAGTAACAGTTTTTTTTATTTTTATTTTTTTAAAGAAAGATTGATTTTATTTTTATTTTTTATGAAGATTTTCTTTTTTAAGATTTATTTATACAAGCACTGGGTATGGTCAGAAGTGCAGGAGGGTGAGAGAATTCATCAGAGTCAGAGTGGGAAGCAGAACAGGCAGACTGACAAAGTACACTGCTGAGGGGAGCAGTGGGCACGGCAGGAGAGGTCTGTGCGCTATGTGGGACCCTCCCGGCAGCCGGGGATGGAGCCGGTGCTGCAGAGGCTGTGGGCAGCTTCGCAGCCCAGTGCTCAACCGCTGTATCACCAGGGGAGGCCCTGAAGTAACAGTTTTGTGTTTACAGCACTATATGTGATTTAGGGGAATAGGTTCACACATCATCAGATGTGTGTCACCACACCACACCCACCACCCAATAAGGGACTTTAAATGAAGGGAAGGGGGCCTCCCTGGTGGCACAAGGGGTTAAGAGACAACCTATGAAGCTGTCTACAGCCACTGCAACATGAGTTCAATCCCCGGCCAGGGAGCTACCCACATGGTACAGACCTCTCCTGACTCGCCCACTGCTCCCTTCAGCAGTGTATCAGTCCGTCTGCCCATTCTGTTCTCCACTCTGTCTCTGGTGAATCCTCTTGTCCCCATACCTCTGGCCTGGACCCCAGCTCTTGGATGCATAAATAAATCAATCATTTTTTAAAAAATGAAGGGAAGGAAGGGATTAAAAAAATGACTCCCATGATAAAAATTACTTGCGGATTGACAACTGTGCTGATTATGGGCCCATTAAGGAAGGACTTTCACTCTCACAGTTCACTTCCCATATCACATAGAAATTTGGTGGGAGGATCTGTATGAATATTTACTTTACAAAAACTTCCTCTCCCACATCAGCAAATGAACAGCATGATTTTGAATCATTTTGCAATACCTAAAGGAACTACATGCCATACACTCATCACCTAGAGGTTTCCCGTTGATATGTTTTTAGATTCATCTTTTTCTGACAGTATATGGGACTAATTAACTATCACACAGTGATCAGATCATACAGTGCCCATGAACCTTTTGTAACCTTTAGGATAATTTCCATGACTCTGAAATTCCCCACCCACAATTTTACTCATGAAGAGTGGAAATAGTTAGAGGAAGTGATACTAATTGTGGCTCAGCGTCACTACCGGAAGTATTTTCCCCTTCAAATCACAGCAGTAAGCTGGTACCTCACATTATACCATCACAACACAGCTTTAAGAAGCATGATGCTTTACCACCTGTTTCTCTAAAAGAAAATGTGCAGATGTATCACAGAAGAAACAAAACATTGGGGAGGTGCTGCTTTCTGCCCCTCCCATGGAGTGGAGACAATGAGGTCAATAGCTAGTTTCAGGGGTTATGTCTTTAGGTGGTGAGAATGGTTCTTAGTAAATGATATAAATTATTGATTCATTGAATGAGTAAATGAGTAGCAGATACTGCATTAATCAGGGTTCTTCAGCAAGACAGAACCAGTTGGATGTGTGTGTATGGTGTGGATACACAGACTTATTTTAAGGAACTGGATTTTGCATTTATTAAAGCTACCAAGTTCAAACTGTGCATTGTAGCCTAGCAGATGGGAGACCAGGACAGAGTTGCAGTTGAATACAAAGGCAGTTTGCTGGCAGATCCTTATCCAGGGGAAGTTGTTTTTTCTCTCTTAAGACTACACACATTTTGGAGAGTTATCTGCATCTACTGGCTTAAAAGTTAATCTTATCTTAAAAATAACTTCATAGCAACATCTGGAATAAAGTTTGACCACATGTCCAGGTATCATGTCCTAACAAAGTAGACACATAAAATTAGCAGAGATATTGTATGTCATTTAAAAAAATTCAACAATTTTTAAGAGTCCACTATAGGACAGACACTGTGCTAAATGCTGAAGATCCAGCAGTGGAGCTAATCAGACATGTTCCCACCCTAAGGAGTTGACACATGGGAGGGATCCAAGTAATAGAAAACACTTGCAGTGGGTTTCATGCCTTCCAGAAGCAAATACAAGTCATTCAAATTCAATTTCCCCTTATAATATGACACTGGAATATGGTGAGACAGTATCTTCATGGACTTCATGATAGACAAGGAACCTCAAATTATATTTAATGATGACCATAAACTCATTTCAATAATTATATACATAATCTCCATTATATAGCTTTCCACACCACATGCAATTCAGTTATAAATGATGTGAAAATTAACAAAGTGCATATAACTGTATCTAAAATAAAATCACTAGGGTATTTTGTATATACTTAAGGTTTTAATACGTTTTCTATTTTTCTGGCAAGAAAAATCAAAGAACCACTTAATTAAAGTGCTATTATGTCTAAGAGGATTGATTTGGGAAGACTTAGAACTACTTGGTGGTGTTTGCTTATTTGGTTGGTTGCTTTCAGTTGATTATTTCATTGACCTCTTTTTCTAACGACACTGAGATTATCTGTGCTGACTTGCTATATGCCATATGTGTGGACACAGGCAGAAGAGTATACATGCATAATTTAGATTCTAAGAACATCAGTATTTTATTAGAAAATTTAAGTCCTACAAGCCAGTAGTAGTAAGCCAATCAAAGTTTGAGGTCAGGACCAAACAGAGCAAGAGGATGTGTGTGACACATTGGTAGACATCTAAGAGTAGAATTTTACTCACCATAACTCATCCCCTCTCATCTCCAACACAGAGGCCCAGCCCCAAGAATCTTATCCTTAAGTTGAGGAGATAACATATGTTTATAAAACAAAAATCACATTTAAATAGTCACCAAAAGACCTCCTTGATATTCACCCAAAAGGTGAAGTATGTGCTCAGCTTAGGGCTTTTCCATGCAAACCTTCTGGGAGATACCTGCTAGGCTTCTCTCTTTCCTTGCTGAGCTTGTGGATCGCATGCCACCTTATCATGAAGCCCTCTCCGACCACATTATGTAAAATAGTCATATTCCCACCTTGCATGCCCACACCGTTACCTGCACTTACCATTACCTGACAGATGATAACTGTGCATTTGCTTATTGTCTGTTTCCTACATGGAATGTTAGCTGGTGGGTGCAGGACTTTGTTTTGTTCAGTGCTGTGTCCTTGGCACAGGTGCTCATAAATATCTGTAGAATGTATGAATAAATAAATGAATGACTGAAACACTGAATGAGCATTAGAGATGAGTGCTACTGTGCAGAGAAAGCAATATAAGCAAGAAAACCTGCACAAGACAGGTGAGGCTTGGGATGATCCTCTTAGAATAGGAAAGATTCAGAAAAACATGAGGAGGCTGTGATGGGAGGAAGAGAGGGCCTGTGCAGAAAATCCAGACAGCCATGCACCAGCGCACTTCCGGGCCCAATGAATGACCCTTTGACAGGCGTGTAGGTGGTGGGCAGGCAGATGTGGAGGCCATTCTTCTTGCATACTGGACGAGTGGGCAGCAGTCTTGGCTGTCCTTGAGAAAGAGCAGAAGCCCATCCTCCTGGACTGTGCATATTGTAGTCAAAGATGGACTTTTTTTCAAGAAAGCAAATTTGGATCGGTGCCAGTATTTGAATAATAGCCTGATTGAAAAACCGGGTTTTCCTCAATATAGCAGAGCAAAGAATGTTTTGACCTGAGCATTTTTTCAGAGAAAATGTTGCTGGCTGCTTGCTTTAGCTATAGGGATGCTGCTATAATGCTTTCATGTAATATTTTACTCAGAGCAGGTCTGTGATTCAAGGATTGGCCTACCTGGGTACGGCCAGAATGATTTAACAGACCAATCTGTCTGTTTGAAAACAAAGTGTTACACAGGGAAAATATTTTTCATATATCAATTAACATCGCCCCCAAAATAACATTTCTTGAATGCCCAGTTACAGAAGTGTTTTTTGTTAAGTTGTATTTTCTCTCTGCTGAACAATTTATTTCTTAATAGTATAGAATACCGACTTGATCCAGTCCTCTCTGAGTCTAGCATAGCAAATTCCTTTCTTTTGAGGTTATTTGAAAGTCAGGTGTGCATGATTTTAAAAATGTGAACACAATCCAAATATACATCAGTAGGGTCTCTGTTATAATTTGGTACTTCAGAATATTACGCTACTATTAAAAAGAACAAAAGTGATATATACACAAAGACATGAAAAGATATGACCTGAATCAAAAATAATAAATACTACAGAACATAAAGTGCAAACCTATTTGTAATAAAATTTATATGACACCCTCCTTCTCAAAAAGTGATCATCAAAGTTCAGGAGAGAAAGAGGGCTGGCATAGCTGGTGGGGTTCTAGGAAGGACACTCTGGAGCCAACTGCCTGGACTCCCATCCACCTCCACCACCCAAGAGCTGTGTGCTCTTGAGTAAGTTACTTTACCTTTCTGTTTCTCACATTCTTATCTATAATAATTCTTATCTACTCAGTGTTTTGAAGGTATTATGGTTTGAGTGTTAGATGAATCACTGTACACATAACACCTAAGGCAGTACGTGACACATGAAATGTTCAATTCAAAGTAGCTGGTAGGAAGATGAGGAGGAGCTAAAATAAGGTTTCATCTAAAAAAAAAAAAAGAGGGGCCTGCAGAATGAGTAGGGTTTAATTAGAAAAGATAATTACAGAAGAGAAGAGCATGGAAAAGCAAAAACAAACCCAAAGACTTCTAGGATGAATGAGATGATCCAATTAAATTCAACTCAACTTCTGTAAAGTTACCTCAGTGTGACTCATTAATAAGCAGAAAAAAATTGTATTATTTCTATGCTAATGAGAAATCCTAGAAATAGATATAGATAGTAAACTGAATTACAGCTATTTTATCCATAGGTTAAATAAATCTTTACTGCTGGCTTTTTAAGTTAAAAACCTTTCTCTATGTGGGGCCTCCCCAGTGGCGCAGCGGTTGAGCACAGGGTTGCGAAGCTGCCCGCAGCCTCTGCGGTGCTGGTTTGATCCCCGGCTGCTCCCCGGCCACCGGAGAAGGGCCCCACATGGCGCGCAGACCTCTCCTGCCGCCCGCTGCTCCCCTCAGCAGTGTACTTCCGTCCTTCTGCCTGCTCTGCTCTCCCTCTGGCTCTGGTGAATTCTCTCACCCTCCCGCGCTTCTGACTGTACCCAGTGCATGTATAAACAAAACAAATAAACAAATAAATAAAACATGCCTCTATAAAAAAAAACAAAAAAACCTTTCTCCATCTGTTTAGATTTTTTGTTATCCTGCAACCCTATCTCACTGTCTCAAGTTGCAAATGATCACATTGGTCTAAGGGAGAAGCAGCTATTAGGTTACCCACAAAAGTTCTGAGCAGGCCTTGGTCAGTCAACATGGCAACTTTGGTGACCACCTTCTCACCTTCACTTATAAAATGAATACAAGTGGGTCCCTGAAACACTGTTACCCCCAAACACATGAGTCTGTGCGAGCCTCTATCCGGTTCTGTGAATCTCTGAGAGTTCAAACAGGAAGGCCAAACTTTCACAGCTCTGCAGGACTTACTCGCAATGGGTGCTATGTGTCGGTGCCGAAAGTAGCTACATTTAAGAAATTATAATAATGAGTTAGTCCAGAGGGATAACACTCACTCTTAGAATCACATTGCCAAGAATAGAGCTGAGGAGTTTGGACTCCAGAGTAGAGTTAAAAATCAGACAGGAACTACTACAAAAATTTCCACTGAAAAATGTGTTCCTTGCAAGAGAAGCTGAGAGACTTCCTAATTACAGCTTACTCTAAACCTAATGACAGTCTGTAGCATTTGCAATGAAAGCGCAGGATGTTTGAATGATGGTGAGAGAGAGAAGACTCCAAGCAGATGGATCTGAATCCAATAGGCTGGTGAAGCATTTAGAATAATGATCCACTTTAGAATGAAGTGCATTGGGAGGTGAGTCAAACTGGCTTTCTCTGAGATTTTGACCAACGGTAAAGTTTGATAAAACACATTTGTGCTGCTATTTTTTTCAAAAGTTCAAAATATAATAACTTTAGCAGGCACATCATAGTACAGGGCCTAAAGTTCAAACATTTCCTTGATGTAGGATGATCACAATAGAAAGGAATGCTATTCTTATCCAGCCATCAAGTAAGATTTTGTCTTCCTTAATCCCAGAAGCTAAATCATTGGCTACTTCAGAGGCTCAGACCGAAATCTTAATTGATGCCCATTGCCTTTTCAGACTACTATGAGTGATTTTAACCAGACAAGCCCAAGAGAAGGATTAAGGCTGTTGCAGTGAGACAAGGCTAATATTTGGCCTGTCATAAAATGAGTTTATTGCAACCCCCTTCCTATTTATAATTTAGCTTTACAAGACACTCCTGTTGAACTTTCTTCTTGATAGTCTTCTAAATCCTCCTTTTTTAATGTTCAATATGGTAAAAAGTAGATTTTTATTTTATGCTTTATTTTTATCTTCAGTCTTGATGTTAGCTAACATCATTAGATCAAAATATTAATAACAAACATTTAGGTAATAATTCAAAATTTATTCAGCATGGTAATTCACATCTCAATGCTTGCGGTGGTCCCAGGAGTACTCATTATGATCTCTACAGATAATGAAGTTGATGAGACTGAGGTGGGCTAGATGAGGCGACTTACATACAGTTGGCAACTGATCAACTGACACTTCTGAAACCAAAGCTAGGCAAGTCCCTGTTGTGGAAGTCTAGTCAGCAAAGAGACCTTAGGTGTGAAGACATTGATTTTCCTTAGATGAAATTTTATCTCAAGACAGGTTTTGATTTTTATTTCCACTCCTCCCTTATTGTTATCAAAGTGCTGAGCCCCAAGGGACAAGATTTCCCATGGAAGTATCTTCTGCACATTTGGAGTCACCCTTTGGTACCACAGTTTTGCTTCCTAAATACCATTTCCTTTTTTCAGCACTTGTTATGACCAAGACCTCTTTTTTTTTAAAGATTTATTTATTTATTTATATAATCACTGGGTACAATCAGAAGTGTGGGAGGGTGAGAGAATTTACCAGAGCCAGAGCGGGGAGCAGAACAGGCAGACTGATGGAGTTCACTGCTGAGGGGAGCAGTGGGCGCGGCAGGAGAGGTCTGTTGCGTCATGTGGGACCCTCACCAACAGCCGGGAATCGAACCGGCGCTGCAGAGGCTGCGGGCAGATTTGCAACTCAGCGCTCAAGCGCTGCGCCACCAGGGGAGGCCCGACCAAGACTTCTTTTTAATTACCTAATGTCCATGGGTTCCTTCCAATTTCAAATCATCAAAATGTGCTCCTCCAAGAGAATTTGGGTCTCATGGATTGTAATTTGTGCAACATTAATTTACTACACATCTGCCATTTACATTTTAAGTCATATTTCTTATGACAACTTATATTTCTTGCAATTTGGATTTAAAATCTCATCTTCCCCATCTACTCCCCAAAATACCCTTTGCTATAAAATCAAATTTCTTGTCTTCCTGCTTCCTTCCTCCCCTGCACTCCACAATTCTACCATGTAGATATACTGAACTTTAACCAGCTTGGCTCCAGGATATCGTGATTTTCCAACTAAGCTGTGATGTGTAACAAATATGCCTTTATCATAAAGAGCTGGTTTTCTTTGAAAGTCCTGCAAGAATAGATGTGTCAAATATTGGGGTGATTTAGTTTCCTCAGTGGAAAGAAATGGAATGTTTCCACATTAACTAGAAGACTTGAGAGGTTGGAAGGGGTGAGGGTAATTGAGAAATAATTTCAGAAACAGAATGTTAAATATTTTGTTGTAGCACAATGTGTTCATAATTGGTTGATGGGTGGTAGAAAATATGTCTAACATAATGAAAGAGGCTCAGCCAAAATTGCCTTTTGTTTTTTAAAATTTTTTTCTATTTATTTATGCATACAAGAACTGGGGTACAGGCCAGAGTTGTGGGGGAGGTGAGAGGATTCACCAGAGAGAATGGGGAGCAGAACAGGCAGATCTACTGAAATACACTGCTGAGGGGAGCAGCGGGTGAGGCAGCAGAGGTCTGCAGTGTCATGTGGGTTGCTCCCTGGCCATCCAGCACTGTCTTTAGCCCCTGCACCACCAGGGAGGACAAAAAACTGCCTTTTCTAATAGGCCCCAGTTCTTCTAAATAGCTAGCCCACTGTACAGATTTTATCTCCACAGCTCCTTAAACTAGACACATGGTAGAGACCATAAGAGAGGTAAGGAGGGAGGAGAGGAAGAGTAGAAGTCCATTTGGTTTGTGAGTAAAATGTATTATGATATAGATTATTGTTAGAAAAAAAAGGTAGAAAAATTCCATTGACTCCCCTACCTTTTTCCTTCTCATAGATGTTTCAACTTCTTGGAGACATTCTCCTTGTTCTTGAAACTGTTGGGAAATACATGGAACATTTTTGAGTACTTAATACATTCAAACAAACACATATACATTGTTTGACTCACAAATACCCCATAAGGAAAGTATTATAATTTTGGAAACTCCACAGAGGTTAATTAGAAGTAACGGCTCTGGAGACAGCCTACCTAAGGTAAAACCCTGGTTGGGCCATGTGCCTGCTGTGGTCACAAGATAGTTACTTAACTTCACCATGAATCAGTTTCCTAACATTGGAAACTGAGATAATAATGATGTCATGACCTGTGTTGGGGGCCTCCATGCCCAGGTTTGATGACTCATAGCACTCAGCATATAGTCATACCCATGGCTAAGATGTATTACATCAAAAGGATGCAAATTAAAATCAGCAAAGGGAAAAAAGCACCTAGGATAATGTCCAGAGGAAATACAGCCTAGGTTACCTTGTGGAGTCACACAGGATGCACTTAGTACCCACAGCAACAATTTGACAGGTGTGAAATGGTATCTACCAGTGACTCAGTGCTAAAGTTTTGACTGAGTTCTGGTCACTTAAGCCCTCCCTGCATTAGGCACATTCCAAAATTCCAGATTTTCAGAAGGCAAGAAGGTATTCAGCATAAAGCACATGGTTTGTACAAACAGGCACAGTGATATTTCATTGTGTATATATACCACACCTTCTTGATCCAGTCATCTATTTTTGGGCATTTGAGTTGTGTCCATAGCTTATCTATTATAAAACATGCTGTAATAAACCACAGGGGTGCAGGTGTCCTTTGGGTAGATTCCTAGGAGTGGAATTGCTGGATCATATGAAAGTTTCATTTTTAGTAGTTTGAGGACCCTCTATACAGCTTTCCATAGTGGCTGTGTTACGGAGCAACCCCGATATAAAACGGGTTGCCTGGCTGTGGGTCCTCACCCGCATGCTTAAAAGGGACTTATTAATACTCCACTACAGGCACACACAAAAGGTTAATAAAAGGTTTATTTACAAGGGAAAGGGAATTAAGGAAATGTACAACTCAGGGAGAAAATAGGGAAATAAAGTCTTTAATGCGTCCTACCCGATCCGCTGACCTGGAAACCCAAAAGCACTCTCATTGCTGGCCGAACGCTGCGAGCTGGCAGAGAGTCAAAAATGGGGGATCTTCTCCAAAGCCCATGTGTCCGGTTTTACCAAACCTGGCTGCTTAACCCCACCCTCAGGTTCTAGCAACCTTCCCTTTGGTGGTGATGGGATTTGGAGTTCCCAGTGTCTTTTGGCTTTGGTCTGGAGTGGGTGGTGGAGTCCACAAAGCCTGTATGGAATTAGCTCAGGACATCCTTTTCCACCTAACAATTCCCCCCTTTCACTTTTTGCCACCATTTCCATGGTGATGAAGATCGAATATATGGATGTTGGGATGCAGTCTCAGATGAAAATTTTTACCGGGTTACAGTGTACCAGTCCCTCCAGGTATTGTCCATTGTGGAAAGCAAAAGTCCTCCATTCCTGGAAAAACAGTTCATCAGTCCAAGCCAAAAAAAAAAAAAAAAAATCTGGGGGCATTAGCCAAAACAAGACAGCAAATACACACAGGAAAAAAAAAAAAAAATCTTAAAATGGTTCAACTTATGTAAAACACAAATTTTCTCAACCTTGATCCCAAACTTTTAACAGCATAGCAAAAGTTTGCAAACTAAATTTACTTTTAAACCATTTTACCTATTTTTGCATAAAATTACAGGGCAGAATAACTAAAGAGCAATTTTAGCTGGCTTTGTTGGAATACTCCATATAGAATCAGAGCGAACCATTGGCATCCAGTCCATGTAGGCTTGAGGAACAACATTGGTCTTATCAGACTCCACCTGGGCTTTCCTCTTCCCGAGAGTACCAGGACTTTCTTGTTGGCCGGGTTGTCCAGTCCTGCCAATGGAGGCAAGCTTCCTCACCTTCTTTGGAGGTCTCTGGAACCCTACAAACAAAGCAAACAGGTTCTCCTCTTCTTGGTTCAGCTCTGTTTAAACTTTGTGGAAGAACTCCACTCAAAGCCACACAATGAAACTTACGTCCAATTTTTTTTTAGTTTAAGCAGACAAAATCCCTACGGAAGTTATGCAAAAACAGTCTCTGAGATAAGTAGTAAAAGATTACTACCACTATTTTTATGCTGTGTTGGTATCAAGGGGAGAGAAAACGCAAACACAAGTTAGCTTTGCTGGAGAAAAAAAAAAATTGCAACCTTGCTGCAGATCCTGGTCACTCAAAACAAACAAACAAAAAAAAAACTTTGTGGATTCAGAACAAAATGCAAAAACCAGTATTCTGTCAAAGAAAAACTTAGTAAACATTAGGTGTATTTCCAGGTCCATTCAGTCCTTTGTAGGTAAGTTTTACTCTCAACAGTTCCATCAATAGGAATCTGTTGAGACCTTTTCTCCCTATATTTGCGGAAACAATTTCTGTAGATATTAAACAATTGAAGTATACAATATTACAAGGCGACAATCACCACTGACAATTTACATACATATCAGGTACTGAGAGGTTTTATACACATTTTTGAAAACCAGTGTTAACATTTGTGTACATGCCAAAGTTTTACCATTTTCCCAAGTGACAATGCTTCCCTTCCTGTTCTACTTCATTAGGTAAGCCAAATAGAACAAATTCATCTAACGCCTTTCCCAGGAGGAAAGGGAGAAACTTTGTGGAGTGTCTCAGGAGCTCTACTGAGGTTCCACAAAATTTCCTTGCATCAGCCAAATGACAGGCTACCAAATTTGTACTTGAATTTAAATTTCTGGGAAGCTTTGCCATAAACATCAGAAAAACAACAGAAACAACAATGTTCAATCTCTATGAAGGCACCGGCTTAGTTCAGTAGTACAATGTTGACAATCAAACTGTAACCTTTAGTTTTTCTCATAACTGGAGACTCTTTTTTTTTTTCCCAATGTCTGTGGGCACCATGTGTACCAGTTTGTCAACCACTAGAGGCCAAGATAAGAACACAAGGAAAGGAAATACAGACATACAACATATAGACACAAAGAGCTCTTTAGTTACCATTTATCACGCGTGGGGTATGTCATACAACTGCAGTTTCACTCATAGGCCAAAGTAACAAAAAAACAAGGAGATTAAAAAAACCCTCAAAGTTAAAAAAAAAAGTAAAAAGTTAAGGGCCTCCCCGGTGGCGCAGCGGTTGAGCGCTGGGTTGCGAAGCTGCCTGCGGCCTCTGCGGCGCCAGTTTGATCCCCGGCTGCTCCCCGGCCACCAGAGGAGGGTCCCACATGGCGCGCAGACCTCTCCTGCCGCCCACTGCTCCCCTCAGCAGTGTACTTCGGTCCTTCTGCCTGCTCTGCTCCCCACTCTGGCTCTGGTGCATTCTCTCACCCTCCCGCGCTTCTGACTATACCCAGTGCATGTATAAACAAAACAAATAAATAAATAAATAAAACATGCCTCTATAACAAAAAAAAAAAGCAAAAAGTTAAAAAGGAAATAACAAAATTAAGACTGAAAACCTTTCTGTGTAAAAAAAAAAATACTGCCAGCGCATGCGTGATCCTAGATGTTATTTCACGTCTCCTAAACTTTGAAAGGAAGAAGACTTGTTGTAGCATGTTAGTTTTTGCTTTAGGACATCCTTTTCCCCCTAACAGTTGGACCAGTTTGCATTCCCACCAGACAATGGTATATTACTCAGCAATCAAAAAAGATAAACTCATATCATTCATGTATGGACCTGGAAGGGATTATGCTCAGTGAAATAAGCCAGAAAGAAAAAGAAAAATATCAGATGGTTTCACTTATAGGAGGAATGTGGAGGAAACAAATAAGGGATCAGGGGGAAAAAGTAATTATAACAAATTAAAAATCAAAATCAACAGACAACTATAAATCAGAGACATTCTGCAGGGGAGGAGGATGGTGAAGGATCAAATTAGGGGTGGGAAGAGCATGAGGGACTATGGTGATAGGACACAGGTGAATTGATGGTGGGAATCTCATGGGGATTACGCCTGAGAGGAAAAAGCATACATTGTACAAAAATGAAGAATGATGTAAAATATATATAAAATAAAATTAAGACAAACAAACAGACAAACGAAAACAGGCACAGTGAATAACTCTTATAGGGAAAGGGTGAAAACTGTCCTGATATTCAACCTTGTAAGTAGGCCTTTCTAAGTTTTGTTGTATTAACTGTTTTCTTCCATATGAAATTAGATGAATCAATATTTAGCCACAACTTTCAGTAGTACTTTATACTTGGAAAAATCTAAAAAACAAAAAATAGCCCTTACTATTAATTGGGGAAAAATATACTTAGGTTTAGCTTGACTGCAGAACCACTATTGGTCCAACTGGAATCTGAACTCACATTTGCCTGACTAAAAAACATTCATGCATTTATTTGCTTCATCCTGGCATGAGTAAAACAGTACCCTTCTTTAACCCTCAACTGAGAATGGAGAAAATGGATACCTCCCTTCTCAAGCTTATAGCAGATGAAGCTTTAATTGTAGCTGATGGATTTGAAGACATAACTTCCTCCAGCTCCAAGCAGTATCACTCTGGAACACAAAACCCTTATTGATCAAAACATTACCTGGATGTGACATGGCCTAGAACTTTAATACACCAAATTAGCATATTTTAGAATCTCAATGTTTCCTTGCTACTCAACTAGGCATGCTTCGTTAACGTCTCTCATAATGATCTAAGAATTTTCTTTTATAAGATCTAGATGATGCATCTTCACATGATAATCATGATAATTAAAATCTTCAAATTATCAAGCATTTTTAGTTTTAAAAAACTCTGGAAAATTTCTTCTGTCAACTCCCTCCTAATGCAAACCAGTTAATCAATCATTTTAAGTCACAGAATTCCCTCTACTTCATTTTTCACTAGGTTTTTGTGTTCTTGGCTATGTCAACAGGAGGGACAGCAGAGGCAGTCAACACCTAGCTTCAGCGCATCCTGGAGTATTGTAGCATAAGCTATTCATTTGAACTATCTCTGTATTGAGAAAGAGGTGTTAACTTCAGCCATTTGGGAATATCTTTAAGTTTTGGGAAAAGGACTTAGAAACAAAACAGGGCTAAGTAGGCCTTTCTAAATCCAAAGGATTTTGCCTCAGTAGTTAGAGTCTATAAGAGAAAATGCAAGGAAGGAATTTTAATTTTATAAAATATGTATTATTAATGGAGACTACCAAATGGTCATAGAGTTCAATGAAACAAGTTCAGTGAAACAAGTGAGTGTATTTAGTTGTTATGAATATCTCTTAAAATACATGAAGCATTTTGGAAACACATTCATTTCTCTTCCCCATGGAGCCAAACATAGAATTTACACATAAGTGTTCAATAAAGGTCTATTATTTTAGCATTCAATTCCTAATGTATTGCCATTTAATCAAAGAGTCTCACCTTTGCATTGGTGGTTTCTTGCATATCACAAATATATAGGTCAGTGTTTCCTGGATGACCACAGTCAACCAAGTGCCAGATTTGACACCTACATAAATCTCTCCCCAAAGTGAGAAAAACAGCATGACATGGGAGCTATAGTCAAAGGATAATCTGACTGAGGTGACTTAATATTTTAATTTGAAGATTAAATAATGGGATTTAGAAAAAATAACAAGTGAATCTCAACATATGGAGGTCAAAGTATTCATTGCACCTCTGTTTGCCAGTACCTGGGCCCCATGGTGCTCCTGAAAGGCTTAAGACATACAGAGGACAAGCAAGATGCACAACACACAAAACAGGGACAGAAAGCAAAAGAGAGAGAGATGAAAATGGAGAACAATAACATAACACCAATTGTTAAGACTTAATTTTTTTCCCCTCTGAAATCTCCCAAATACTCCTTGAATCTGGCCTCCATTATTGCTCAGACTAACTTCTTCTTTATCTACAATACTAGGATTATCTAACATTTCCTCCTTTCTTGACATATTTTATTGAATATCCCAGTCGACCCAGCCACCATTGCTTTTAAATACAAAGCTTCCATGATAATATTATATATTGCTTCTTACTGTCACACTTAGGTAATATGTATGTACTTAAATCATAAATATAATTGTCAATGTATAGTTATCATTAATTAATCAACATGAACTTAGTGAGGGGGCATATATTCAAAAGTTTCTTGAACAAAATTGGCAGATTTTTGTTCTCTCATGAGTAACAAGCATTTCTTAACCATCCACTATGAATAGGGTCAAAATAGGGTACTATCTGGGATTTGGTCAGACTTTAATCCGGGTCCCCTTTTCTCCAATTCTGAACCAAAGCACTGCTTTCTAACCACAAAAGTTTCCTTTAGCAAAGCCCAGAACCTGGTTTGCCAAAGTCTATTTTCTTATTTTCGATCAAGTTGCTTATTCTGGATACCACGTCTGTTTGAATAAAAATAAATAGCAATAAGAAAAAAAGTACCACATATGCACAGACACAACTAAGCTTACTTGTGTATATTATAGAATTTTGTTCATCTCTCAAGTTTAATTGAGAAACTCTGCTGGATACATTTCCTGTTCTTTCTGTGATCTCTCTGCTCTTGTGAAGCTCTGTGTTTCTCATGAAAGGTCCACGTAGGCAGGAGTGGTGCCCTTTCCTGGTGAAGTGGTGACCACACAAGTCTTACTTGTGAGGATTATTCCATCTTCTCTTCTTCTCTAAGACTCTGCTTAAATTACCAGACACTTGGTCATATTCTCTTTTGTATTTTAGTCCTTTGCTCCTATATTACACAATCTTCAGCCCAAGAGGTAAAGATTAAATCTTCTTCCAACAGCAGTTCCCTGGAAACACAGAATTAGAAATTAGCAATGACTGTTGTCTCCCTCCTCATTGACAACTGAAGGTTGCAGAATTCTACCACATGATGGACAGTTCAGTTTTGAGTTCACATCAACCTCTGCAGGTAGATACAGAAATGCCATGATATAGTGAGAAATTGAATAAAATTATTTGACAAGGTCTTATTTTGGGGGGACATAACTGTCACTCATACTGCTTCAAAATGAAGTTTGTGGGCCTCCCCGGTGGTGCAGCGGTTGAGCGCTGGGTTGCGAAGCTGCCCGCGGCCTCTGCGGCACCGGTTCGATCCCCAGCTGCTCCCCGGCCACCAGAGGAGGGTCCCACATGGCGCGCAGACCTCTCCTGCCGCCCGCTGCTCCCCTCAGCAGTGTACTTCGGTCCTTCTGCCTGCTCTGCTCCCCGCTCTGGCTCTGGTGAATTCTCTCACCCTCCCGCACTTCTGACTGTACCCAGTGCATGTATAAACAAAACAAACAAAAAACAAACAAATAAATAAATAAAACATGCCTCTATAAATAAAAAAAAAAAAAAAAATGAAGTTTGTTTCTCAATGCCATGAAATGAGTTCCAAGGTAACACAATGGCTACTAACAGGTTCAGGTCTCCTGACCATGGAATATCTTCATGATAAATACAATGCGTAATGGACTGGATATCATTCTTATGTGAAGGATTGTCCCAGAGACCAGGGTTAATAGTATGTAGTGATTTGGGGTTAAGAAAGTAGGACAAGTAGAATAAAAAGGATAGGAAGAAAACCATTTAACCCTGCCTAACAATGATTGAAGCTTCTATTAAAAAAAATAGCTCAATGACTTCCATCCATCCACAAAGAGGAAGATATCCAGAAGGACATGAGATAAAGTTTTTATAGAGAATGTGGGGAACCTACAGATAACTTGAACTTGCATGTATGTAGTTATCTCTTTAATGCAAATTAAAAAAAAAAAAAACTAGTCAATATGAACTATTGTGAAATGTGGACAGGTGAGATCTTGTGCTCCAGAATCAGTTGAGAGCATGTCTTTGTGATGCCAACCTACCAGGCAGAAGTTTCCTTCATGCTGTTCCCCAGAGAATCCAAACACAGCAGATGACCTCTACAGATTTCCGGGCAAAGGTCCATTTGTTTCTGGATTTCTTCAAGTGTAAACAGGAAGGCCTTATTGAAAGCTTCAGCCTGATTCTTCAACAATTTCCCTACATAGAAATAAATATGTATCCTCCTCTTTGCATTCCTTCTGCCTGTCCAGAATATAATTCATACTAACTCTCTCCCTGTAACTCATCTGACTTTGATTCTTAGGGACCTGTCCTCCCACATGGTGGGAGTTTTCTCTTCTCTCACAGCTAAGTACAGATCTCTTTAGGGCTTTCAAACACAATATGTCTCTTACAAAGTATTTGTTCCTGGACCACCTTAAAATTTATGAACTTTGGAGATTGCCTCGTTTCCCCTTTAGTGGTAGTAAAATGCATAGTTTAAGCCACAAATACTTTTGCTTTTCTCACTTTTCTGTGGCCTACAATGGTGTTAACAGTCTCTGACTATTTGAATCTCTTCACCCTCTATGAGTGGAAGATTTGTTTTAAATTTCTCTTTGTAGGGCCTCCCTGGTGGCGCAGGGGTTGAGTGTTGGGTTGCGAAGCTGCCCGCAGCCTCTGCAGCGCCAGTTCGATCCCCGGCTGCTCCCCGGCCACCGGAGGAGGGTCACACGTGGCGCGCAGACCTCTCCTGCCGCCAGCTGCTCCCCTCAGCAGTGTACTTCGGTCCTTCTGCCTGCTCAGCTCCCCTCTCTGACTCTGGTGAATTCTCTCACCCTCCCGCATTTCTGACTGTACCCAGTGCTTGCATAAATAAAATAAAATAAATCTCTTTGCAAACTCCTCTTCACCATCACACATTTCATACATTTTTCAAAGGAGAAAAAAAATGCCCTTACTCCAAGATAAGAGACAATTATCAAGAGTGATGCACATTATGTTTCTTCCCTCCTCTGTACCTCCTGCCCACCACCACTGACCACGCTGCTGGAAGTCCACAAGTTACCTACAAGAAAAATACCCAATTTCCTTCTACAGTGATTTGACTCTCCAAGTGGAGAGTCAAAACTTACTATTTAATACAATATTTTTCTTTCAGCCAGGTTCAGAGTGTTTCCTGAAGCATAAATGTAATTAACATAACAGCAAAAAGGTTCTGAAACATTCCAGGTTACACATGCTCAAGTCTCTTAGACCAGTTTGCATTGGGAGACACTTCTGTTATTTATTTCCTTTTGTGGGAAGGAAGGCTATTATTCCTGGAATGCTGTGATCATAGAATAGCAGAGTGATGGCTTCTGGTTAGAGGGCAGAGAAGACTGCTTGTTCATTGCCACAGACTTGGTCATTCAGTTAGACTGATGTTATAGAACTAATTTAAAGGGTATTATAATATATTTTGAGCAGAACGAACCAAAACCCTCTTTCCAAGGAGGCATTAGGAAGACCCTCCATTTCCTAACAATTTGGGCACACATCTCAGTTTCGAAGAGATCATAAGGCTGTTTGCTAACTAATCAACTATTTTAAATATCAATCATAGTAACTGGAGTCTGAAACAGAAAGGATCTTTAAATTCTATTATTTTTCTTTGTGTTTTTGGGTGTTGTTTCTTCAAATAGTTACATAAAAATCTCAAAGGTGGGCCTCCCAAGTGGTGCAAGGGATTAAACACTGCACTATGAAGCAATCCGCAGCCTCTGCAGCATGAGTTCCATCCCCCGCCAGGGAGAAGCCCACATGGTGCAGCAGACCCCTCCTGTCTCTCCCATTGCTCCCCTCAGCAGTGTATTTCAGTCAATCTGCTGTTCTGTTCCCCACCTGTCTCTGGTGAATCCTCTCACCCCCCACATCTCTGGCCTGTACCCCAGCTCCTGTATGCATAAATAAATCTTTAAAAAAAAACAAAATTAAAAAAAACAAAACTCAAAGCCAATTAAGCAATGTCTAATGTTCCTGCAGGACTTGGACAGGTGCTCCCCTATTTAGTAACTAATAATGGTCACTGCCTTTCTCTTCCTAACTTTGTTTGGGACATGTCTGGGTTGAGGTCTGTATTGTGGCTTTGTGTAGTCCATGAAACATTACTTAAACTAGTGAAAGTGGGTGGTAAGAGTTGCCCTTGGTTGTTCTAACACAAATAGAATAAACAAGCCAAAGGACATGTAGGTGATTAGCAGCACCCACCATACCCCCCTCATCCCCCCCCGCCCGCCCCCCCCCCCCACAAACACAACCTGAGCAGAGATTAGAGTGGTCATTCTTGGGCTTCCAGAGGGGTGTTTATCCATAGGAATAGTTTGTAACATCCAGAATATGCTTGGGTAATGTCCCAGCATAGCCATTTAAAGACTTAAATACAATGACAAGCTAAAGAAAACCAGAAAGGAATTGGGCAGTAAAAATAAATCTGCCAGCAGACAGAAAGTGATAAACAAGTAAAATAGTCTATGAAGCAGTTCAGTGGGCTTAGCTGGAGCATCCCCCCCCACCCTCAACCCCCACCCCAATGTGGCAGTTGCTTTATTGTATTCAGCACAAAGCCCCTAAAGCTAAGAGCAGGAAATCCTGTTTTCCCCACCCATGTCCTTTCTTATTAGATAACAGGCAGAAAACGTTTTTAAATGCTAAGGGGTGTAGGTCACAATATTCTTTAGAAAGTTGGTGGAAAGGTCACCATCAGTGAGGCCAATAAAACATTTATCCACCCTTTTATTCATCAATAATTTACTGAGTACTACTCTAGGGAGGGTGAAGGGGTGATGTTTACAATAATTACAAGGATTAAAGGGAGATCAGACAAGACACTCATCCGAGCTTCTGATCTACAGCAATGCTGCTAAAGGTGAGATGCCCTGGGGCATCTCAGAAATGTTAGCTTAGACCTACCCTAACCCTGCTAAAGCAGAAACCCTGGGGCTAGAGCTCAACTAGCTGAGTTTTAACAAGCTTTCCTCATGAATGGAAAGTTTAAGGTGTACTAGAACACTGTGTCTCAAACAATAGTGTATCTTGGCCATTTGTGAGATGTGTGGGAAGTAATTTATTATTAATGATAGTTAACATACCAACATTTATGAATAATTTATGTGTATGTCACCTGCAAAGATTTTTTAAAAATAGACATCTCTGGCTCCACCTGATTCCAGTTGAGTCAGAATCTCCAGGTGTGTAGCCAGGAATGTAGAGCACAATTAGTTCCCCAGGTGACTCTTATGCTCAGCCAGGTACAGGAGTCAATAGTCTATTAGAGCAATTTGCCTTTTAATGAAGAAAAATAAATCATGGAATTCTAGGACAAGGACTCTCAGAGAGCAGGTTTCCCTACTCTCAACAAATCTTAGACCAATTTCAATTTTTAAAATATACAAAAAGGAAATTCTACTCAACTAGGGGCCTCCCTGGTGGTGCAGGGGCTAAAATCTCAGCGCTATCAAGCTATCTCCAGCCACTGTGGCATGAGTTCCATCGCAGCCACAGAGGTAACCCACATGGCGCAGCAGACCTTTCCTGTCTCACCCACTGCTCCCCTCACCGGTGTACTTCAGTAGAACCCCTTTTTCTGATCCCTACTCTGTCTCTGGTGAATCCTCTCACCCCCTGAACCTCTGGACTATACTCCAGTTCTTGGATGCATAAATAAAATAAATCTTGGAAAAAAAAATAAATTCTGCCCAACTAAAGCAGAAGTAGTTGCTTTACATTCCCTTTCCTTCTGCAGTGTTTCCTATAACCCTTTACAAAAACTCAGATATCCTCCAAAATATGTCACAACTCCCTTCCAGGTTTGCTTAGAACTAAGGAGTTTCTGTAAAGATGAAATGTTCAGTTTTAAAATAGGAATAGTCCTACTGGACAATCCAGGACAAACTAGTAGCCCTAGGTCAGAGCCTAGAAAAAAATGCAGATTTATTGCCTTTGGAATGGTTATTATTATTACTGTCATTACTATTATCATAATCATAATTATTATGCATTGTTCCTGCAAAAAGAATTCAGATTGTTGTTGTAGTTTTTAACTTTGTATGTTTTTATTCCCTAGTTCCAGAAGGATTTAAAGGAGTAAGACCATTCTTTTATGTTTCAAAATACTCTTTGCTAAAATGCTCTTGTAGCCATTTCTGTGTTCACAGGGTCCCTATTTTACAAGCTCTCAGGACAAATGCTACACGCAACAGATTATATCTTCTTTCTGCTTACTATTTTTGTGGTATTAGCTTTAGATACAGCCAAAGCCAGTCTCACTAGGAATCGGTTGCTCCTCCATCCCTGGCTCACTCAGGCTGGCTCGTCCAGTGTGGCCCCACAGTTGGGCAAGATGAGCCCTAGCAGTCACAGGTACAAACCCTGTCCTCTCAGTAACTCATCTGAAAGTCTCTAGTTTCCAGTAGTTTTGTAAAAGTCCTTAGGATTGACTGAGTAGATTTATGCCATATGCCCATTCCTAATCCAATTACTTGTTGGGACAGTGGCAAATCCTGACTGGCTGTGCTAGAGGCTCGTGCCCACCCCTAGCACCAGGAACAGAGCAGAGAGGAAACAGAGTTCCCAAAGGGACTTCAGAACAGGGTACTCAGAAGCAGGGAAGGAAACAAATGCAGGATAATTAAAAGTCTTAAACTGAGCCAAGAACCACCTGAACCCCTGTCAAATCTGATTACTTTATTAACTGATCATAGCCCAGTTTATTTCTCCATCCACACCCAACAGAATCTAAGTACTATGTTAACGTAAAACCGGGCAGCATGAGTGTAGAGAAAATGAAGCTAATCAGGGTCTCCCTGGTGGCTCAGGGGTTAAAACAGCGCTATCAAACTATCACCAGCCACCACAGCACGAGTTTGAGTCCCTGCCAGGGAGCAACCCATGTGGCAGAGCAGACCTCTCCTGCCTCACCCGCTGCTCCCCTCAGCAGTGTGTTTCAGTAGATCTGCCTGTTCTGCTCCCTACTTCTCTGGTGAATCCTCTCACCCCTTGTACCTCTGGCCTGAACCCCAGTTCTTGTATGCATAAATAAAATCTTTAAAAAAAAATGAAGTTAATCAGGCTTTTTCCACCTTCCTGTCGATAGCCTCTGTGGCCAGCATCTGCAGTCTTGCATTTCTCCTAGGTTGCATTACCTGCATGGATGCTAGGACCGAGAGGCATGGGCACGTGGCATGTACACCTATGATTTTGTACACCTAGGGCCAGAGAGCACCAGGGGTGCGCATATGTAAATAGGGATACCTGGGCTGAGTAGAGGGTAAAAGGTGCTCCTCAGATCTGGCATTCAGGATCAGAGGGCAGGTCCTCACTCTGAGGCTAGGGGGCTCAGTTGCTGTCTCCCTGCCTGCTTCTCTGTCCCCTGACTTGGTATTAAAGGCCTATAAAATGATACACAGGGCCCTAAAATTCTTTCTGTCTGCGAGAATTGCTAATGAACCTAACCCGCCTGGAAGGTCGCACAACAATGAGTACTAGGCTATTACTTCCAGTTCAGACTTTTAAGACCAGCACAATGTTTGTAGCAGCCCCAGGACCAGGGGACTGTCGGGGCCCAGACCTGGGGCCCAGGCCTGAACATTCGGGTTCTTGCCTGAAGCAGGTATTGAATGTTAGCTCGAGTGAAGGTTTCAAGTTTCCTATTGTGACGTCTGAACCTTTCCCCCTGCTTGCTACTGTGGCTTGTTTGCATTGGTGGTCTCTCCTTGTTCGAGATAACGAGAGACCTCCCCCTCCGAACCCTATATAACATTGTACACATTCCTGAATAAATGAGACTGGCGATGATCCTGGCTTTGTCTCCACTCCTCGCGTACCCCTGTCCCATACCAAGCCCCTGCTTCCTCCTCCGGGTACCCCGTTGATCTGCCCGGCTGGCCCGGACAGGGGACTCCATAAGAACAAGGGCGTGGCTTTTGCTGAGTTCCTAAATAGGAGGCTCCTGGAAGTTGGAAGCTGGTGACGTCAGTCCCTTGTGCCCTGTCTGGTCCCACATTTTCCCGCTGGGTTGTGACATGTGCCTCATTCTTCAGTGAGCCCCATAGAAAAGGAATAAATAGCCTCTGAGCTCTTTATTTTTCTTCCTTCCTTTCTTCCTGTAATTCATACTCCAGCCAATTCAACTTTGTTCAAACCACAGCTTTTCAGGTTGTCCTACAAGTTCTGACACAGCTGCTTGTTTTGCTTTATTCTTTTAGTCCTCTGTTAAACCAGGAGTAAAGTTGTACCTTGTGGTTAATTTTTAGTCTGCAAACCTTATCCCCTGATAAGCTGAACTTTAAGATTAAATCAGCTTGAAAATGCCAGCTCCTTAGAGGCTTCTGAATCACAACCTGTATTATTCTTTCCGCCCTGACACTCACTCAAAACCCTTCCAGCTTTTATAATTTGCTTTCCCTCATCCATGAGTAAGGTGGTATTTTGAGTCTTCTTAAGTATTTTCCTGTTTCTTGATCAGTTTGCCTTTGCTCATTTCCGTACATTTTATTTTATACATAATCACATAATAAATCCCTAATCTGTCAATTCTATTTTTAAAATTTTTATTCATTTATTTTAATTTTTTTTTTTTATTTTTTACATCATTGTTCATTTTTAAATAATGTTTGCTTCCCCACCCCCTCAGGTGTAGTCCCCATAGAGTTTCCTTCACCAAGGCACCCGTGCACCATCACCTCAGTCCCCTGTGCTCCTCCCTCCCTCCCTCTGATCCCTCTCCCTCCTCCTCTCCTGCAAGATGTCTCTAGTTTATAATTGTCCGTTTTTGCTTTGTTGTGTTTTGTACTGTTGTTATTTTTTTACTCTGATATCTTATTTGGTTTCCCTATATTCCTGCTATACGTGAAGCCATCTGATAATTTTCTTTTTCCTTTTGGCTTATTTCACTGAGCATAATTCCTTCTAGTTCACAAATTAATAAATCTCTTAGTTATTCAGACTCTATTAGTGGGGAGAGTGTTTGTTCCTGGGGCTGCCATAGCAAAGTACCACAAACTGAGTATCTTGAAAAGGACAGAAATATATTCTTTCATAGTCTGGAGACCAGAAGACTTAAATCAAGATGTTTGTAGTGCCAGGAAGGCACAGAGCTGGTTCTCTCTGATCTGAGCAGATGGGTAAAGGAGGGTCCTGGAGCCCTCGGTGGCTTTTTCAGGCTTTTATTGAGCTTTCACATGTAGTGCAGCAACCAGGTACACAGCAGACAGGGGTGCCGAGGGGCTGGGAGGCTGGCAGGCCATGGCTGGCAGGCCTCTCGGCCCCTGGCGAATCTTTACTTTTTACTGGGCTCTCTCCTGTTCTACAAGTTTCCCTTGGCGAATATAAATACTGCAGCCATGGCCTGCAAAAGTAAATAGAATACAACAGAATATAACAATGTAACAAAATCCAGGTGCCCGCCATCAGGCATGCATTCAGGACCAGGGATCCATCATCAATCCTAATGGTGGAAGGGCAGAAAAGCCTGACAATCATTTATCCTACAGTGTTAGCAAAACCATATTCAATCTGAAACTTCTAGGGAAAGAAACTTCCTTTCCTCTGCCCACATCCACTTGTGATGGCAAAACTTGTCTCCTTCTATGGTCATGCTGACACCTTCTCCCAGGGGCTCTGTCATCACATCACATGGTTTCTCCTTTTTTGAGGACAACGGTCATATTATCCTGGGTCCACATCATCTTTTCATGACTCCATTTGCGAAGACTATTTCCAAAGAAGGTTATATTCATAGATATTGGGTGTTAGGACGGCGACATTTTTTTTCTTTTTTTATGGGGGTGGTACTGTGGGAAGATGACATACATCATTCAGTCTTCAACAACCAGAAAAGAGAGAACAAGGAAAAAACAAAAGGACAGAAATATGACTGATCTTGGATAACTAAAAGAGAGAGCACCATTCTAGAGGGTGTTTCCTGAAGAAAAGCTTGACATGAATATCTCACAATAGAGGAAAAGGTTTGTAATTGTCTGCTTGTTTTTGTTTTATTGTGCTGTGTTTTATAATTTTTTTACATTGATGTCTTATTCGGTTCCCCCATATTCCTTCTATAAGTGAAGCCATGCGATATTTTTTCTTTTTCCTTCTGCTTATTTCACTGAGCATAATTCCTTCTAACCCCATCCATGTTGCTGCAAATGGCATGAGTTTAAACTTTTTGATTACCACATCTTCTTGATCCAGAGACATCCTGCAAGGGAGGAGGAGGGAGAGGGATCAGAGGGAGGAGCACAGGGGACTGAGGTGATGGTGCAGGGGTGCATTGGGGAAGGAAATTCTATCGGGACTACACCTGAGGGAGGGGGCAAGCAAACATGGTTTAAAAATGAACAATGATGTAAAAACTATATTAAAAATTAAAAAAAAGGAGGAAAAGGGCCTAACGATGAAGCTGGTGGTGAAAGTAATAGCCAAAGAAAGAGGGAATGTCTTAGAGGACAAAGTGATGAGGGCAGACCAAGTCTCAGAGTCTGCCAAATAGTTGCTATTATCCCCAGCTACTAGGTGGGAAAACTGAGACTAAGTAATTTGGCCCAGGGCAAACAGCTGGAGGCAGAAGAGCCAAATCATCATTGGTATCCTCACTGTCTTTCTTATGCTGAATAGCCATCATTTTCAAATACTTAATATGGAAAAAGGACATTATCTAAATTAACTCAGATCTACACATCTCTGAAGGCTAGACATTGTCAGTATTATAGAGTTGAAGGAACTGGAGCTCAGACAAGCTCAGTCTCCTGTTTAAAGTCATACAGTTATTGATTAATTGAGCTAAAATTCAAACATACCTCCCTCTGATTCCAAAGAATGTTGTTACCTTTGTGCCATATTGCTGGCAGTGGGAGGAGGGGGTGGATGCAGACATTTAAGATTTACCTAGCTTCAGAGAAAGAAGCTTCAAGAAGAAACTGAAAAAATATATTTGAAATTTAACAAAATAGAGCAACATAAAAAGAACATATTCCTGGTAGAATGTGGCAAGAGTGAAGAGAAAGTGTCTCACCCACTGAGTGGTGATGGGAGAGTTCATGAAAACAAATGTGAGAGATATATTGTGATAAGGCAAAGCAACCTGGACTCAGAGTCTTTGCAAACATTTTCTGTGCACCAGGAGAAGATTCACTTGCTTTATTTGTGCTGGCATGGGTGAGTGAACTTTCTCAGAGGAGAAGCAAGAGGGAAAAACTGGGGTTTCCAAGCTCCATGCTTCATATTTTTAGCATTTGTTATTGATTTGGTTTTGTCTATGTTCTCTATATAGTTTATATTGCTTGGTTTCTCTATATTCTTTATATAAGTGAATTCATCCAGGTTTTGTCTTTTTCTTTCTGGTTTATTTTACCAATCATAGTCCCTTTCAATTCCATTCATGTTGTTATAAGTGACGAGTTCATCTTTTTAATTTTAGAGCTGAGTAGTATTCCATTGTATATACATAACACATATTTCTACTCCACTCCTCTTTCCTAGGGCACTAAGCTTGTTTTTAGAGTTTGGCTATTGTAAAATCATAAATAATGCTACAGAGTATGCATATCCCTTAGTATTAGTGTTTTTGCATTCCTTGGGTAGATCCCTAAGAGTGGAATTGCTGGATCATATGATAGAGATTTATTTTTAATATTTTGAGAAATCATACTGTTTCCATAGTGGCTGGACCAGGGCAACTCCCTAGATGTGTGAAGAGCTCAGTCACACTCCAACATCCTGGGCTCTCTCTTCTCCCTCACTCTTGGTCTCTCCTTCCCTTCATTCCCCCTCTCTTTGCTGAATTCTGTGCCTGCACCTGCTCTAGACTTTCCCTGGAACGTCTTCTGTCCAGACTCTATCTCTCTTCTGAAAGGCTTTTCTGTTTCCCCTAGTCATGGATAACATTGCCTCCCTGAGACAACTACACTGTATCTAGCCATGCATTCCAGCTGCTCTGTCTCCCTCCTGTGGGGTTAACCATAGTGCCTTGTCCACCATCTGGTCATATCCCCTCCAGCACCCTCTCTAGCATCTGGCACAGGACATGTGAGCAATAAGCATGTTGATTGACTGATGACATTGAGGAAGGCCAGGTCTACTGACTCTTAAGTTCCCTTCTGCCCCCAGTACCTGTGAGGTTCTCTTTCTGCACCCACAGTTAATCACAGAGGAAAGGAAGTTTCCAAATGCAGAGATAAGGCTTCTGTTTGGGGTTCCTAGTCTGCCTGGTCTTTGCAAGTTGGTATCGGGGTATTTGATAAACATAGTCTTGATGAAGCAAGTGTTGCAAAAGAATTAGGTGAATAACAAAGATGGTGGCCTGTGAGAAAATATTTGACTCTATTCAGAGAATATACACATTTGTATGGGTTAGCTTTCTCTGTGAACCAAGAGGACAAGTCAAAACTGACTTAAGTGTTAACAAGCCCCTTCTCCCTTGAAGTATTGTCTCTAGAGGTCAAAATAACAGTTGAAATTCTCAATTTTAGTGATTCCTACTTAAAACTGGATGGTTATACATGAAAATACTGGATATAAACAAAACTATGTTACCCATATGATATAATTCTTGAAGCTACTTTGGCTAGTAAGAGTTTACTGTAAACTCATTTATTTAGTAGATGAAACTGTATTACTGGGCCTCCCTGGTGGCTTAGGAGTTAAATCTCAGCACTGTCATGGCTGTGGCCTGAGTTTGATCCCCAGCTAGGGAGCTAACCCACATGGCGAAGCAGACCTCTTTGGTCTCGCCTGCTGCTCTCCTTAGCAGTGTATTTCAGTAAATCTGCCTGTTCTGCTCCCCACTCTGTCTCTGATGAATCCTCTCACCTCCCACACCTCTGGCTACATCTTAGTTCTTCTATGCAAAAAATAAAAATAAAAAACAAAAGTAGTGTGTGCATTTAAAATAAGAAAAAGAAGAAAAAAGAAACCGTATTGCCAAGACTAGCTCCTTTAAGAATCATGAACTGTGAACTTCTCAGTTTTTAGAAAGATGGGTAAAAATTCAAGTTTGTATACCATGCTACCTCTTTTGAAACTAAAGATACTCTGAACTAGATAGATTAGGGATTTTGTCACAGGTGTACAAAGAAAGAAACTAAGTCTCAGAGAGCAGTGACTTGACCAAAGTTGCAGCTCAAAGGTGGAAAAATATGGCCAGCTATCCTAATTGCTGTTTGCTCAGTACCTTTCTTTGTGCTACATCTCCTGGCCCTGCTCCTTTGATGAAGGAGTGGGTCCCTAATCTATCTAGTTCAAAATCCCTAATTTATCTAGTTCAGAGTATCTTTAGTTTCAAAAGAGGTAGAGCTTTGGCTATTCGGGGTTTTTGGTGATTCCATATGAATTTCATCAATAATTGTTCTATTTCTTTGAAGAATGCCATTGAGATTTTGATTGGAATAGCATTGAATCTGTATATTGCTTTTGGTAGGATGGCCATTTTAATAATGTTTATTCTTCCAATCCATGAGCAGGGGATGTCTTTCCATTTCTTGTGTCTTCTTCTTTTCATGTTTATAACTTTAGATTTCCCAAATATTTGAGATATAAAAGAAGGGCTTCTTCTTCAGATTTATTGTTTGAGATAGGGGGGATGTTGGTATGGAACTGACATGTTGAGCAACCCACAAGGGAGACGGACTGACCCTTCACAACTCAGCTTTGGTTCAGTCCTGACTGCAGCCCTGGGCTGAAACTGACTGAGTGTGGGCTCCGGAGAATAAAGAGGTTTTTACACCCTCTCTACCTGGGGCCTAAGAGCTGTGACCTGTTGCAAATAAACTCAGGGCTGCTGCCTGCAGCTGCTGCTGACTGGGTTATCAAAGCAAGTCAAGGAGCCTTAAAAAGCCTGTGAGGCTCCCCAGCCCTAACTTCCTCCTCCACCAATGAGAGTGCAGGCCTGCCTCAAATAGAACTATGGTTTCTATTTAAACTTACAGAAACTATTCTAAGTCAAAGAGAGAGTCAAGTTCTTCCTCTCTGAAAATTCTAGGTGTGGATGTCATAATAAGTTTTATTCTACACAATAAACAGATGGGACCCAAACTCACTTTGGTCCATGCACTAAAAGTGAGCCACAGAGTTTGCATCTTTAATAAAGAACATTGCTCTTTGGGGTGGATTTTTTTTTTTTTTTTTTTTTTTTGCGTAGGTGTAAATATCAAATTTTATTTATTTTTTTTCCCATTTTATATTTTATTTTATTTTTGTTGTTTTTAAATCTTATTTTATATATTTTTACATCATTTTTTCATTTTTGTACAATGTATGCATTTGGTTACAGTCCCTGTAACATTCCCACCACTCTTTTGGGTGGATTTTTAACTGTTGACACTAGTCCTCATTCTTTTGTCTTCGAAGGTGAGGAAAAGTAGGACCAGTGTTGAATCAGTAACTGATTCTGTGCTGAATCAGTAACTAGCACAGAAAAATCACTTTCATGCAACGTAAAAGATACAGTAATTTCAATGGGCATGCTTATTCACTCAATAAGTGTTGAGCACTTTCTTTGTGCCAGACACCATCTTTGATATTGGAAAAGATGGGCAGTTCCCTGTTCTCATGGAGCTTATATTTTAATCATGGAGACACAAGTAAGCTTAATAAGTACACTGATACACTAGATCGTGCCAAAGTGGGTGATGTGGTGTAGTAGATATGGAGGTCTCAGGAGCTGTCACCCCAGAGACTAGGAGTCAGAGCCTTCAGGCAAAGAGCAGGTGCAGAAGCTATATATATATATATTTAAGATTTATTTATTTATGCATACAAGAACTGGGGTACAAGCCAGAGGTGTGAGGGGATGAGAGGATTCACCAGAAACAGAGTGGGGAACAGAACAGACCAACTGACTGAAATACAATGCTGAGGGGAGCAGTAGGTGAGACAAGAGGCGTCTGTTGTGCCCTGTGGGTCACCTCCTTGGCTAGGGATTGAACTCATGCTGCAGTGACTGCAGATAGCTTCATCGTGCTGTGACTTAACACCTTTCGCCACGGGGGAAGCCCACCATTGTGTTTTATTGGCTGTTTGTGGAATGTGGCCTTTATTATATTGAAGTAGGATCCTTCTATTTCCATCTTGTTTTGAATTTTTACCATAAATGGGCATCAAATCTTACTGAGTGCTTTCTCTGCATCTATTGATATTATCATATGACTTTTATCTTTTTTTATTAAAATAGTGTATTACATTAATTGATTTACATATGTTAAACCATCCTTGCATCCCTGGAATGAATTCTACTTGACCATAATGTATAACCCTTATGATGTATTGTTGAATTCAATTTGCTAGCATTTTGTTAAAGCTTTTTGCATTGATGTTCATCAATTATATGGTCTATAATAATTATATGGTCTATAATTTTCTTTTCTTGTGCTGTTTTTGTCTGGTTTTAGTATTACGTTATATTATGCTTAATATTGGCAATATATTGGCAATATAAAAATATTAGGGAGCATTTCTTCTTATATTCTTAAAAACAATTGGAGCAAGATGGACATTAGTTCTTTAAAAGTTTGATAAAATTCATTTGTAAAGCCATCTGGTCATGGGCTTTTGTTTATTGAAAAATTTTTTATGACTGTTTCAATTTTCATGTCTGTGATCAGTTTGTTCAGTTCATCTGTTTCTTCTTGGATTAGTCTTTTTAGATTGTTGATTTAGAAATTTGTCCATTTCTCCAAGGTCATTTAATGAATTGGCATATAGTTGTTCATAGTAATATCTCATAATCTTTTATATTCCTGTGCTATTGATAGTGCTCTTCTGTTGGGACTTTGTTTATAATGCCCTATCTCTGTTTGTCTGTCTGTTTCTCTATCATTTCCCCCTACCTACCCCTCCCCCACCATGTTAACCTAACTAGGGTGCTATCTATTTTGTTTATCTGCTCGAAGAAATATCTCTTGATTTCGTTGATTTTTTATTTATAGTCTTTTTGATCTCTATTTTGTTTATTTCTGCTCTAATTTCTATTATTTGTTTCCTTCTACTAACTTTGGGTATTATTTATTCCTCTTTTTCAAGTTGCTTTATGTGTGATACTATGTTGTTTATTTGGGATTTATCTTGCTCTTTAATATGTGCCTGTATTGCGTTATCTTACCCCCTAAGATCACTTTTGCTGTATCCTATAGATTGTTCTAAATTATATCATTGTTTTTGTTCATCTTGTTGATTTCTGCTTTTATTTCCTCTTTTATCAAATAACTGTTAAGCAATATGTTGTTTAATTGCCATGTAGTTCATATTTTTTCCTGCTTTTTTCTTTTCTTTCTTATAGTTGATTTCTAGTTTTAGTCCCAATGTATGGTCTATTCTTCAAGATATTCCATGTGCACTTCAAGAAAACTGAGTATGCACCAGTTTTGGGGTGAAACAGATGTCTGTTAGATCTATTTGGTCAAGTTCCCCATTTAAAGCTATTGTTTCATTATTTATTTTTTGTTTTTTTTTATTTGTCTATTGTTGTAACTAGGGTATTAAGCCCTAGGAGTAATGTGTTGTTATCATTAGCTCTTTTAAGTTCTGTTATTAATTCTTATACATCTTGGCGCTCCATCATTTGGTGCGTATATATTTATGTATTGTTTCTTCTTGTTTCATTAGAGTCTTAATCATAATATAATGTCTTTTATCTCTTTTTACCTTTCTTAATTGAATATTTAATTGTATATTGATATAGATGTTTGTGATTTTTTTCATTGCCATTTGCTTATATAACTGTCTTCTAACTTTTATTCTAAGTCTTTGCTGCTCTTTATTGGTAGGCAAGTTTCTTGTAAACAGCAACAGGTTGGACTCTGTTTTGAAATCCATTTAGCCACTCTGCATATTTCACTGGTTAGTTCAAGTCATTTATATTTAAGGTGATTACTGAGATGTAAGTATTGCTGTTTTGTTATGTGTTTAGTTTTTACTTTATTTTATTTTTACTTTTTAATCCTTATTATGTTTACTTCAGTTTCCATTTCTGTTGTCTTATATGTTACTTCAATTTTTTTGAAGGTTTGTTGAGGTTAGTATATAATGGTCTATTTGTGTGACCCATTGGATGGTCTGGTCTCTGGCTGGCTTAATGGGTCACATTGTCATTTTCCTCATCCTATTCCTTCTTAATCTCCTCCATGTTAAGTAACTTAGATATCTTTTGCCTTCATATTTATTGTTCTGCTGCTTTAAAATAAACCCTTTAGGATTTCTTTCACATGTGACTTAGTATTCATAAATTCTTTAATTTTTACTTTTCAGTGAAGCTCCTGACTCTTCGTCCTCTCTTGATTATTAATCTTGCTGGGTAGAGGATTCTGGAATGGAAATATTTTTCTTTAACTACTTTGAACATCTCTTTCCCATCTCCTCATGCTTGTAATATTGTTAGTGAAAAATTGTTGATAATCTGTTTGGTGTTCTTTATAGAATACCATTTTTTCTCTTAATATTTTTAGTATTCTGTCTTTATTGTTGATTCTCACAGCTTTATTATTATGTGCCATGGTGAATGTATTTTGTTTGGTGTTATTTTGTTTGGATCTTAGGGCCTCTTGGATCACAACTTCTGGTTCATGTCCCAGAGTGAGATGGTTTTCAGTGATTATTTAAATAGGGGTTGTTCGTTTGAGTAGGTTTTCTATGCCTTTCTCTTTTACTTCTCTTTCTGGGATCCCCATGATATGGATATTATTTTTTCTTTAAGTTGTCCCACAGAGCTCTTATACTGTTTTCATTTTGTTGTATTCTTTTCTCCTCCAGTATTGTGTTTTCAAGTTCATTAACTTTTTTTCCATTGATCTGTTTGCTATTAAGGCTCTCAAATGTATTTTTAAAAATAGTTATAGTATTTCTTAACTCTGTTATTTTTGGATGTAGCTGCTCATATTTTCATTATATTTATTCTTTTGTTGCCTTATGTTCTCCATTATTATTTTAAGCCCATCAGCATTGCCAGAACTGTTGCTCTGAATTCTCCTTCTGTCATGTTCTGCAGCTCCACTGAGATTAGTGTCCTTTCAGGGATTTTTGGTTCTGGCATTTGTGCTGTGTCTTTCTGTCTCCTCATACTTGATTTTGCATTTTAGTAAGGATAACTTTTCAAATATTGTTTTTGTGGTTTTTGGTATAGCCAGGAGACTGGGACCAGTGAGGGCTAGCAGGAAAAAAGAGGACCAGGACAATAGGTATTAAAGTTATCAAACTCCAGTAGGCTCAGGAGTTGGAAATTCCTGTTGTAAAGTTTATCTTTGGTGCTGGGGAGGGTGGCAGATGTTTCAGATATATCTCAGCCTGCACTTCAATAGTAGTCTCTTTTATAAAGAGCGCAGGTGCTTTGACCCAGTTCAGGCTACAACTGTTCTGTGTTATGAGCCTCCAACTCAAGCCAATAGTCTTTGCTCTGTGACATCACCTTTTTAACTCTCCCATAGTGCACTCTATGTCCTGGGTGTCAGCTCATGTTGGCTTGTGCCCAAGTTGTAGTGGACTTTGCACCACAGCCACATCTCTCTGATGGGTTGTACCATCCCATTATAATTTTAAACAAAGTTCACTTAGAGTTTTTCCTATTCCTTTCAGTTGGGCTGACACGTCTATTGTGTGTACTGATCATCAGTTTTTCCCTCAGGGACTTTTAGCTTTGTTTGGCATCAGTTTTGTTATGTGTTCTTAAGCATTTGTGGAGTAGGCAAGCCCCCTGGCATATTATCAAACTCTACTGTCTTTTTTTAAATTGACATAATTTCATTAGAACACTATGTAAGTTTCAGGTGGGTATCATTGAAAAGCAAATGTCTATATGCTACATTAAGTCTACCAATAAAAGTCCAATTCTATTATCCTTTGCCATAATTTGACCCCTGTTACTTGATTTGCCCCTCTTCCCACCACTTCTATTCTGGTAACCACTAACTGGTCTTATAGTCTAAAAGTTATTTTTTTTTATTCACTTGTTTTCTATAAATACCACATATGGTATTTACCTTTCTCCATCTTATTTCAATAAGTAGAATACTCTTTGGGTCCATCCATGTTGTGGATATGCTTTAGTAAGGAAAAAATTTCAACTTTCACCTTATTTGTAACAACTGAGTATACCATTGTGTATATATACTACATCTACTTTATCCATTGTCTGTCAATGAACACTTAAGCTTATAACTACTATCCTATGCTTGATTTTCTATCTTATCCACTGTTATCCTGCACACCAAGATAACTTCATGCACAGATAAATTGAAACCTGAAATCCCTCACACTGCTCAAAGCTATGTACCATTGAAATACATCATAAATGACATGGACTCTTCTTACTCAGTTTTGTGACTTGGAGTTAAAGCATTAACCAGATCACCTTCTCCATCTCTCACTCCTCACCCAAGTAACTCCCTGCAAAATCTTTAATATTCTCTTGAGTGGCTTTCTTCTTCTCTTTTTTCTCCCAGAATCTTCAAATCCTCAAAAATCTACATTTTTACTCTTACTTCCTTCCCATCCTGCCTCATCCTGCTTCTTCTTTCCAGTACCTTTTCCCAGTCACCCTATTCTAGACAAAAAGATCTTTTACAAATATCTTTCTTTTTTGCTATCTTCTCTACTGCCACAATAATCTCATCTCTGACCTATGTCCCCCACCACACATACATACAGGATGACTGGATTTCAAAATAAAGTCCAACCTTTCCTTTCCATTGAGAGGAATGACTTAATGACTTCTGGCACTTAAAATTCTAAGATATGAGGACATGGATTTAGAAATATGAGTATTCCCCCCTCTCCCCCCCACCCCTGAGTCTCAATCCAGTTTCTTTGAATATTGACTCTCTAGTGGAAGAGGGGAGAGTGGAGGGAGAAGAAAAAGAATGAAAAAGAAGAAAATAAAATTGCTTTTAATGATAAGAATAAGGAAGTTAGGGGAAAAGTCACCTGTTTTCTGAACTTTGGAGCAGGAGAAGCTGATATTCATGACCTGGCAGTGGTTGAGGCAGGTGAAGCAGCACTGGTCAAGGACCAGTAACAGCACCCAGTACAAAGTGATCACATGCTGCAATGTATTCTATGCAATCAAAATGCACTTGAAATCAGAGAGGCCAGAGTTTGCCTTTGAGGAGGTGGCAATGAAGTCACACACTTCAGAGCCATCTAGATGAATGTGTAATGAAAAAACCTTATCAATTATGATTTAGGATAAATATGTCTGTCTTTACATGAAATTTGAAGTCCACTTTGCCTTTTTTTTGGAAGGGTGTGACACTTAGGACATGAGTGTGATGTTGCTGATATTTCATGCAACACCCCTATACTTTCTCCTGCTTTGAGTGAATGCCCTCAGAGTAATCATTCTATAGGTTAACCAGGTGGGTTTTTCTCAGTTATTTGGAATTTGAAGCTAAATGAGTTTCTAACCTTTTAGAATTGAGCCTACTTTCATATCTAATGCTATATCTATCACACATTTTTTTTTGTTGCCAGAGATTTGCCATATTCAGGTATCATGAAATCAAATACTTAAGAGAGTTTGTATTACTAATTTCCAGAAAGAACTAAAAAGGGACCCTGAGTGGTAAGTCATGGCCTGATAGAAAACAGTTTACCCATCTGTGTCTTTCCAATTGTATCCCACTTTCCTCTCCCTTGTTACTCTGACTCCCTAGAAGCCTCTTATCTTCTAGTGGGTAAATTACAGAAAAATATCTAAGGTTTTATTTATTATAAACATCCATAGTTCATCTGAGAATGTAGATAAAGTATCTCATGTTGTATGCCAACTACTTGCATACATATTTAGTTTATGTGTAATAACATTTTACTTAGATTTCTTTTCTCTTCCTTAATTGAGGTAATACTGGTTTACAACACTATGTGATTCAGAGACATAGGCTCACACCTGTTCAGATGCATGTCACCACACCTATAACAAGGCAACCTCAATACTCTACCTTTATCCATTGTGCTTCCTGCCCACTTTGTTTCCTCCCTCCCCCTCTCCACCTTGTAGCTTCAATTCCGCAGTCAGGTTTCTAAGGTAATTAGGGATATTACACATAATTGCTTTGGTTTTATCTGACCCTTTGCTTTGTTTCTCTATATTTCACATATAAGTGAAATCATACAGCATTTGTCTTTATCCTTTATGTTTATTTCACTTAACAGTATCCCCTCCAGTTTTATCCATGTTGTCACAAATGGCAAAAGTTCATCTTTTTTTTTTTTTTTTTATAGCTGAATTTACTCAGGTTTCTTAACATCCAATTTGATTTAGACTACACTGTGGTGTCTTGGGTTTCATAACATTAGTGTTGCTTTATTTTAAGTTATATACTCAATACTACATTTGATATCGGTAAAGGAAGTCCATTCATTCATTCATTCTTTAAATGGTGACTCATGCATATATCGTAAGTGTTCTGTAAATGTTAACTCTCACTATGTGATTATCTGAGTCTGTGATGACCATTTTCTCCCCATGGATATTATCTGATCTCCCATTCTGTGAATGAGAAGTAAGGATGCCAAGTTCCTATCCTCAAGATATATGTGCAGATTAGTAAAGGAAGCTGGCATGGAAACAATAAGACAACACTGAAGGAAATAAGAGATAAGAAGAGGTACATTTTCAGTTTTCAGCTTTTGAATATGGAAGAAAAGCTATTTATTCAGATTGGTGAGATCTTTGAAGACTTCTAGGAGGCAATATGCTAGCTTTTGAAAGATAAATGAGATATAAATACTCTAAAAAAGAGAGAACTTATATCACGTGCATATGTTGCCTGACCTATTTGAAGTTCAGGCACCCACTAGGGATGATGTATCATGAAAATATGGCTTCTGAAGGTAACCTGAACCTGTGGCCAAGGCTAACATTTAAGGAGCTTCTTAGATTCAACATGAAAAATAAGTTAGACATGGGGATTATCTCCTTAAGTTCACATTCAGAATTAACCATATGCAGTAAGTTACAGTTATATTACAGTTAAATGACTTTATGGACTTATTTTTGGAAATTGGATGCTGAATATAACCACAGACTTCTTGAACCAGAAACATTTTCCAGTTGTCTCTATGAGAATCTAGGAAAGTTCCAAGAAATGGAAATGGAGAGAAGCAAGAGAGCTCTGAAATTCCCGTGCAGTGGTTATTTGGGAAGTGAATGATGGCCCATGAGTCACAAGAAGTTAATAATGGATACACTACTTGAAAGCTGATTAACGCGTGTGGTCTCACATTTCATCTGGCTCAACATATATCCAACTGATCATTTTGAGCATAGCCCTTGAGAGGAGAAAAATTTAATGAAACAGAATCTAGTGAGCTAGAATGGGGCAGTCCAACGCCAAACAAACTGCTCGGATTTAAAGAAACCTGTATAAAACATGAGGAACGTCAACTTTCCACAGAGTTTAAAGCATATGTTTAACAGTCTCTGGTGGTAAAGAGAGTATCCATCTTTAATGAGGTAAGAACAGTGGACAGGCTCAGCACCAATCAGTCTATGAAGGGATCACTTTGGAAATGTTTTCTTTCAGTTTTGCTCAAGAAAAGCAGCTGAGAATTTATTAAGAATGGGCAAAAAATATCCACACAAGAAATATGCAACTTTCAAAACCAGTGAGGCATATTTGTGTATTGAAATAGAGAATTATCTTCAACACCTATATTAAGTGATTAAGGCACAGAATGATATTTATAGTACAAAATAATTTATGTTAAAATTATATATATACATACACACACACACACATATATATGCACATACATAAAAGAGGTTGTCTCTGGAGAGGTGGAATTTCTGAGACTGAGATGAAGCAGAGGACCTATTTTTCAGTCTATCCTTTTATTTATATGTGCCTAAATCCAGACAGGTTACTTTTTTCAGTTGACAAAATTTAAAACTATAGGAAAAAGTAAAATAAGAGTCATAATTTATCTTTCAAAAGAGCTAGAATAGGTCCTTCCCTTCTCATTTGCAAAAGGAGCTGTAATTGTAGAGATGCTAGCTACCAAAATAAAAAGTCAAATAGGGGATATTTAGGACATAGTGCTCCTTTCTGATATTTTACTTAAAAATCCCTGAGAGTTCATTTGCTAGGACTGCTACAAAAAAGTACCACTAATTGAGTGACTTAAAGAACAGAAATTTGTTATCTCACAGTGCTGTGGACTCAAGTCTAAGGTTAAGGTATCAGGAGGCCTGTTTCCTTCTGAGAGTCTGAGGAAAAATCTATACCTCTCCTCTAATTTTTGGTGTTTTGTTGATAGTCTTGGCATTTCTTGGCTTGTAGAAACAAGAAACATCCTGATTTCTGCCTTCTGGTTGTGTGTGTGTGTGTCTGTCCAAATTTCCCCCTTTAATAAGAACAACAGTTCTATTGGATAGGCAGTCCACCCTACTGACCTCATTTTAAATAAGTGTACCTACAAAAACTCTATTTCCAGATTTAGGCTTCACTTTGTGAATTCAGGGCAGGGAAGATACAATTGAAACCATAACCTGAAGTAGCACTCACTTATCTAGAATTATATTACTACTGCAGTGTGTCTATGTGGCATGTTTAATGGGATGCATTTCTTCATGCTCCAAATGTGTAAGATGCTGACATGATTGAATATCTTAAATTTTTAGTTACATTACCTACTCTTCTGAGGAGAGAAAGAGCCTAAACTTGATGAAATAGGAATGTCCTCTATAGTCAGAGCAATAAATCTATGACAGTAAGTAAGCTCAGATGCCCTCACCTCCCATCCCTGGGAGCTGAAGGTATACTCACTAATATCTATTAAATACCTATGAGTGCCCAACATGGCACAAAGAGTCTAGCACAGTTGGATTAAGCAGTCACCTATGTCCTGTGTCCTGTGAAGAAGAGACACAAATAAAGTAATAACTATATTGATTTGATAAAGGCTAATGGAGAGATATGAGCAAGATAAAAAAGAAAACTCCTAACTTACCTGGAAATGCTGAAGAAGGCTTCCTGTGAGAACTGACACAGTTATGAGCTAATTCTCAAAGTTTGAGTCATGGGGGGGATGCAGTGAAGGGGGAGGAGGGAAGAGGGAGTCCCAGAGAATGTCATACTCAAAGCAGGACAGACCCAGACCACCCTCAGTTTAACTGGGATGAACATGCAGGAGTTGGAGTTGAAGCCCAGGGACAGACAAGCTTCTAGAGCTTGTACTTCAGCTTGAAGAGTTTGGAGTTCTTTATGTCATGGAAAACCCTGGAAGATTTAGGGGAGTTGCTTGGTCAGATTTGTTTTTCCAAATGACATTTATGAGAGAGAATGAATAGAGTTGGAGGAGTTAAAGAGAAGGTGGTAAGCAAGGAGATTTTTGTAGTTGAGGGAAAAAGTGAGCAGCAAACTGGTACTGGTGACAGAAATAGAGAGGATGGGGAATACTTATTTTCCCCTATTGGCAATGGCAAGCATTCACTTCACTTTCTTAAAATTTTGTATTTTCTTTAGATTATAAATGGCAGCACATGCTCAATGTAAAAATATGGAAAACAATTTTTAATGTGCATTTAATAAATTAATTCTATTCTAGGAATAAACCTTATTTTTGAGGGTATCCTATTAGATTATTTGTAAAATCATATATATATATGTAAATATAGTCATTTATTCTATTCCATAACCTGATTTTTTTCATTTTGTCTTTTCCCCTAGTTTATTAAGTAACATGATAAAGCTTCATTTTTTTAATTGATATGCTGTATTATTTAACCAATCTACAGAACAGATTTGAAAACTCTTAGAGTCCTATAAATAGCATCAGGAAGCAATTATTGAGCTGTTACAGTAAGATGTCGAGGAGAAAAAATGGACAACTCCAACTTTCTAGCTAAAGCTTTTCTCCTTTTAGTTTCCTTGTTTAAGTTCTACCTGGAGGATACATCATAGGAAAGGGACAAGGCAAAAGCATTCATAAATGTTATATTTGATCTCAAGAAAGGTAAAAATAATCACTGTTCAGGGCATGCAGACACAGTCTTGTGTTCAGAAACTGCCAGAGCATTCATTAAGGTAGATAAAATGGCCTTCAGTGAAATCCTCAAAGGATGTGGTAGATAAAGCAAATGCACTCCTAAACACAGCTGTGGCCTCCCAAATCCCAGCGCACTTGATGAGCAATCTCAAGGGAAGCAAGTAGAGACAGTCTTTCCTGCCGGAGGGAAACTCTGCAGGCCTGTGGCCCTGGCCGGGCCTCTGCACCTGTCACTCACCTGCTGTCTTCACCACATCCTGGGAGGGGGTGTTTGTCCTAGCACCCCTTGGGTCTTTCCACAGGAGGATGCGGTGGAGGGGGGAAGGGAGGAGGAAGGAAGGGAGGAGGAGGAGAATGGACTCTTTGCAAGAGAGGCACCAATACCTGTGAGGTGCGGTACATCCAACTGAGGTGAATAATATAGTTTATTCATTCCTGAAAAATAAAAAAGCCATCTTAGGGGAGGTATTGGGAAATGTACAGACTAATTAATTGGGCAGTTCATGTTAGTTTCAGTTGGTTTCCATTATCTAATGCAACTCCTGCACGCTGGGCCTCTTTAGAAAAGATTTCTAGATGAAACCTTTGACTGATTGGGAATGAAAAAACATTTGTCTTTTAATCTCATGGATGGAACTCAATGTATTTCAGTCATTTCTTTCTGTCCATGGACAAAGCCTCATGACAAAATATCAATAATCTTTTCTCTTTCTCTCTGAGGCAGACTCCCTTCTTTCCTTCCTGCCTGCCTGCCTGCCTTCCTCCTGCCTTCCTTTTCCTTTTCTGAAATGTGTTACCTGTTTCTGTTATTTCTTTTTTATCTTAAGGGGAACTAAAGGTTCTAGAATTATGTAAAGCTGATATGAGGGGATATTAAGTACTCTGTTGCTATTCATTCTGCCAAAGATAAAATATAGAATGCACCTTTTTGGTGCTTTCTATATTATTTATAGGTGGCTGACAGCAATGACCCTTCCATCATTAAGCATTTTATTGACCTACTACTATCTTTGTGCCTGGGATTGTGCTAGATACTTGGAAGCAGGTATGATTAACATGTAGCACCCACCCCTGGCCACAAGGATCTCACAGTTAAGTTGGGAGGTGATTTCAATAGGACATGGTGGGGGCTATACTGATGTTACGCATGGGTGCAAAGGAGAATGTAAGTGAAGGGTTGTTGAGGTTGGCTTTTCAAAGAAGATACATATGATTCTGAGAGGATGTGGCGTTATTAGAGAACCTGGGACACTTGGAGAACTGGGAGTACAGAATAAAGGTGTACATCCAACCGGGGACACCCCCCAACCACTCCTCTTCATGACAGTGATAGGGAGCCATTGATAAATTTTCAGAATTTTAAGAAAGGTGATGATATAGTCAAATTTTGTATCCAGTATTCTTTGAACCATTGTTCACTGCACCACTGTACATGACTGTAAACTCTTTATTAAGCTAAGAGCTGAACATCTGATTGGAAACCTTACCCTATAGTTCTTATAATGGAAATATGAAGGTAACCCAGAGTGTACAACCTTGGGTTGAAGAAAGAAAGAACATTTCTTAAATCTCATTGCCTTAGTTTTTCTTTTAGGGCAAAATGCACATAAAGAAGACCCTCAAATGGTACTCACTGTAACCAACATTTTTTTTTTTTAATCTTATATCTTTCATCCTAAATGTTTATGAAAGACATGTTGCTTCTGGTTTAAACTTGGTCCATTGACAAGGCTTTTCATGTTTGTTGACCCAATAATCAGCCATTGCAC
Source organism: Talpa occidentalis (assembly GCF_014898055.3). Classification (NCBI taxonomy): domain Eukaryota; kingdom Metazoa; phylum Chordata; class Mammalia; order Eulipotyphla; family Talpidae; genus Talpa; species Talpa occidentalis. The sequence goes on along the minus strand of NW_023602073.1, from coordinate 27,405,323 downwards.
CTTAAGACTTAGAGTGAATCAGTTCAAAAACAGCTATTAGAGCATTTGAACTACAGCCTCATCCCATGTGTCTGGGCTTGCTGCTGCCACAGGGAAGCTCCCGCTTCTACCCATGGAGTATTGTGTTTCTCAGTCTATTTTAACATAAACACATAAAGCTACTTGTGTCAAATATGGGTAAGTGATAAACTCATTTATGAACTTCATTTATGAGACTTCATTTATGAAGTTTAGCAAAAGTGACCATATGAGATAAACCCCAAGACTTGTGGCAAGATTGATCTAGTGTCCAATCTTGCAAAATGGCACATGAATCATTATCCAAAAGAGATGGGGCAGCTCTCTTTGCTAATCTCAAGAGATTAGTATTAAATACTCTAGTTTCCTCTAGTCAAAAATTAATTATGGAGCTATCATTTTATAATTAAGCCTCTTTTGAGCTCTTTATTTCTGTAGCCTTTAGGGCTGGAATAAAAGTCTCTTAAATAAGTTCCCCCATCACTACCTTCACTACCACACTGTGTTAGGTAATTGCCTCCTCTACCCCCATTCATATGATGAAATCTTAACCCTCAATGGGATTATACTAGAAGGTGGAGCCTTTGGGAGGTGATTAGGTTATGAGGGGATAGTCCACATGAATGAGGTTAGTGCCCTATGAGAGAGGACCCAGAGAACACTCTAGCCCTTCTGTCATGTGAAGACACAGCAAAAAGATGACCATCCATGAATCAGGAAAGGGGCTCTCACCCAGTCTATGGTAGTTTTGTTATAAGAACTGACTGGATTGAATAAAATACTTCATTTCACTTCCACTCCACACCCTTCTCCACTCTGTCAAGTTCAGACAAACTAGTGATTTATGAACAAGTCAATGCTCACTGTGGTCTCTTCTCTCTGTCATACATTTCTCTTGACGTCTGTCAAGAGAAGAATTCTCATCTTTATATCTTTTTTATACCATATCTCCCTAATCTATGTCATAATTTTGATGAACTTCCCCTTTCAGTTCAATGTCCATTATTTCCCATAGGAGTTAGCACAAACAAGAACTCCAATAGCAGCCTCACAGAACATTTTGGAAGAGGGTTTCAGTTTGGATTGGTTTTGTTATAATTATTCATTCTTCATCTCTGGAAATGTAGGTAGATGTAGCTTACTAAGTCAGGTCCTTCTCGAAATCTTTAGAGTATACAATATGTCAGCTCTAAAATTTGTACAATTGGCCAGTGACACAATGATTTATGTAGAAAATAGGTCATAAAACTCAGAACCTAATGTAGTGCTTGATTAACAAGGAGGCATTTACTTGCTTAAGGCATTAGCAGAAATCAGGCCCATATGACTTTGATGGAGTCATCCAGAATTTTTATAATCAAATCATGGGGAAAACCCATTTTGTGTTTTGTTGTTTAGTATTGCATCATTTGGGCTTGCATAATGGAATGGGACACCATAATATTTTAGTGCTTGGAAACAGACCTAGGAGTTAGAGAAAGGTAGACAGGAAGCAGAAAATGGACTCATTTTGTAATGTACCTCATCTTTTCTCCCTTTGGCTCTAGTTTTCACAGCACATGTCTGAATGGGAATTGTGACTATTTGGCTTTTCTTTCAGTAGAGCTCATATGATTAAAGTGTGACCAGGTTGTCTTTGTTCTGATTGTCACGTCTCCCCTGCCTTCAGTTTGCTCTAGATACCTCCCATAGTCTCCCACTCAGTCTCATGGTATCCCTTCTTTCACTTAGTTAAACCCCACTGCTCTCACTATTATCAAAATATCTTTCAGTGCCACTAACCGTATTAAATAGTATTAGTTCTTCATAAGTGAAAGGTCATTTCTTTCCCAGGGTAATGCCATGTCAATATAGACCAAAGTCAGCTAAAGGAGTGTCTAACTGTGGGATTTTAATCATAAAACAGTGGAGGAGATAACTGGCAATGGTTTTTCATTCACAGTGTCTGGACCTGCAATGTCCATTATTATAGTCATTAGCTACATTTAAATTCAATCAATTAAGATGAAATAAATGTAAACTTCAGTTCCTCAGTCATACTGGCCACATTTCAAGTGCTATATAACCACATGTCTCATATCTAACAGTTTGGACATCACAGATATTTAACCTTTCCATTATGTGAAAGTTCCAATAATTCAATGTAACTTTAGGCAATACTTTCTTGACCCATGTAGAGGCCAGGCCAGGCCTATCCCTCACCCTAGTGCATTTTTCCAACCTTGGCACTGCTGGCATTTTGGACTAGATCCTTCTTTGTTGTGGGGCTATAATATACACTGTAGGATTTTTGGAAGCACATCTGGTCTCTATCACCTATATGCTAATATCCCACTCAGTTATCACCATTAAAAATGTCTCTGGATTGGGCCTCCCCGGTGGCTCAGCAGTTGAGCACTGGGTTGCGAAGCTGCCCACAGCCTCTGCAGTGCCATTTTGATCCCCGGCCACCGGGTGAGGGTCCCACATGGCACGCAGACCTCTCCTGCAGTGCCCGCTGATCCCCTCAGCAGTGTACTTCATCAGTCTGTCTGTTGTGCTCTCCGCTCTGGCTCTAGTGAATTCTCTCACCCTCCTGTGCTTCTGACTGTACCCAGTGCTTGTATAAATTAATAAATAAATCTTTAAAAAAAAAGTCTCTGGACATTGTCAAATGTCCCCTTGGAGACAAAAATGCTCTCAGTTGAGAATAAGTATTTTAAAGCTAGCTGACACTCCAGGTGTCAGAGAGGACAGTTATAAGCATGCTTGTGATGACTTGAAGAACAGTGAGCTCTTAGAGGTTGGGGAGTCTGCAGGAGGCAGGCCATACACACATTTCAAGTGCTCTTGAAACATTACAGATGAGAAGAGATCAGAGTGATGTTTATAGCCAAGAAAGATATTCTTCCCCTGGTTTTGGAAATTCCCTTGATTCAAAATTGACATGAGTGTCAAAAGTCCTAAATAATCGCAGGTAAGACTAAATTCATAGGAAAACCAGAGAAGAGGCCCAAGAGAAAGACTGTGGGGTGATTTAACTTACTCCAGCAAAGGTGAATAGGTTTGCCCCTACTTTACTCTAAGATTTCCAGCCTGCTGTGCTAAGCCCTGTGTTCCCAAAGTGGCCATTCATGCACTAAATGCTCCTCTCTGCCTCATCGGCTTGTCAGCTATAAATTCTAATCCCAGGCTGGGTCTTTTCCCAGGGCCCAGGTCATAAAGATGTTTCTCCTCGCACAGGTCTTTGACATACATGTGCTAGGTCACATTTGAGTATTTGTCTTAGGGCCCTCTTGAGAGCTCAGCACTTCCCTCTGACCCAGGCAAGGCTTTCTGTGGTGCACATCCCTCCTGACCATGATGTCATGCTTGTCCCTCACCATGGAAGTCCAAAGCGAGACATTAGAGGCTGAAACCAAAGAACGGAGAATTTAAAGCACTTAAACAAGCAAATGTTTTTCATTACTTAAGATTATTTTAAGGAAATTGAATATTTATGAAATATTTATGAACATAACCTCCTTTGTGAGTCTTCAGTGAACTATTTCCTTTTAGGAGATCTCTTATGAAGAGGAAGCCCTGAGCCTTCTCCCCCTGGGGCCAAACAGAGCTGAGTTGACCATGGGGGGTGGGGAGGGGAGACTGTTGAAAAGCATATTGGTCACACACTTCTAGCTAAAATGAACAGAACCAAATTCAGAAGTCAATGTTTACCACAGATGGCCAAGCAGAAAAAAGAATGAATGCCACAGAGGCTGCACACTTGCATTTTTAATTTAGCTCAAGTTGTTTTTCTGTTTTGATGAAAATGTCAATCATCTCATAAATAAGTGAAGACAATGATTCAACAATCATGCTAATGTGGAGAGAAAGGAGAAACCATCCCATAAAACACTTCATACACCTTTAGCTTGGGATGAGGATGAGCTGTACAGAATCTTCTGGAAAGACTTCTACTCTTTTCCATTATTCAGGGAATAGTGGAATCAACCTGTTCCATGAGGAAGATCCTCCCAATGATCACTGTAGTGACTGAATCCTCTTATAGAGTTGAAATATTTCTTTATATGTAAGAATTACAATCAATTCTTTTATTCAGCATTTCTCAGTGGGGATGCTTTTAACATTTTGGGTTGGATGAGTCTTCATTATGGGACTGTTTCCAGTTAATAGCATTTAGTGTCCATGATTCCCAGACGCAAGATGCTATGGCGTCTACCTTTAGTCGTCACCCTGTAACATGAACATTTCCCAATGCACTTGGTGGGCAGCAATGTCCCCACCAGGCTTATTGTGAGCTTATTGTTTTAGAAACCAGAATGTGAGCACTGCCTATGGGACCATTTGGGAAGCAGACTTTCCTTTATTTGCCAGCTGATTCTGCAGTCCTCAGATCTAAGACCCACTATTATAGATCGGGGGAGGGGTTTGACTGCCTTATTTCTTCCCCAAGAGTGAGATATTATGGGTGGAAGATAGGAGAAGAAAGTGACTGCCATTCTAGTCCATTTATCTTCCCTGTTGATCTTAAAATGCTATAATACACTCTAAGAATTCTTCCAGTAATGAAGCAAGAGGTCTTAAGTCAGGAAGAAGCTTGCCCTAAGGCAAAGTACCCTCTTTACCCTGCATCCAGAGGCCCTTAGATTAGGGCATCTCCTCCCCATCTGTCATCTTCATAGAGGTAACCTCTCCATACCCACATTAATTAATGGCCAGCAACTTCAGATGTCTAACTGGTCCTTATCATTTTCCACTCTCTCTCTCTACCTATATTTCATAGGATAAGGCACCGAAGTTATCAGATGTCAGAGGAGGTTAGAACTGGTGCTGAGCTAATGAATCATCCAATCAAGTGGTTTTCAACCCATGAATTTAGGATGTTTATTAATTGTAAGGACACTGTAAGGGATGTGTTTCCAAAAATGGTATCGGAACTCCTCCATTTACATAAGACATAGGTATAATAAGGCATCAAAGTGTGTTTTCCCTTCTGTTCAAATCTGCATTAATATAGTATAGTAACTGATTATTGTATGTAGAGAAAAAGTTCTAATTGACAGAACTTCTATTCATCTTGTATGATGAATTATTAGTTGACGTAATATCTAGCTACATGGAGAATGTGGAGGAGAAATTAGAAAAGAAGTTCTTCATGGAAGAAATCCCGGGACAATTGTTGTCCAGCGGTCTCTTTGAGTTCAGAGATACATGTGACTTGCCAAAGGTCAGATTGCTAGTGATTGGCCTAGAACTGTGGTGACCATGCCATACCAGGGCAGTTCCAGTTTGTGTCTATGGCCCTAGAGTGATTATCGAATGTAGTCCCTCTCATCCTCAAAGGAATTCCAGCTTAGTAATAAATTATGTTGTCACTCTACCTAAAACCTGAATCTTCTAACTGACAGTTTACCACCTTTCTTACTACATGTTCCTGCCTCTTTCTCTTTTTTATCTGTGGTTTTCAAAAGTTTTCCACTTTCTGATTCCATCTCACATTATCACAAATTAATCTGTCTCAAAGTGTGGGTGGGGGCCTCCCTGGTGGAACAAGAGGTTAAGTCTCAGCTGTGAAGCTATCAGCAGCCACTGCAGCAGGAGTTCAATTCCCAGCCAGGGAGCTGACCCACGTGGCACAGCAGACCTTTCCTATCTCACCCACTGCTCCCTTCAGCAGTGTATTTCAGTGGCTCTGCCTGTTCTGTTCCCCACTCTGTCTCTGGTGAATTCTCTCACCACCCCACACCTCTGATCTATACCCCAGTTCATGCATGCATGCATAAATAAAATAAATCTTAAAAAAAAAGTCTGGTGAGTGTAAATGATAACTCCCAGCCTGTACTTCCTAAACTAAAATACAGTCTTTAGTTCCTCAGTGGATGAGGAAGCAAGACACACCAAGGACAGTATCTATGGGTCTCCCTAAGCCCACAGCCTTGACCAAGGCACAGACACCAAGCCATGTGCACCCACATTCTCAGGGACAAAGGTTGATGGGGGGTGAGAGCAGTTTGTAAATTTTTGTGAATATTTTTTAATTAATCCATGTTGATGGAGCTAGAAGGAATTATGTTCATTGAAATAAGCCAGAAGGAAAAAGAAAAATATCAGATGTTCACTTATAACAGGAATATAGGGGAACCAAATAAGACATCAGTGTAAAAAAATAATAATAATAACAGTACAAAACACAACAAAGCAAAAACAGACAATTATAAACCAGAGACATCCTGCAGGGGAGGAGGAGGGAGAGGGATCAGAGGGAGGGAGGGAGGAGCACAGGGGACTGTGGTGATGGTGCATGGATGTCTTAGGGAAGGAGATTCTATGGGGACTCAATCTGAGGGGGTGGGGGGAAGCAAATATTGTCTAAAAAAATGTAAAAAATGATAAATGTTAAAATAAAAAAATGAAAAAGAAAAAAAATAAATTAATCCATGTTGAAAAGAAATGCAAAATAAAACATCACCCACTAGGCTATGAAAGTCCAGTACATTCAAATGACTAAAACATGGTGTTCCTATTCCTTGGTAATATTTTGAAAACTTTTGCACACAATGAAAGTTAAATATAAGCAAGAAAGTGCTTAATAAAGTCTCTTTTCCTTGTCTGCCTCATGGAGCTAAAAATACCAGTGTCTCTAATTGGTATATCAGTACCACCCTCAAGAATTTCTTATATGCATAAACACCCAGTGCAAATTTGGTGGAGTCCCACAGCAGCAATCATGAGCTGGGAGGAGCCTGCTTCTATAACTCTGCTTGGGTTCTTTTATTGCTTTTAACTAGTGCTAGAACTAAATACCTGTGCAACAAGACCTTCGAATAACAGAGCCCAAAAGCTGGGAGAAACTAGATAAAATGAAGGTTAGTTCCATATGGAATTGTGAGATAAAAATGGCTTCTTTTTAATATAAGGCACTGTGTTATACCATGTAAATATGAGGTTTTTGTATAGACGATATGTCTTTTGAGGGAGTACTCTTCCTCACAGCCTTGGGAATAGCAACTTGCCAACTTCATTTATTTCATGGTGAGCGATACAAGTGCTGGGTTCCTCCTACTTCCCTTGGTAGTTTCCTTGCTGCTAGGGAAACTGATCTCATGAATGTTAACCTTCCCTGGCCTCAGTTTCCCCACTATAAAATGGGGATACTGGGCCTCCCCTGGTGGCACGGCTTTGAGCGCTGGGCTGCAAAGCTGCCCGCAGCCTCTGCAGCGCCGGTTTGATCCTGGCCGCTGGCGAGGGTCCCGCATGGTGCTCAGACCTCTCCTGCCACGCCCTCTGCTCCCCTCAGCAGTGTATTTTGTCAGCCTGCCTGTTCAGCTCCCCACTCTGGCTCTGGTGAATTTTCTCACCCTCCCACACTTCTGACTGTACCCAGTGCTTATATAAATAAATAAATAAATCTTTAAAAAAATAAAACAAAATAAAATAAAATGGGGATACTATTATCCAACATATGATATTAAAAGTTTCAGTTTAAACCTTAAAATTCTATCCTTTATAGGATAGACTTGCTATTTAATCAAACATATTTGAGATCAATTATATGTCAAGTGTTATACAAGGATGTGGGGCTTTAAAAATGAAGAAGATAAACAATCTGCTGTGAGGATCTTATAATTCAAGAGAGGTGGCAAATAGGTACACAAATACATATGTGGGATATTATGTGATACGGGAAAGAGACTATATTTAGGGAGATGGAATGTACTTCTCTTAGCAATTGGCATCTTCTTTGAGTTTTGAAGGATGAATAAAAATTCTCCAGGCAGAGGATGTGACAAGGCAATCCAAGATTGCTCAGGTTACATAACCTGATGATGAACAGGCTGATGATGAGTGGAAAAGTCTGATCAGATGAGTGGAAAAAGATGATAAGATTTTTATTTTGGTTCCAGTCCAGTTCTTTCAGAACAGATTATGACTAATTTAAACAGGTAAAACAAAGCCTGTTGTTTGTAAGTTGAATTCTCCTTTCCCCACCAAAGTATGTGTGGCTGGGGGCTTTGAGACATCAGGGGGGCTCATTAAGTAAACAGTCCATTTTCCTGAGGTCTTCTTGTCTGGTCTTTGCTCTTTTGGGGCTTGGCCCAGGATAGACCAGCTCTCCCAAGTGTTCTCCACATTCCCTCTGAGCAGCACAGAAATATTTTTGTATTGAAAGTTTCAGTTTAAACCTTAAAATCCATCTTTTATAGAAGATTCATTTGGGAAAGTCCACAGTATTGGGTTTCCTACTCCACAACTTGATTGTCATCTACCCTTAATGCCTCACCAAAACAACCACCTTGGCAGAGATGGATCACAGAACTGGGAAGGATAGGTGCATTCATCTGTAACACCATTTAAATATCTCAACTAGCTGGCACCTAGATTTCAGATCTATATATGGTGTGTGTTTTTTTTAAAGATATATATATATATTATTTATGCATACAATAACTGGGGTACAGGCCAGAGGTGTGGGAAGTGAGAGGATTCACCAGAGACAGAGTAGGGAGCAGAACAGGCAGATCTACTGAAATACACTGCTGAGGAGAGTAGTGGAGACAGCAGAGGTCCGTTGTGCCACGTGGGTAGCTCCCTCACCGGCTGGGGATTGAACTCATGCTGCAGTGGCTGCCAAGAGTTTGATAGCGCTGTCTTTAACCCCTGCGCCATGAGGGAGGCCCTATATATAGTGTTTCAATTTGAATGTAGGTGATTATTTAGGAGGTCTTCTCAGGGAAATCTGCAAGGAGTGTGGAAGGTAAGGAGCAAGCAGGTATGCACTACCACATGAGGTGGCATCTAAGGGTAACTTGGTCAACCCCAAAGGGAAGCTTGGAATCAGGGCAGCCACTTTCCAAGGTTGCCCTGATGAGGTATCAATGGAGCTGGGGTGTTCATAACCCCCAAATCTATCAATCATTGGTTCAGCCCTGCTTCCAGAGAATATTAGTTCCCAGGCAACACTGACTGTCTGCACACAGGCAAAATGATTTCTGTAGCTGAAGACAGTCCCTCCATGAGGGGACATCAGTTCTGGTTGTAGGAAGTAAAAGCCTACTTTTATGGCAGGGCCCAACGCAAAATGATTTTTTTTTTTTTTTTGCAAAAAGCAAGGAAAAGGTGCCACTAGAGGTACAAAAATAAAATCTTTCTTTTTTTTAACAGTTTTTCTATTCACTTGTCACGATTTTTTAAAAACTTGCTGTTTAATGCCACTTTATGTAAAGGAAAATTAAAATTTTAAATGACTAGCCTGCACTTTACCTTTCATTTCTATCTTGCGCAACGTTCGTTTGAAAATGCAAATATAATAGCATTTAACTTGTATGCTAATTGCCTAAAGTTATACAATTTGCATATTTTGTTCTAACAGAAGTGGAAACACTGCACAAAACTCGCTCAAATTTTTATTTCACTTTTTGATACACATCTTAGCAACAGTCTCTGCTTCTGACTTCCTGCTGAATAAGGAAAGCGTGAAAGGAAAGAATGCCAAATTTTCCCTTTCCTTCTTTGTCATCATTTGCAGTGTAAGTTCAGCAAATGCAGGAAAGTAACACGAGCAGGAATGGACATGACAGGGTTCCTTGGTCATTTGTGTTTCTTATAATGCGCTGCCTTCTTTCTGTGCTCCAAGCAAGTTTTGGTTCAAGAAGAAGGTCTGGCCTCTTCGGCTGTCACATTCCCTCCTCTCCAGCTTACTCAGTCAGAGACAAAACACACTTAGCTTGTATTCAGTTTCAATCTCCATGGGCTCTGTGCACTGTAAGTCCGCTGCAATGCTGTGCTCACAGTGAACGTTCGCTACGAATGGGGCAAACCTGACAGGTAGACACACGTATTGTATGTCCTTCTGCATGTGGTGTCGTCCTATCAGAATACACTTAGAAGATACAACTTCAAAGAAAAAAGCTATTAACAACTTTAATATGGTGACAGCAGAGCATTAAATCCAATGAGGGGTCTGGGCACGGAGTCCTATGTTACCACCCAGATCACGAGTCATGACACAAGCCAGCTCACAGGCAGGCAGCGTCCATGCAAATGGTGAAGAGACCTCAGGGTGCCGGGGTGGAGAAGGAAAACTAGGAATCCAGGCCTGCATACCAGGGAGTTTACCCCAGACGAGTCTAGGGCAACCAAAGGAGTTTGTTACCAAGAGAGTCCAGAACACTAGTCATGCCAGGAAAGAGGAGACAGGAAGAGACATTATCTAGTAGAGGGAGAAAAGAGAGCTGGTTAACCCAGACACTGAACTGGAAGTACCTGGGGAGAGCCAAGGAAGGAAGCCAAGGGTGGGACATCTGGAGAACTAGCAAGTGCTATCATAAGCCACTGGCCATTTGGGCCTGATCGCAATCCTGAGTGTCCTCCATGACACCTCCAGTGCTGTGTGGTACATTTCACATGCTTGGGGTTCTTGGAGGGGGTGGGGCAAATCCTTTTGGAGAGCAAGGCTTCCCAGTTCCCTCCATTGCTCTACCCTGCGTAAAAAAGGAGACCATTGCTCAGTGTGAGGCAGACTCCTCCCTCTCTTGCAGAGAAGACCATTTTCTGCTTTCCCTCATTGTTTCAAATTGGAAACAAACAGGAAACCAGCCACACTGATCATGTGGCATGAGAAGTGGTCAGTGGTGATTGGCCAACTGGGATCTAATGAAAAACTGAGACTTTGCGAGGCAGCTGCGGGAGACTGTTAGTTGTGGGTGTTTAACCACGTGGAGGCAGCTTCCATTACAAGTCTTCTGTGTTAACTTTAAACAGGTTTTCCAACCTTGCACTAGCCTCAGATTGGACCAGATATTCCTATGTTTTAGGAAACTGGAGCATCCCTGGCCTTTGTTCACTAGATGCTAGTAGTATCTAGTGAACAATTACTCTTGTGACAATTACAAAAATGTCTCCGGATATTGCCCAATGTCCTCTGGGGGAAATAATTACCCTCAGCGACAACCAGCAACTTAGATCATGTGAACCCCATAGAAGACACACCTTTCACCATATGCCCTTAGCTAGACTTATTATTCTACTTCCAGCTTAGTCAGTCATAGACAAAACACTCTTAGCTTGCATTTGGTTTGAATCTCTGTGGGCTCTGTGTGCTGTGAGTCCACTGCTTTACGAAAGCATCTCTTTATCGCCCTGCCTCTTTTACAGCATTATTCACCCCACTCCTGGGGAAGACCACTTGGTGGGTAAGTCTCCTTGCTTTGTGTTTATATGAAAAGAGTTATATCAGTCTTTGAAAATTGCTGCAAAAAATTATATATAGAGAGAGAGATAGAAAATATCTATATATCTATATCTATATATATATATATAGAGAGAGAGAGAGAGAGAGATTTTTTGTTAGTTCACCATCGCTTTCTAACTCTAGGGTAATGCAAGCTAGTACCTAACAAGAGCTTGGTGTCTACCAGCCTCATCCTATGTTTTATTTAATCCTCAAAAAGAAAAAGTAACTCCTATAAAGTAGCATATTCATTTTTACAGATGGGAAAATGAAACTGGAAGTTAATAAGTAATCTTCCCAGATTGCAAATGGATTTGAACTTGAATCTTTTTTGCTGCAAAATGAAGACACTTTCACTTTTATCAATGCTTCTCAAGTCCAGTACATGTAACTCTCTCTCTCTCTCTCTCTCTCTCTCTCTCTGTGTGTGTGTGTGTGTGTGTGTGTGTGTGTTGGAACAATGCAGTTTCCCAGGCCTTCCCTATTAGGCTAGTCTAGAGCAGGTCCCAAGAACAGGGGTTTTAAACAAGTGTTTCCTAGGATTCTAATGCACAGGTCTGTGAATCTCACCTGCTACATTACACTATGATTTCTGGTGAGGCATTGGGGAAAGGGAGAAGATGAAAGAGGATTATAGAAGGTTTGGGAGAGTTTCAAAGTGCTCTGGTTTCCTTTTCACATCCCCACAGACTTGGTCAAAATCTGGTATTTTGACCAGCTCCCACATAGTGCCCCTTGACCTCTCCTGCTTCTCTGCAGCCAGCAAGCACTTTGGATGACTGGCAGGTTACCCCAGTTTAGGCCTCAGGTGCTAAGACCCAGGCTGCTGTCAGCTTACCCTCCAGTAATTCACAAAGCACTTTCATTAGCTTAGTTTAATTCTGGGAGTTAGCCCAGTAGCATTGCTTTTGTTTGTCCACATATACTTTCAGAAATCCCTGGCCCTCCATGGAGACTTTTCCTGGAATCCTTGCCTAACCTGGCAAGATCATGAAAAGCCTGGGTCAGCTCGGAAGTTGGATGTCTGCTCACTTTAACTTCCAAATAGTCTGGCAAAGTAAGGGGTACCAGACATCTCAGTCTGATGTGTTTCCAAGGAAAAATATTAGCAAAACATAATAAGAATAATATTTGGAGGATTCAGTTCCCATTAGAATACAGCAAATACTCCAAAAGATCTTCTGAGTCTCAGATCTGGCTTAAAGGAGAATAATGGCTGAGGCAGGTTTGAGTTTCAGACTTGATTTTCTCCTAGCTCCCCTGAGAGAGCAAACAGAAAACCTGCAGAGAAACACAAAACCCTGCTCATTGTGCCTGCTACTTGTTTGCAAGTGATTGTATGTCTGCCCCACTAACCTCACTGGGTTCATCGTGCTTTTAAATCAGTGCCTGTGGTGTAACGTAGTCTCTTATTCATCCATACTACGTGTAGAGAATTTAATGTCTGAATCACAACAGCAGTGATTGCTATTCTCTGTTCAAATCATTGCTTCTGGAAGCTTCAGCTTTTTTCTTTTTTTGGAAGCTGCAGATTCAGGAAAGAAGCAATTCCTTTACTTGGGCCTGATTCTAGCATGGCTGTTGCTTCTGACTCTTCTTTCCCAAGCCTACCTTTTCCAGAAAGACAGACTATTCATGATTGGCCTCCAATGCTATGGACCCCTCAGAAGTCAGACAGTTAACTCACCCTGAGTTAAAACCTGGAAGGAGTGAGGTTCAGAGAGACAGCCTACCATTTGCGGGGTTCATGCATTTTTTTCTGCCTCTGGGAGGTGGGGTGCTGAGAGCCTTGTTCACAATCTCTACATCATTGGCCATTATTAGTGTTGTAATTCATAGAATGGGCCACACCCATAGGCGGGATATGACCCAAGGGCCTTGTTCCAAGGCTTCCCCTGTAGGACTCCTCTCAGATAGAAGAGGAAATAGGGAGGTAGATCATGAACATGATTTGTGCCTTGATTCAGTGAAAGGCAGATTAAAGCCGGTATCTCTGAGAACAGGCTGCTTTCTTTCTCTGATGGGGGTCACAGAAAGCACCTGAGCAGGCCACCTCATAAATGGAAAGATGGACTGCTTGGCAGTTAGGTTTCATTAAAACCAAGTCCCACTTTGAGAAAACAGCTGTCATAATAGTTTCCTTGCCTTTGTTCTAACTCCATGCTCAAGGAGTGACCACCATCTTAGAGGCTTGCAGATATCTTAATGCCTAGAAGGGACTGCCTTGGGTCATATTTCAGTCACTAGAAGAATTGAGTGGAGATAGTCAATTCAATATACTGTCATTCTGTACCCTTAAGTGATAAGACAGGCAGACCAAGTGAGAAAATAAGGGAAAGCAACGTGAACCCATATTTCCTGTTAGAAACACAAAGTCAAACATTTGTCCTTTTTTTTTTTTTTTTTTTTTTGTAGAAGAACTGGGGTATAGGCCAGAGGTACAAGGGCTAAGAGGATTCACCAGAGACAGAGTAGGGAGCAGAACAAGTGGATTTAATGAAATACCCTGCTAAGGGGAGCTATGGGCCAGACAGGAGAGGTCTGTTGCATGTGGGTTGCTGCATGTGGGTTGCTGCATGTGGGTTAGCTCCCTGGCCGGGGATTGAATTTGGGATGTAGTGGTGATAGTACTGAGACTTAATCCATAGGCCATCAGGGAGGCCCACATTTGTCCTTCTGATAATAGAGAAGTAAATGTTATCTGTCCATAGTAAAGGGGACATCCATGTTTTATTCACAGTACCTGGAGCAATAACTCTGAACTAGACAGTCTCCATCTCTTAGGACCAGACATTCAGTGGCATTGTCAAGCTTGGAACCTGGTGTCTAGGCATTTGATTGACTTGAAGAGAAGAGGGGTTTGGATTGTCATTTCCTTGGAATGACAGAGACAAAAAGGCCTCCCCATTTGTGACTTAAATCTTAAAGGTCAGTTGACAGATTTAGCAAAATGAAAATACAGAAGATCCACTTAAGTTGAAGTTCAGATAAGCAATGAATAAGTTTAATATATATTTTTGTATTTATTGTCTTAGTATACAAATTATTTGCTCTTTATCTGAAACTTAAATTTCACTAGGTGCCCTGTATTTTATCTGTCCATATTATATAGGGCAATAAATCCATAAGTTGTTTCTTAGGGTCTTATCATGAGTAAAAGGAAAGAAAACCCTCCTACAGGAAAACTTATTTCAAGGAAATAGCAGCTTTAAGTTTCTATACTCTAGTGTGAGTTTTGTGTTTTTTCTCTTTTAAACACAGTGAAATTTTAGGCATAATTTCCATGGTGAAATATGAGAAATAATACACAGGGAAGGAATTTAGAGTCTCATTCCTAGCATACTTCATAGAGTTTTAGTTTCCTCTCATTCATCAAAGAGAAGGTTGTCACCGGTTGAGGTGGAAGTAGCTGCAAATGGTAGACATGCTAGTTCTGCCATGATTTTCCCGCCGCTTGGAAATAACTAAGAAAAGGTGCTACGACCAGTCAAGACAAGATGTTATGAGCACCGTTTGCAAGTGTCAGTGTTTCTTCTGCTCAAGAGAAGTATTTCAAGTATTTCAAGTTTCAAGTATTTTTCTTAATAAAAGCATCCTGCGAATTTCCAAAATAGAGGTATCATCTCTGTTGAGAACTATCCCCATCCAGAACTATCCCCCTCCCCTCCCTTCTGAAGAGTTGACAATGTACAGCATCCCACTGTTTAAAGCCTCCTAAGAAGCATAGAGTTAGCCTCTTTCCTATTCTCATCTTCTACCTAAGCTTCCCACTTCCCTTCCCACCTCCCCATATACACATTCATGCTCACAAGTACCTGCTGGTATTAATTTATTGATTATTAATCCAGAGGTTTTTAGTGTTTACACAAACAAACCTGAATAGATACTGTTAGCCCTCAAATGAGTCTACAAAATTCACTGCTTTGTTCTTTTCATTTACCATTATTTCTTAGAGTTCTTTCCATACATAAAAACCTCATTCATTCTTTTTTTACAGCATCATAGTACTCCAATTGTATGGATCAGCATCATTCATTTGCCAATTCTATTGTTACATTGCTAGAAATTTTGGGTATTTCTGATATTTTGCTACCAACAATGCTTTAGCAAGCAACCTTGTGCTATGCCTTTTTGCACCCATGAAAGTGTATCTGTAGCAAATATTCCTACGAATGTCCTGATTGAGTCAACAGGTAGGTAAATGCATAATTCTGATACATATGGGCAAGGCATTGCATTGATCACACTTCTACCAACATTGTGAAAGGAAGGAATGTCCCTGTGTGACTAGTTCCTTTCCTAAGACTTTCTTTGGATAAAAAAAGGGGTTAGAGAGTATAGTTGGTTATATTTAATTAAAACACTGGGTTCCTCATTGCATTGTCCAAAGATGTTAACATTGGCATTCTTAAGCCTGAGTTTTCATTGTACAATTCAAGGAGGGGGTATTTTTTATTTTATTTTATTTTTTTAAGATTTATTTATTTATTTATACAAGCACTGGGTACAGTCAGAAGCACGGGAGGGTGAGAGAATTCACCAGAGCCAGATCGGGGAGCAGAACAGGCAGACTGACGAAGCACACTGCTGAGGGGAGCGGCGGGTGTGGCAGCAGAGGTCTACACCCCATGTGGGACCCTTGCCGGCAGCTGGGGATCGAACCAGTGCTGCAGAGGCTGCAGGCAGCTTTGCAGCACTGGGGAGGCCCTATTTTATTTTTTAAATGCAACCAAAAAAGTTAGGATTCTTTTGGCTGCAAGTAATAATAGCATTCACTCAGCCTGGTGGGTGGGTGTTAGTGAGAAAGGAAGGAAAGTGGTCATTGTTAAATTGAGGAGGTAGCTCATGGCACCAGAGGCAGGCACACAGTCATGCCTCCAATTTCACCCTCTCAAAGGGACTGAGTGAGTGACTCAGTGTGTGAGTGAAGGACATGACTTTGAACTTGGGTCAGGCACCCACCCAAGCTTCAGGCAGCTGTGGACAACAGTACATGATTGTATTGTTCAAACTAAAATCTGGAGCCTACCACTCTAAGGGAACAGAACAACCAAGAGAATATTTTTGAGTTGAGCAGTTACAGCAAATGGCATCTGCTCCAACCACAAATAAAATGATTTCTCTATGTCACTTTGACATTATAACAAAAATGATTATAAAGAAAGAACAGAAATGAAATGTATCTGAAGTGTCTAATATTTGAAATTTCTCATTTAAATCACCCTTGTGCACCTCCGTGGTGGCACAAGGGGTTAAGTCTCAGCACTATGAATCTATCAGCAGCCACTGCAGCACAAGTTCAATCCCTGACCACATGGCGCAGCAGACCTCTCCTGTATCCCCGCTGCTCCCCTCAGTAGTGTATTTGAGTAGATCTGCCTGTTCTGTTCCCCACTCCTGTCTCCAGTGAGTCTTCTCACCCCTCAGACCTCTGACCTATACCCCAGCTCTTATAGGCAAAAATAAATAAATCTTAATCAATCAATCAATCAATCAATCAATCACCCGTGTATTTTCTGGAGTTATATCACTGTTGCAGAAATAAATTGGTATGAGCTGGACAAATTATCACCTCTGCTATTATTTCTATTCGGAAGATATTTCCTAAAAGCTAGATTAACAGAGAAGCTTTTTAGGATAAAACAACAAGGCATTGTTTTACATTTTTTCAAACAAAAGTTTCTCTTTCATGAATATTAAAAAATACTACCCATAGATTTCAGGGTTGGTCTATAGGGCATATTTCAAAGTAATGTGTATTATCACTTCAGAAAAGTGAACTGTTTCTTTTTTCAATCAAATGACAACATGGTAAGGAAGAAAGCAGCCAAATCCCTGAGTAATCTTATTGAGGGTTCAGTTTTCTAAGTATGACCTTATACTAGCAACAGCTGCTAAGTAACAAGAAAACAGTGAGGGAGTCCTACTTCCATGAGGCAAGATGCTCTTAAACAGTGAGGTCTGGAGGCGAATTCTAATTACGTAACATGAATGAGTCATCAGTGCAATCAGAGATGCAGACAGATAAGCAGCTACTCACCCTCTCCCTACAATCCTTAAAGCACGTAGACACTCACAGACCTCATTCCTCCTACACCTTCCTTTCTCTTTCCTTTCACCCCTTCTTTCTGTTTTTTTTTTCTTTTTTGTTCTAGATTAGTCAATGTTTTCCCTAGAAACAAAAACAATAGTATGGACATATATGTATCTGGATTTATTGTAAGGAAGTGACTCATGTAATCATGGAGGTGGGGAGGTTCCAAGATCTGCAAGGTGAGCTTATGATCTAGTTCCGGTGTAAGTCTAAAAGCCAGAAAGCCAGGAAGCAGTGGAGCCTACCACTTTGAATCAACGTTGAAAACTCATAGATCCCAGAAAATCTGTAAGTTCCAAGTCTGGAAGCAGGTAAAAGTCAATGTCCCAGTTCAAAGACATCGAGGCAAGTGGAATTCTCTCTCACTCAGAGACAGTTAGCATTTTTGTTCTTCAAGTGACGTAAAGGACTCCCCCCCACCCCCCATAGGAAGGGCAATATGCTTTACTCATTTTACTTTTATTTTTTAATTTATTTTAATTTATTTTTATATCATTGTTCATTTTTAAATAATATTTGTTCCCCCCACCCACCCCCTCAGGTGTAGTCCCCATAGAATTTCCTCCACCAATGAACCTGTGCACCATCACCTCAGTCTCCTGTGTTGCTCCCTCCCTCCCTCCTTCCCTCCCTCTGATCCCTCTCCCGCCTCCTCCCCTGCAGATGTCTCTGATTTATAATTGTCTGTTTTTGTTTTGTTGTGTTTGTGTTTTCTATTGTTCTTATTTTTTAAATGTTAATTTCATCTAAAACACCCTCATGGAATCCCAGGCTAGTGCTATTTGTACACCCTGTGGCCCAGTCAAGCTGACACATAGAATTAACGTCCATAGGGGCCTTTCTATTTTCTTACACACTGGCCCATGGTGTGGGCCTATGACCATAGTTTCTTGTGTTATTGCTCCTGTTCCCTATTTCTCTTCTTTACAGTGAAGTTTTTAAAAAATAATCTAGACTCACTGTCTGCAGTTTCTCGTCTGTCATTCACTGTTCAACCCAATGATATTTGGCTTCTGTCCCCATCAATCCAAGATAACCAATTTCCTTAAGAACATCTGTAATCTAATTTTTTACAGTTTCTTTTTTTCCTGTCTTGTTTTCTATAACACAGCATCTGAATTTCTTCCTGCCTCTCTAGCCCTTTTTTCTCCTGTGCCCCTCTATAGGTGATATTCTCCAGGGATGCATCTTCCTTTTTTATTTTATAAACTCTGTCTGACTGACACTGTAAATTCTGTGCTTTGTCTGCCAGGTGTTAATTTATGACTTTAAAATCTGTATCTTCAACAGTCATCTCTCTCTGAATTCCAGACTTATATCTACAATCACTTATGGATTCTTTTCCTATAAGATATACCCACATGAAACTGGAATGCAACACATTAAATTAAATTCATCATTTTCTTATTTTCTTATTTAATTCCTTATTTCCTCTTTCTCAGATGGTACCATTATCGACTTAATCTCCTAAACTGGGAGACATTTATTATAAACAGCTACTTCTCTTCCTTATCTTTTTTTTTAAAGATTTATTTATACAAGAACTGGGGTACAGACCAGATGCGCGGGAGGGTGAGAGGATTCACCAGGGACAGTGTGGGGAGCAGAACAGGAAGACTGACAAAATATACTGCTGAGGAGAGCAGCAGGTGAGACAGGAGAGGTCTACCACTCCATGTGGGACCCTCGCCAGCTGGCCAGGATCAAAACCAGCGCTGTAGAAGTTGCAGACAGCTTCACAGTGCGGTGCTCAACTGCCTGCGCCACCAGGGAAGGCCCTCTTCCTTATCTTCTAATCCCAGTCGGTTATTAAACTTTTTCCATTCTAATTGCTAAATATTAATTTCCTATACTCTTCTTTGTCTATGTCATGGGGTTACTCTAGACCTTCCTCATTTCGTAAGTGGATTCTAGCACAGATTTGTAATCCATTTCTCTCAACTTCCACTCTAGCCACCGCACCAATTCAGTGTCACATTTATGGTAAGAAAATGTGATCAAGTTACTTTCCAGTTAAACTTTTCCAAAATCTTCCTCATTGTGAAGATAATTGAACAGTCAAGAGACACCTAAGGCCTCCCTGGTGGCACAAGGGGTTAAGACGCAACCTATGAAGCTATCTGTAGCACTGCAGCATGAATTCAATCCTCAACCAGGGAGCTACCCACATGGCACAGCAGACCTCTCCTGACTCTCCCACTGCTCCCCTCAGCAGTGTATTTTGGTGAATCCACCTGTTCTGTTCCCCACTCTGTTTCTGGTGAATCATCTCATCCCTTCATACCTCTGGCCAATAACCCAGTTCTTGTATGCATAAATAAATAAATCTTTCAAAAAAAACAACAAGAAAAGAGATACTGAGTTAAGCAGTGGCAACTGAGATGGAGTTATGGGGAGGAAGAGAGGGAATTAGAGTCTAAGGAGCTGAAAATGACCCCTCCATCATTGATCAGATGAGGGGAGTGAGAATAAAGGAAGCTCTGAGGATAATCTCTCCATTTAACTTGGGTGGTTGAGTGAATCATGGCCCTATTTTCTGAGACTGGGGCCAGAGACTCTGACTTTCCTCACGGACAGCAGCAAGTTGAGTGATCCAGGTAAGGCACCCCATTTAAGGAAGCCAGGTCTTTAGGGAACCTCAAGGTCGGACAGAGATGAGTCAGAGTCTAGTAAAGAAAAAGAATACAAATTAATACCAGATGGAGGAAGGAGGAGTTGAAATACTGTCCAAGTATTATACAGGAGTGGAAGGTACAACATATTATGTCTTCTCTTCTACCAGAAGATTCCTAAACATTTGCAGACAAAGACTAAGAGTCTAGATCATTCACTCAGCAAGACATTACCTAGGTGCAAAAGGATTTAAAAGAATTATAGCTCTGACTTTCCCCCTCAGTTATTTCATAATCATCATCATGTCCTTTTTCTTGGTCAGGATTTTGATCATAGTTTGGAATATCTTGCTGTTTGTAGAAAATTTTAAAACATGAATTATTTAGTTGCTATATCTCTAGGGTACACATTTGGATGTGTGTAGATGGACTAATAGACATGCTTTGCCTGTTAGTTCTCTACTCTCTAAGTCTACCCACTTAAAACAAAGGAAAGACTTATTTTACAGATCTTTAAAACATTCCTGAGAATTTCCAATTCACTTAAAAGCCAATCATCTCTATGTATCTTTTTTTTAAAGAACAAAGGTCACTAGAAAAACTGTATGCCAACAACATTTAAAATGGTTAAATCGAGCCAAACCATCCAAATTTGAGTGTGTCTAATACATTAGAGTATTAAATCCTTAACAAATTCTTCTTTGCCATGGCCGGACAAGATCACTGGCATTTATTTATTGTTTTTACACAAATGGAAAAAATATATTCTGTAACAAAAAAGGTTTCATAGGTAACATGAACACAGGGTTCTGGGATGAATCCTGTATGGGACCCAAGAGAAGGTTAGAGGACACAATCTTTCTGCCAAATATAAGTGAAAAATCTGACATTTTGCTCTGTAAGCAGGTGGTTGATCGACTATTTTATGCAAAGTTTAATTAGGTCTGTCTTTCTGTCTTAGTTACCTACCAAAACAAACTGTGCAAATCCCAGCATGGTAGGACTCCATCATCGACTGGCAAACAAAGCCTTAGAAAGGATCCATAGCCTCAGGAAATGAAATCATCACGGAAGACAAGTTGGTAAGGAAGAGAGCCTATTTCAGGTAGTGTTAGCGGCTAGACAATGAATGGCTAGGGTACTCTGCTGACTGCATTAGTGCCAGGCCCAGGATTCCCCGCAGGCAGAAACCTAAGAGAGGCCCAGTTGGCTTTAGTCCCTGTGTTCCTTTGGGGGAATAGTGTCCCCTGGTAAAGGTCTTTCTGCCATCTTTGCCCAAAAATCTCACACAATTTAGTCCCCATTCTCTCAGAAAACTGTCCAAGTGGTGACAGAGCAACCAGATAGATGCACTCGATATGTGACATTCATGATTGACAAATGTTTAGACTCCATGCCTTAAATTAAATAGTTCCACATTTTCATCCTTACTTTCAGTCTTATCTCAAAGGAACAAGCAAAATGGAAATGTTACACAGTGTAACAGGACCAGAGACAGATACAGAGATACTACTTTTAGTCAATAATGCCTTTCCCGCAGTCCCACAAATAATAATCCAGGTGATATCCTAATAAGATATGAAATGGTGGACACATTTTCGTTTGACCTCTTCAAATTACACATGAGGAAAATGGGACCTAGTAATGTCTGAGTTGCCCAAAATCACAACCTGGGCTAGAGCACAGGTTTCCTGACTTCGAGGCCATAGATCTTTCTGTCAACTTTCTACAACACTGTCAGTCACATATGACTGAATGGGATATATAGAAGGTTAAAGAATATGACTTATTTTACTGGCTACTCAGGCCCCTTCCCATCAAAGACCCTAAATATGAGGATCAGATATCAGACTATAGACTCATCCATCCATCCATCAATTATCCCTTTACCCAGTCACTATCTCTCTATTTATCTTTCCATCCATCCATCCACCCACATACCCATATATTTCACAGATATTTATTAAGCACTGAATGCCTTGCACTTGGACGAAAGGTAGGCAGAACCAAACCATGAAATGTCTCGTGAGTCATATATAAAAGTTTTGAACAATAGGAAAGACACTGAGATTTGGTTATGCTTGAGTTTGGGACTAGCTTTTAAAAACCACCTTTTACAGCATCTTTCAAAAATAGATTGAATAGTATTAATCATCCAGCTTCAACAGTTCTCAGCACACGGAAAATCTTGTTTTATTATATTTTTCCTATTCTTTTCACCCCATTGGAGTTGCAGCTCTCTAAATACTCAGCACCTATCTCTAAAAAACAAAACACTGTTTTTTAGGAAGTATAATTAAAATGCCATTATCATATCAAAGCATTTGGAAGTGATTCCTTAATGTCATAAAAAATTTAGTCAATTGACTAAAGAACTTTAGGGAGGGAACTAACTTGATCCAACTTATATTTCAGAGACATTAGCTTTATTTAACTGCACAGTGAAGAAAGAATTATAAAGATGTGAGGCATGAAGCCTAGTCTCAGTCGATGGCGTAATCCCGATGAGAATGAAGGGACATGGACTAGCATGAAGCATTAGGTGCAGAGAAGAACAGAAAGCTCGAGTATTGTAGGAGGCATCATTGAAAAAGTGTGGTGGGGGCCTCCCTGGTGACACAGGGGTAAAAGACAGTGCTATCAAGCTATGTCCAGCCACTGCAGCAGGAGTTCGATTCCCCAGCCTGCCTGTAGGGAGGAGACCTACATGGCACAGCAGACCTCTCCTATCTCTCCCGCTGCTCCCCTCAGAAATGTGTTTCAGTAGATCCAGCTGTTCTGCTCCCCACTCTGTATCTGGTGAATCCTCTCACCCCCCAGCATCTCTGGCCTACACCTCAGCTCTTGTATGCATAAATAAATAAATCTTTAAAAAAAGAAAAAAAGAAAAAACGTGGTGAAAGATTGGGAGAGAGATGAGTGCCTGCAATGCATTTGAACGATGTCCAGAGCCCAGTGCTGGTGATAGGGTCATTCACTGACAAAGGAAACAGAATCCAAAAACAGTATATTTGGATTTGAAGATGTGGTTTGTAATTTGGACAAGTGGAGGGGAAGGAAGGAAGGTGACTCATATCCAAATGGAGCTGTGCATGGAGATTTGGAGAGATTGGGCCTGAGACTAAAGAAAAAAACCTGGACTGGGTCCCGTAGCTGTGATGGAAACCTCTGTCATGGCTGCCGACAGGCCCTGTCAGGAACTCTGTACAATGAAGAATTCAGCAAACGGGCCTGAGTCTTTGTGGTCCCCTTGTTCTAGCCTCTCTTCCTGGCTTGTAGGTGGAAGAAGGTGTAGCCTTCTCCCTCTGCATCTTCACTTTGTCTTCCCATTATATGTGTCTGTGTCCAATTTTTTCTTCTTTTTTTTTCTAATTTCTTCTTTTAATAAGGATATCAGTCTTACTAGATTAGGGAGTCACTCTACTCCCGTGTGACCTCCTCTTAACCAATTACATTTGCAATAACCTTACTTCCAAATAAGCACACATTCTGAACTACTGGAGATTAGGACTTCAACATTTGAATTTGGAAGGGGTGGGCACAATTCAGCCTAGCACTGCTTCTTGCCCTTTCAGGATGAAGGCCTTGGTCAAGCCTATGAAGGACTAACTCAGCCTAAGGAGCCTATGAATGACACCAGAATCTTAAAGGAAACATACACCCACTTGTGCTCTCTTGGGAAGAAGTCAGGACAGAGCATCCTTACAGTGAAGTCCCTTAGAAAGAGAAACAAGATGGCCACTGAGTAGCTTGAGAGGAAATACTTCCTTTCTTGTTACAAGGAGAAGAGGAAAAAAATGGATGAGTTGGGATGCAAAATGCATCTACAGATATGGAAGAGGGAAGTTAAGGAGATTCTTTCAGATGATTCCAGCTAGCTTCATGAATCAGGACAGGAGATTTCTACTAGAGTGCAATTTATATTGGGGTTCATGGAGGGATTGGCAATAAAAACAGAACATTAAAGGGAGTGGAGAAAGTTTGAAATAAATTTGTACACAAAAGACAGCAGCCAGCTGTGTCCGGTAGAGGCACCAAGAAGTCATTATAGAAGAGGGTCTACTATCATTGTGATAGAAAAATGGGACAAAGGGAGGATGAACTTACCAAGAGAACAGAAATGGGTGGCTTAGCATCACAAGGGCCCACATGGTGGTTGTGACCATGGGTTTAAAGGGGTACCATCTGCAAAGTATATGGTTTTCCAGCAATGAAGGATGGCTGGGCAGTTGATGTTGAGAAACTAAACAGTATAGTTTATCTAGGCTTGGGTTTTGCCCCAGAAAACAAGGATATTGAGTATGATAGCAAGAGGAAAGGGAAAAGTGAGGAAACTCAAGGACCTCAGCAGGTGGAGAAAGGAGCGGGCATTTGAGGACACTGTCTCTTTCTATTAAAGAGGCTTGAATATGTCCCTTACTTTCTGCTGACCACAGCACATGGCTATTCCTGTCTCTTGGAAGAACAGATGCTGCCAGATGGGACATGTTAATTAGCTGCCAGCTGATAGACTCCCCCAGTTGATTTTCATCCTCTAAGGTGGTCCTGACTGGCCTCAGCTGGGCAATCAGCAGATCATGCCAGCACAACCACAACTGTCACAACATGCCCTGGGGACATTCACCCCAGCTAGAGGTCAATTCCAACTGCATATTTGGCATGTTGGTTCACTCCTAGGACAGTCTACTAATCTGTGTGTTACTTTCTATTGCTGCATGTGCCAGCCATGTTTATTTGGACTTAATTACTGTGAATCTCTCCAGGCCACAAATCTTCTCTAGCTTCAAATAAAAAGTATAGATATCATTTTAAATGTTGTTTTTATCATTGTCTTAGACCTCTATTGATGTTATTAGCAGTCAACTTGGAACTCCAAGTTACTAGAATCACTTCAGATATAAGGGGGGGGGCAAACTTTTTAGAGGAGTGACACAATACTAAAAGTCAGGAGCAATGGAAACTCTCATATTCTGCTGGTGAGAATATAAACTGAATATAAACTGAAAAGCCACTTTGAAAAGCAGTATAGTATTTTCTGTGAAGTTAAAGATATGTACGTCTATTATCCAGCAACACCATTCCTAAGCTTATGCACAACAGAATAAATAAAAATCTGCTTGGAAGTATTATTCATAATGACTTATTTCTAGAGACAATTCAATAGCCATCAACATTAAAATGGATAGATATACATATGATGGAATATTATATAGTGATGAAAATTATAAACTTTGGTATAGGCGACAAGTAAGATGAAGTTCACAAACACAATACTTATGGGAGTAAGTCAGTATAAAAGAATACATAGTGTATTATCCATTTACTCAGAGGTCAAAAACAAGGGAGAATGACTATAGTATATAGGAATGCAGACTTAAGAAGGTAAAGTGTAAAAAAAGTCAAGAAGGGGATTACCATAGCAGTCAGGATGGTTACTGTTAGGCGTGGCCACCCCTAACATTTGTGGGATCTAAATGGAGATATGCCTATCATAGGCTTAAATATTTAAAAGCTGCCAATTAATCCAATAAGCCATTACATAAAAAATTGTTCTCTAAGCCTACTTTGACAAATATATCATCACGGCAACCTGCAAGACCAGCTTGGGCCTTAGAATTTTTGGACTTCTTAGAGCTTTACATTGAAACTTGTGCCACAGAAGAGCAGAGACCGAGGCCTCTCGCCCATCCAACTTCTCCTTCCATGCACCACACTTCAAAGGCCTTGTACTCATGTATGTGCACCCCCTAGTCCTTTAGGAACATCCTCCTTCAGCCACATCCTCCAACAAATATCTGTCCCTAATCTACCCTTAAGAAGGCTGACCTGAAGAAGAGGCCCAAGAACACCAGAAAATGGGCTTAGAGTTATTTGGGCCAGGAATACCAATACCCCAGTACTCAGCACGTAGTCCAGAAGGGATATATGGGCTCCAGGTATGGGCACATAGTCTAGAAAGGGAGATATGGGCCCCAGGTGGACTCTTGGCTACACAGAGTCCCTCTCTCTCCCTTTATACAGACATACCTAGAAGAAAGCTAGAAGTCCAAAAGCACAATTACCAGCACAGGTTCCTTGTGGGATACAGTAGTATCCCCACAACAGAACAGAGTTATGTTTAAAGGAAAAGGGGGGGTTGCATTTAGATGGGCATCTGGAAAACTTCCAAGGTCCTGGCAGTATTCTATGCCTTGACTTATTTGGCAGTTACATCATATCAATTTATTTAGCTCTACATTGATATGTACAGTTTTCTGTTTGTATATGACACAATAAATAATAAAATAAGGATTATATATGTAATGTATAGGTATTTATATCAATATATGATTTCTGGTGCTGTAATTTATGCGATTCCCCATAGCCAAATCAGCTCTGAGCAGTGTGTTAAACTTTTGAGCTCAGAAATTTTGGGTTGTTGGAAGGCCTCAAGCGTGCATACCTAAAGTGGAAGTGAATGGAATGCTGGAGAAACACAGTAACTCTTGTGCTGGCTCTGCCTGCTGGGGCAGAGATAGTTGGGTAAATGTGGAGGGGTTCGGGCAGAGCAAATGAAGGACCCATGTCCTCTTGCCTAGCCCCTGCCAGTGCCTCAGAGGAAAATTCCATATGCCCCCTTTAACTAAGATGATAAATACTGTGTTTATCAAACCGAAATTAGAGGAGGTTGTTCCCATCCTACTAGGAGTAAAAAGAGACCAACTCCTAACTACCTTGTATTTGGAAAGTAGCTCTAGGAATCCTTCCCCATCGAGGTGGCTAGTACATTGTGCGGAGTTTCTTCTCTGTCCCAGACATAATCCTTATTTTCTGTTCCATATTTTAAAACACCCATTGACTTTTGATTTTTCATTGTTGATAGAAAAACAGCACTCTCTTTTTACCAAGATTCAGATTCCCAATTCTCAAAAAAATTTCCAGGTAGTCCATGTGGTTTAAATATTAGTTTTTTTTTTTTTTTCCCCCTAAGAATATATATTTTGACTATGGTCCAAAAAGACACACACACACACACACACACACACACACACCCATTCCCCAAACTGAACTTTATGGCTATTAGATGATGAAAGGGAAATGAATAACTTAGCCAAGACTAGTCAACCAAAAATCCAGTTAAATTTTTTTTCCTGCAAAAGTCAAATTCTGGGCTTGCATCTAAGCTCTTTAAAAGCCACATTGCCAAACGCCAGTTTTCCTCATTTTCGGGAAACAAGAAAAGCATATGTGCCAATGACCTTCACAAGCTGCTGATGAGAGGTAGAGTCAGATTCTGGTGGCTCAAAATGATAAAAGCAGCAGTACATTAGGTTAATTAATGGGGACAATGAGGTAGTGGGGTGAGGAGGGGATATATTAGTTATATCAATGACAGGAATAAAGAAATAGATTTTAGATGAGGAAGAATCACTCCTGCCACTCTCCCCCCTGCAAAACACCTGGCAAACATCTACATATCCTTCAAGATGCCACCCAAAGCCAGCCCTCTACCTCCTTTCTGCTCTCACCAGGCCCACATCACATTCTATCAGAGTACCTGTGACATTTTATAGCTGTATTTTTTGGTTCCTTAAGGACAGGACCACCTTTTATGCATATTTGAAGTTCCAATTAATGCACAGTTAGAGCTTTTTATTGTTCTTGCATGAATAAATGAGTGACTGAATGAACAAATGGATGAATGATGGATTTCAGTCATGAAACAATGGATTTGGCTTTTCCAATTGCTATGATTCAAACTGGAAGTGATGGAAAGTGTCAACTTCTACTGAATTTACCCACTTTCATGTTTTTAATGTCTCTTTTCAGGTTCAGGAAGCTGTGGCATCTGTAATGGCATGCACTGGCATGAGGATGTCGTGTATTCTTTAAGAATAGTTATGAAAAGGAAGAAACTGGCCAACAGACTAAAATACTGGAATTGTCCTTTTCAAGATCCAGAGTTCCAACATTCCTTGGCTTAACAGAGATAACCACCTGGAAAAATGTGGACAAGGGTGAGTAGTGATGGAAAACGTGTCCGTTCTGTGCTATCCCTTTTTGTCCAGTTCAACTGAGACTAACCTTTGAAACAGTAACACAGAGTGTTCCATTCTCACCCAGGATTGCAACTGATATTTGAAATAAAAAGGTGGACAGATTTTGCTCAATTTAGGTGCATTTCTTAACTTGGAGACCCTAGCGCCCGATGACAAACCCTCTCCTGTTCAGAAATATCTGGGGAAGCAGTTTTTGGAGAGCTAGCTAAAACATTACACTTACTATAACCAGTGCCCACATAAGTTTAGAAATTACAGTCTGTGCTATTTAGAGCCTGATCACATAGGTCACACAAGGAGTTCTCTGTCACCTCCTTTTCTCTCTGCCAATCACCTTTTAACCATTGTACTGCTATTCAACACACCACAAGAAAATCAACTTGGCCTGGGGAGGAAGTTACTGAGTAGAAGAAGTTATGTGTAATTGTACCTGTTAGTTGATTTCTAAAGTGGGCAGCTGGGATGGCAGTGTGTGCCATCATTGGGGGCAGATTGACATCCTCACTCTTTACCCTGAGTGGTGCAGAGACTGTGTGGTAGTTTTTCTTTATTGTTTGCAATGTTTGTATCCCAATTTATGAAATGGTTATAGAACGATTGTCTTGAGGGTAAAATGAGAAAACAGACATTCCTTAAATGTTGATATCAAGAATCTGTGGAGAACACAAATATGAAAGCAGTGGACAGACCTGCCAATCCAAAGATTGTACTGTTTCATTTGCAAGAGCAAGGCTGTACAGGTTACAGAAAATGACAAATGTTGTCTTTAAACATTATGATAAGTAGTGAAAGGATTGTTGTGGAGCATCAGTTAGGTTTTCTTATCACTATAATGTTTTAAAGCAATGACTTCTTAAAAATCTTCCCTAATCTTAGGTTTCTATGACAGAAATATGTCATGGAATTGAATATTTCATAGGCTTCAAACAAAAAAAAATTACAAACTAGAGAAAATTACATTTATTTGTGATTCTTCAAGTGAATATTAATTTCTTAATGAAGAATAAAGCAAAAATGTCTCTTCCCACTGTTTCATACTTTCTCAACCGGTTTTACTAAACCAATACAAAAACAGCCAAAAGGAAAAGAGAAAAAGTAAAGAAGGAAAGGAAAATCATTTTGCAAAGCAAACCATTATTTCATTTCATTGAGTCCCTGAAATGGAAAATAGTATGTATTATTTCAAATACATGTTGATTTCCAATTTTAGTATTCTAGACCTGGGAACCAGATAATTTTTTTTTAAATAATAAATTTTATTTTTATATTTCCCCATACAACTGCACATGCCCCATTCTGACCCCAATTCCTCCCCTCCCGGCACCCACCCTCCAAAAAGTGTCTCTGGTTCATAGTTTTTCGTTGATTTTGATTTTCACTTTCTTATATTCATTTTATTTAAGTTTTCTAGATTCCTGCTATGAGTGAGACCATCCGGTATTTTTCTTTTTCTTTTTGGCTTATTTCGCTGAGCATGATCCCTTCCAGCGCCATCCATGTTGCTGCAAATTGCATGTGTTTATCTTTTTTGAATGCTGAGTAATATTCCATGGTATATATGTACCACATCTTCTTGATCCAGTCATCTATTTTTGGGCATTTGGGCTGTTTCCGAAGCTTAGCTATTGTAAATAGTGCTGCTATAAACATAGGGGTGCAGGTGTTCTTTGGAATTGATGTTTCTGTGTCCTTTGGGTAAATACCTAGGAGTGGAATTGCTGGATCATATGGAAGCTCTATGTTTAGTAGGTCCAGAAATCTCCACACAGCTCTCCATAGTGGTTGGACCAGTTTGCATTCCCACCAACAGTGCAGGAGAGTTCCTTTTTCTCCACAACCTCGCCAACATTTGTTGTTGCTAGTTTTTTTAATATGTGACATTCTCACTGGTGTAAGATGGTATCTCATGGTAGTTTTGATTTGCATTTCCCTGATTACAAGTGATGTTGAACATTTTTTCATATGTCTGTTGGCCATTTGCATTTCCTCTTCAGAGAAGTTTCTTTTTAGCTCCTCTGCCCATTTTTTGACTGGGTTATTTTCTTTGTTGTTGTTGAGTCTCATCAGCTCTTTGCAGATTTTTGTGATCAGTCCTTTATCATTAGTGTTGGGTGCAAAAATGTTCTCCCAGTGGAACCAGACAATTTTACCACTGATTTGTAATTATCCATATTCAGAGTTCAAGAGTCCTTTGAGATCATTAATTCAATCACTTCTGTGTAGATTTTCTCCTCATTGTTGAATTTTATTTCAATATTACAACACACACATACACACACCTAATTTCAGACTATGTAGAATATTTGGAAATTATTAGCACCACCTAATAAGAAGGAATATTTGATCTTTGCTACCAATGCTGGCTTAGGATATGGGCCTAGTGCTCTTTCGAGAGTAGTGTTCTGGTTAAATATACGCATCTGACTTGACTCCCAGCCCTGCCAATAACAAGTAGTAGGACTTTGTTCTTAAACCTCTCTGTCTCAATTTCTTCATCTGCCAAATGAGCATGAGAATAGCATATCCCTCAAGGAGTTGTGCTGATAAGTATGTAAAATGCTTGGAGTTGTATTTGGCATGTGCTAAGCTAGTAGATGCTTCCAGTGAAACTAGGAGTTCTACAGACTCAACAGTTAACATCTATGCAGCTAAAAGAAATTGCAGTGGGACACAGTGGAGATGGAGAAGCAGTGCCAGGAAGGCCCTTGGGAATCCAGTTTGGCTGAACTTGGTTGCTCTTCTGACTCCCTTAGGCTGTGATTTTCTGGTTCCAGCAGCAACTACAAAGATACTGTGAGGGCATAGCCAGAAAAATCCTTGGGGGAAACCTGCACAAAGTTCACAAACTCCTTACCGAAGGAATTATCAGTTATTACCAAAAAAAGCTCCTCAAATGAAAGCAAGCCCCAGGTAACTGCACCTATCCTTGTAAGGAGAGTGGGTGCTCACCACAGGAGGCCCGCGAGGCTATGCAGGGTGGCATCACCCAGTTCTTTTGTCCTCTGCCAGAAGCCGGTGGAGTTGGGGCAGCTGTTCGGTTCATGTGCTGTGGCTTCCTGTGAGTTCATGAAGGTAGTTTGATAACAGCCATGACTGGGTGTTTATGACACCACAGAAACAACAAAGGCTAGGAGTCTGGGCTGCTTTGTTTTGTTTCGCTTTCAGAGAGCTGGTAGTCAGACATTTCCTAATGCACCTCTGGAGATGATTAATGTACTGGCTCAGAAGAATGGAAAGACTGAAAGAAAAAGCTTTTAAATTGCAAAGCATTTTCTTTGGTGTCCTCAGTCTTCTTTATACTAAGGCAGGAAGCTGGTGGTTGGACATGGGCTCTTACGTTTCCTCTGAAAAACAAATGCCAAACTGAACTATTACTTCACAGAAGGCCAAACAGCGGTGACTGACAGAACTTGAAAATTTTGTCCTTTTTTTACTTAAATACAAGTTCACTGTAGTTGTTTGTGAGAAAAGTCCTAAAAAGGAGATATGCAATGAAATAGACTACTTCACATACTCTTTGTTTGCCGCTTTAAAAGTCTGACATATTTTAGGAAATATGAAGTATGAAAGCTCTATCTACTAAGACGTCTTACCTTTTTTTAATATACATAAAAGACAATTTAACCTTTTCAGATTTCTAGGTTGTTCCTTAAGTGTAAAAATGAAAGGGTGTTATTAAATAATGAAATAAGTCTGATGTGCCTGTATGTATCACTGGGGCTGCCACAGCTCATACCGCAGACTTGGGGGCGCGGGCAGGGAACCTCAACAACAGACATGAATTTTCTCACAGTTCTGTAGGCCAGAAGTCCAAGATCAAAGTGTTAGCAGCTGTGGGTCCTTCTGAGGCCTCTCCCCCTGGCTTGTAGATGTTGGTTTGCACACTGTGTTCTCACAGAGTCTTCCCTCTTGTGTCTTCATCCCCTCTTCTACAAGGATACCAGTCCTGGTGTGTAAGGGTCACCCTGATGGCTCATTTACCGTAGTTACCCCTTTAAAGAGCTTTTCTCTAAAGACAGTTATATTCTGAGATACTGTGCATTAAGACTTCCTCTTGTGAATTTAGAGGGGATGCAGTTATACCCATAACACTGCTGAAATAGAAAAATAACTTACTCCCCAGGAAAATTTGATTGAACATAATAGGTTGAGTTCCCTGGAGAGATGGAGACTGACATGTGCAGATAGGTTTATGGGGAGCACCGTTGGAGTACCCATCAGCAGGAAGGAAGCAGGACGAGGCAGAGGGAGAGTTGGATGGCAGTGTGGTTACAGCAGAGACTCTGGCTGACTGCCAGGATCC
Organism: Talpa occidentalis; assembly: GCF_014898055.3. Taxonomy (NCBI): domain Eukaryota; kingdom Metazoa; phylum Chordata; class Mammalia; order Eulipotyphla; family Talpidae; genus Talpa; species Talpa occidentalis. Next base: position 27,373,045 of record NW_023602073.1, on the reverse strand, counting down.
TCGGAAGTTAAGGTGGTCCTTCAGTGTTGTCTTTTTTTTTTTTAAGATTTATTTATTTATACAAGAACTGGGGTACAGGCCAGAGGTGCATGGGGTGAAAGGATTCACCAGAGACAGAGTGGGAGCAGAACAAGCAGATTGACTGAAATACACTGCTGGCCAATCCCTGGCCAGCCAGGGATTGAATTCTTGCTGCAGAGGCTGTAGATAGATTCATAGTGCTGTGCTTAACCCCTTGCACCACCAGGGAGGCCCATTGTTGTCTTGATCTAAAGCAAAGAAGCTGAACCTTTATAACCCTGCCTGGACCAGACATTGGACATTAGCTGTCCCTGGAGGAGGTATAACATGCATTGTAGGACAATCTCCACAGGGGACTCACTTGAGAGCTGCCGACTGTCAAGTTTTGGGGGCCTGAGAAAATGGCTGCTGTGTCCAGATGAGTCCTGTTCAGTGTGCTGCAGTGACTACAATAACAAAAGTCTCCCCACTAGATGGAAGGACTTACCATTATCTTCCTAAGAAATTTCTCATAATCACTTAGTAGATTAAAGGATGACCTACTGTGAACCCTAAAACATTTTTTCCAATTCTAGGCACATAGAAAATGCCCAGCACTATCGTCATTCAGGAAGAAAGTAAAGTTTTTGAGATCAAAGAGATCTGGGTTCACATTTTTGCCTTATTATATACTATTATTTCTTACCCCTCTCTGAACTTCTAATTTCTCCTCTGCAAAATGAAATAATAATACCAATTTTGTTAGATTGATGTAAGATTTAAATAAAATGCACAGTGCTTGGCCTAAAGAAGGCATCTAAAAGGCAATAGTTTCCTTCTCTTTCCTTCAGTAAATAGGTAATTGATGGTAACTGATTACAAATTAGAAATACAGGTTTGATCTCCCACCTTGAAGGAGAATGCTTCTCAAATTTTGGTGTGATCAGAATCATCTGTAAGGATTATTAAAAATACAAATTCCTGGACCTCATTTGCAGTGAATATAAACTGGGGGAAGGATCTAAAATAAAGACCAGGAATGCATAATGTTAGCAAACTTCATGGGGGTTTCTGAAACTCAGAAAATCTTGAAATCCCTGCTGGAAGTGTGGATGCTATCTCAGTAAGAATGGGAGTCCAGTGCCTAGAAATTGCCAGAGGACATTTTCACTGTTCTCAGTCATTAGTTCTATGGATGTGGATATACACATCACATCACAGAGACTGCTCTCTCCTGTGTGCATACTGTGTATTCCAAAGCTAAAGCATGAGTAAATTATGCCAGCTACAGAATCAAACCAATTCTGCTTTTCAAGTGGTAGTTTTATTGCTGTATCAATCACTACTACAAGGCAATTTAGTGCAGACAGGAATTTTATTAGGGGGATGCAAATCCCCTGAGCATGTCTGGAAAATGGGATGCACAGTCGAAGATGAAGTGCCTGCAGGTGTAAGAGTCCCTGGGCCACGCAGAGACCCGTCCGCCCAGAGATGTAACTTTCTCACTTACAGCAAGCTCCCCAGGCAGGACTGCTGAGGCTTTCTGGGTTTCATTATGGGTCACGAAGTCCAGCTGCATTGCAGAAATTATACTGTCAAAAAGACACTGACCAAGGTCCAAAAAGTAAACAGGAGCTGGAAGACAGAAAGTGACCCCTGAGTGTAGACGTGTTTTCAAATCCCTACCAGACCTCTTCCCTGATTTAACATGGGGCCATGTGGTTTCTCAGTGTCTTCTGTGGCTTTCTTTTCCCACAAAGAGGCCTCATTTATTTTAAAATATGAAGCTTTGGGGGTTTCTTGAAAAATAGAGCTTTCACTCAGTAAACGTAAATCAAGATAAAAACACTATCTATGGTAATCCATTCTGAAAAAGGACTAAACTAAGATCATAAAAGAAGCAGTTTATGTATTTTGTCTAACTGACCAGTAGCCACCTGACTTAATCATTTTCCATATGACCAAAAGAAAAAAAAGTTCTGAGAGCAGCACAACAAAATCATTACTATCACTGAGAATTCTAAGATGACTTGCTATTTACCATCTCCATCTAGACACTACGGTGCAGGGGGAAGTGAGCTAATCTGAGTTATTTTATCAATAAAGGTTTTTGTCATCATTTCCCCACAATATGCCTTTGTTTTCTTTTAAATGTTATTTCCCCACCTTTTTTCATTTTATTTTATTATTTTATATATATTTTACATAGTTCTTCCTTTTTATACAATGCATACTTTCTCCTCTCAGGTGTAGTTCCTGTATAATTCCCACCACCAGTTCACCTGTGCACCATCACCATAGTTCCTTGTGCTCTTCCATTCCCTGTTTTTTTTGTTGTTGTTGTTGTTTGTTTTTTTTTTTAATTTTCTTTTTATTTATATATTTTTGGTCATTGTTCATTTTTAAACAACATTTGCTTCCCCCCATCAGATGTAGTCCCCATAGTTTCCTTCCCCAATGCACCCGTGCACCATCACCTCAAGTCCCCTCTGCTCCTTCCTCCCTCCCTCTGATCCCTCTCCCTCCTCCCCTGCAGTATATCTCTGGTTTATAATTGTCTGTTTGTTTTTGTTGTGATTTGTACTGTTATTATTTTTTACACTGATGTCTTATTCAGTTCCCCTGTATTCCTGCTACAAGTGAAACCATCCGATATTTTTCTTTTTCCTTCTGACTTATTTCACTTAGCATAATTCCTTCTAGCTCCATCCACGTTGCTGTGAATGGCATGAGTTTATCTTTTTTGATAGCTGAATAGTATTCCATTGTGTATATATATACCACATCTTCTAACACACATGGCCACAATATACTCAAAAGATCCATGGATACCCTGTCCTTCCAATGTTGTCCAGGCCTCCTCTGTTTTCACTGGCTGATGTAGGGAAGCGTCTTTGAGTACAAGATTCATGAGACAGTAGGTTTACACCTAGTTTTTCCTTCACGTATTCAAATATTTTTCTCTTCTGCTCTGTACTCCTTTGAAATACAGACTTCTGTGCTGAAAGAACACACCAGTGAGTAGTACCATGGGAAGCGACAGTAACAAGCAAACGCTATCACTTTGTGGCTTAACACAGTACAGTTTAGGTCTCATTCCTGTGACAGGAGAGTTGTTCTGCTGTAGCAATCCTCAGAGACCTGAGTGTCTTCCACCATGTGTCTCCAATCTTTTAGGGTCCTTTGTGCACAGCAGTGTACACAAAGTGTACATATGAAGTCAGGGTATGGCATTTTAAGGTATGGGACAGGAAATCACTGTCACCAGCATTCTATTGGCTCAAAGAATGCTGAGAAATGTAGACCAGTGCAAAGATGCTAATAGTGTTTGCCTCCAAGAGTCCTCAGATGCCCCTCATTTTCATCTCTTGAAGTTTTTGTTTGTTTTTAGTTCTGGTAATTGAGACCCAAAGAACATAAGTTGCACAGCTAGTCAGTGACAGCTCAGTTCAGTGTGGCCAAGAGGCCTCTTGCCCATTCCCATTAACTCTAATTAATAGATAAAAGTGTTCGTGAAATCTAAAGATACAGTGGAACATTGTTTCTAGAACTTTCTGTCCAGGACTCTAGGGTGAGGAGGACTCTGACCACCCTGCCTCAAAATTGTAGTTCTGCTGCAGTCCTTTCTGACGGAGAGCTGGGCAGATGAATGTTTCAAAGAGCAAATGCCAGTAGCAAGCCCTAATTATGGGAAATGCTTCTTGGCTTCTAAGGGATATAAAATTACTTTACAGAAAGTTAAGAAAAATAGAAACAGAATATCCTGTAATGCTTTATTTGGAGGCCAAAAGTCACCTATTAAAGCTTGTGTTTTGTACTTGATTCTGTCAAGATAACTTAAAGGGTAGAGACAGTGTTTATAGGGAGAGAAGTCCTGGAGGGTGTCAGCCTGATTTGCAGCCATCCACATTGACTCATGGAAAATACATCTTGAAGACTGTCCTCCGCAAAGGTGAGATCGAATGGGAGAAAAAAATCAAGGCTTCCAAAAAACATCTGATAAAGAATAAGGAAACAGACCCAGGGCAGGGTGGTCTCATGACAGGTGGTGAAAGCTGTGTGGTGGGACAGAGCTTTACTGCAGGAAGTAACTCCTGTTTGGAAATCTGGATAAACCTAGGTCACATTTCTGACCATCTACATCAGTCTATTGAGCAGTCAGTTAATTACATACCTATTTTTTTTTAATCCTGTCTTTACCATCCAATAGGAGATATATATATACATATATATATATATATGTATATATATATATGTATATATTTAAATTTTAAAGCTGTGCAAAAGATCCAGATATATATATATATCTGGATCTTTTGCACAGCTTTAAAATTTTCATCTGAAGATCTGACACTGAGCATTTAAAGTCTGCATATTAGTTCTATTCATTTTAAAGGGCTTATACAAATTATTTAACATTTTGAGGTCTTTCCTCCCCAAAGGCTAGGGAGGGAAAAAATTAAAATAATATCTACCACTGGGCTGGAAATTAAGGTACTACTTGAATGTAAACATTTCTCTAGAGCCCTCTAGATGTTGTGAATGCATGCAAGGAAGGCAGTCTTGGTGGTACTCATCTCTGCATCATGGTCCCTTGGCAAGACTATTCCTACCATGGCCAAGCAAGCCTTAAGCCATTGACAGCAACATTCTAAGATCAAGCTAGACCCTTTGCTTTGATTCTGTGAGCACCAAGCAACCCCACGGTAGGTTGTCTCTAATGCAGTAAGCCTACTGGTAGAGCTGCCTCAAAGTTTTATGGTCTCGGGCCTCCTTGCTGGTGCAGGGGTTAAAGACAGTGCTATCAAGCTATCTCCAGTCACTGCAGCACGAGTTTGATCCCCTGGCCAGCAAAACAGTGCTATCAAGCTATCGCCAGCCACTGCCGCATGAGCCAGCCAGGGAGTACCCACATGGTGCACCAGACCTCTCCTGCCTCGCCCACTGCTCCCCTCAGCAGTGTATTTCAGTAGATCCACCTGTTCTGCTCCCCACTCTTTCTGGTGAATCCTCTCACCCCACCCCCTGCACCTCTGGCTTACACCCCAGTTCTTATATGTATGAATTAATCTTTTTTTAAAAAAAGATTATTTATTTATTTATACAAGCACTGGGTACAGTCAGAAGCACAGGAGGGTGAGAGAATTCACCAGAGTCAGAGTGGAGAGCAGAGTAGGCAGACTGACGAAGTACACTGCTGAGGGGAGCAGCGGGAGGCAGGAGAGGTCTGCACGCCATGTGGGACCCTCACCCGGTGGCCGGGGATCGAACTGGCGCTGCAGAGGCTGTAGGCAGCTTCACAACCCAGCGCTGAACCGCTGCGCCACTGGGGAAGCCCTAAATTAATCTTTTTAAAAGAAGTTTTCTGGTTTACTTGCCAGTTGTATTTATCATTTTAAATTAAAATAATTATATCTGATATTGTAAACTGATTCTACTTAAAACATGCAAGCTAAATCATCTTTGGGAACCAAACAGATCTTAAACCAAGGCATATTCTTCAAACTAAATATCACCTTATTGGGGGCATCTCACTCAGCAATAGTCACTCGGCAACAGCTCAGACACCACTCTGCTCTTCTTGAACTGCTGCTGAACCAGTTGCATGTAATTTTGACTGAACCGTATATAAAGTCAAGGCCAGAATGTTCTAGTCGTATGACTGCCTTTAACAATCTGACAAAACAATTGCCACGTTGTAAGCCAGAAGCAATCTATGGAATGAAAGTATGGAAAGAACTTAAACCATTTTAACAGACCACTTAATGGTTTTCAATTGTATCAGAGACCCTGCTATAGACAGCTTCATCAAAGATACCAACATGGTGGACAGAGTAATGTTTTCCAGGTTTTTTCACACCTTATCCAGTCGCAGTCATTGTTAGGTGATAAATACAGTGGCAGCTCATTACAAAATTCAGCTTCCAGAAGCTGCAAAGTTAAGTGGCACCTCTCACCTGCTGGGTGCCAGGTGAGCATCTTACTCCTGTTCTTTCTCCACTCCCCACCCCGTAGCTCTGTCTGAAATCTTGAGCACTCAAGGGGTTAGATTTCATCCAAAAGCCATTGAAGTGAAAGTGAAATCAGAAAGCTCTTTTACAGAACATTGGGAACATATAAGGGAGCACATAAAGATCAGGATAGAAGAAATGATCTAAAAGTTCAAGAACTTAACCCCTCCACAATTTTTTTTTTAAGATTTATTTATTTATTTATACAAGCACTGGGTACAGTCAGAAGCGCAAGAAGGTGAGAGGATTCACCAGAGCCAGAGCGGGGAACAGAACAGGCAGACTGATGAAATACACTGCTGAGAGGAGTAGCGGGAAACTCGCTGGCAGCCGGGGATTGAACCGGCACTGCAGAGGCTCTGGGCAGCTTCGCAGTCCAGCGTTCAACCACTGCGCCACCAGGGGAGGCCCCTTCCACAATTTTTTTGATCAGTGTATGTACATGTGTGTATGTCTGTCTATCTCCTTGTGTGTTTAGGGAGGGAGGTTTGTACACGCGTGTGCCCTCATACCATTTGAATGAAGATAGATAAAGCAACTGTGTGCATAGATGTTAACTACTTGGATTTTTTTAAACAACTTTACTGAAGTATAATTGCCATACAATAAACTACACATATTTACAGTGTAAGTTTTGATAATGTTAACATCCATATACACCTATAAAACCATTCTCATAATCAAGAGATAATGAACGTTTTCCTTATGCCCCTTTATTATCCCACATTCTGCCCCTTCCTATCTGCTTTCTCCCATTATATATTAATTTGTAAATCCTATAAATTTATATAAATGGAGTATATAATACATATGATTTATTTTGGCTTCTTTTACTCAGTATAATCATTTTGATTTTTTATCCATGTTGTGATCTGTATCAATAGATCATTGTTGCTGAGTAGTATTACTTGTATGAGTGGACCACAGGGAGTTTACCCATTTATCTATTGATAAATACTTGGGTTATTCTCAGTTTGAGGCAATTAGAACTAAAGCTATATGAACATATGTGTAAATTTTTTTTTGTTGTGGACATATACCGTTTTCCCCTAACTTGCATAAATAGCTAGAAATGGAAAACTAGGTCACATCATAAGTGTATTTCTAATTTTCTAAGAAACTAACAAACTGTTCCAAAGTGGTTCTACCAGTTTCATTCCTATAAGCAGTATATATATATATATATATATATATATGCAGTATATATATATATAAAAGCAGTATATATATATAGCATATATATATATATATGCAATTCAATGTAGTGCAGGCTATGGGTCAGAGAAACTTAGACTCAAATCCCAGCTCTACCACTGACAGCCAAAATGATTTGGGAAAATTCATGATCCCTCTTGAACTCCGTTTTCTGAGCAGCAGCATTCAGAAAATACTGGCATCTCCTTCGTAAGGGTCAGCATGAGGATCAAATAAGATCATTAAACACTTAAAACTATTCTTGTCATGTAACAAGCAACAAATAATGGCTTGCAATGGTCATTGACTTTATTATTAATAGCACTTAACATAGTACTGAACATAGTAAGCACCCAGTAAAGTGTAGGCTTTCTTTTTCTTTTTTAAAAAGATTTTATTTTATTTTTTTATAGAAGAACTGGGGTGCAGGTCAGAGATGTGAAAGAGGCGGGGAGGATTCACCATAGGCAGAGTTGGGAGCAAAACAGGCAGATCCACTGAAATACATTGCTAAAGGGAACAGTGGGTGAGACAGGAGAGGTCTGCTGTGCCATGAGGGGTTAGTTCTTTGGCTGGGGATCAAACTTAAGCAGTCACCATGGTAGCACTGAAACTTAACCCCTATGTCATCAGAGAAGCCCCAAGTATGGGTTTTCTTAATTAAGCTTATATTGCAAACTATACCACTTGGGTAGTGCCTTCAGTTATATGGAATCCAATGTGATAGTCCAGTCTCTCACAATTAGCTTTATTGTTGACTTCCTTAATTTCTATCTGGTCTATCTTAGAATCTATAAGTTTGGACTAGTGGGTGTGCAAGTCATTTTTCTTTATTGTTCCCCAAATCCTTAGAAACCTGACTCCCTTATAAAGTTGCATCTACTCCACCCCTAATCCTTGCTATAGGATAAAATGTGCACAGGTCACCGTTTACACATAGTAAACATGTTTTATGGTGTTATAAAATTCAAGAAGTCTCAGTGCTCCTTTCATCACCTACCACCACAACTCTCTACCCCTGTGTGTATGCACACACACACACACAAACACACTAAATGTCCCTTGCGGTTTGCTGACACAAAGTGCCTAATCGATGACCCCTTTCTATGCCAGATGACTTTTTTTCCCTATAAAAATACAAATTATCACTGAAGGAAAAATATTTATTAGCTTATGCAAGTAAGTAACAGTATGAAGTAATAGAAAGAGGCCTGGGCCAGAGCAGGAAAATTTTGGGTTTTAATCTTAGCTGCCCTTTATTGTCCTGTATAACCTAAGATTCCACTTAAGCTCCCTATTACACAAAAGGGAATGATGACATTTGAGCCATTCATTCATTTGAAAAATCTTGAAGGGGTACTTAACATGGCCAGGTGTATTTTAACTGGAGGAGACACATCAGTGAACAAAACAAAATCTGTTCCCACAGAGCTTATATTCAAGTAAAAGAGATAGACAATAAGCAAAGACATTGTCAAGGAGTGGTGAATTACAAGAGTGAAAATAAAAGAGAATAGGGCCTCCCTGGTGGCACAAGGGCTTAAGTCACAGCACTATGAATCTAACCACAGCCACTGCAGCACAGCACGCATTGGATCCCCAGCCAGGAAGCTAACCCCACGGCACAGCAGACCTCTCCTGTCTCGCCTGCCTGTCCCCTCAGCAGTGTATTTCTGTAGAGCCGCCTGTTCTGTTCCCCACTCTGTCTCTGGAGAATCCTCTCACCCCCCACACCTCTGGCCTGTACCCCAGCTCTTGTATACATAAATAAATAAATATTTTTTAAAAGAAAAGAAAAGAAAACAGAATAAAGAGATAAAGAATGAAAAGGAAAAGTAGATAGAGGCAGTGGTGGTTCTAGGGGAGACAGTGACTGGTGTGACATGAGGCTACACGGTAAAAGAACATTTCAGGCACAGGGAGTGGTCAAAACAAAGGTTATAAGGTAAAAGTGTACTCAACATGTTTGTAGAAGATAGAAGGCATCCCTGTGGGTGCAGTAAAGAGGTAGGTAGAGAAGGTATCAGTAGCTAAATTATATAGTATATTGCAGGCCAATATAATAACTTCTGAGTGTACACTAAGTGAAATGGGGAATCACTGGAGAAATTGAGCAGGGGAGTTGCAAGCTATGACTTGTTTTAAAAAGATCACCCAGTACTTAGGGTAGATTGTGAAGTGGCCAGAGAGGGAATAGGACACCTAGGAAGAGTTGTAGTTATAGTGTAAGAGAGAGAGAGATTTGTGGCTTAGATTAGGGAGGTTGTGGTCAAGTACCAGAAATCTCAAGTAAAAATAGGTCAAACAATAAGAGCTATCACATAATATAATTCTAGAAGATGAATATTTCTGAGTTTGGTTACTTCATGGGCTCATAGGCGTCAAGGATCAAGATTTTTTGATCTTTCTACTCTGCTAAGCTCACGATAGCAAGGTGGCTGCCGCAGCTTTGGATATAATATCTTTTCACAGAGTCCAGAGGGGGTAAAGGGAGTAGCCTTTTTATTATTTCTCTCATTTACTAGTGAGGAACCTTTAGCAGAAGAGCCCCTGATGAACTTGCTTTTCAACTAAACCGCAATGTGTCGCACAACCATGCCTAAATTAATCTTAGTGATAAAAGACAGCAAGGGGAATTAAAACTGGCCAAGGACAGTGCTCAAATAGTCCATCAGTCGCTGAGTTCTTCATCCACACATGCAATTGCAAGACTACACAGGTTTAGAGAACAATAATAGGATTTAATTAACAAGCCAGGGAAAAACAATGAGTTATGGAGGCCTTACCCAAAACAGTGTCCAGTGTTTTAAAGTCCTAAATACAAACGCTCCCAAGATGGAGCACAAGGTGGAGTCTTCCCACCACTGAGACCTGGAGCACATAGCAGCCAGACAATAGGCCAGGATCCAACTCACGAAGACAACAGAAGTCACAACAGGAGATGTTCCCCGGAGCTGCCGAAATGCCCCAGTGCAGCAACAGACAAGCAACACTTAAAACAGCGGCTGCAGCATCCAAGCTACACAACTAACAAATGGCCACTCATGCACTCATGCAGCTCCCGGCTTCAGGTCTTCGCCTTCTTTCCAGACTGTAAATGTCACAAAACCAGGAACAGTTTCAGTCACTCAGCTACTTGCAAAGCTTCCGAACATTTCCTCTCTGAGGTTGGCTGCTGGAAGCCTCTCCACATCCTTCAGAAGCCTGCAGCAGCCTTCTGGAAGATCAGCATGGTAGTCTACATTAGCAGGGAGAATGATATCCATCAATATTCACATTTCAGAGATAAGAAACAGCCCCAGAGTCTCTTGAAGGCCATATTCACACTGAGCAAAATAAAAAGGGACCAGAATTCTGTGAGCAAGAGTCAAGGGTTGGGGTGGTTTATGGTTCACTGACCCATAATATCTGCAACATATGAACTTGACATTCAAACTGTGGTTGTCTTTCCAGCATAGCAGTAATATGAATAAATGTACGTCACTTCTCAGTCAGGCTGAGATGTCATCTCTCCTCAGGGGAGCATTTGAAAGACTACTAGGACACTCATCTGTGCCTACAATTGTATCATAGAATCTGGGTTTAGAAGAGACTTTGAAAGCTCATGCATCCTCAATATAAAATTCCCCTGACTTTGCATTAGACATGGTCTCAGGAAGAGATGACATATTGAGATCATCCTAATTTAATAGTAACTCAGAAGGTCTGATGCCAGGTAGGAGCAGTGTGTAGTGAAACCAAAGAGCAATGCCGCAGCTGGGGCTGGTAGCAGAGGGGCCGCTCTGACCACACCTGGGCTGCAGAAGGCTGAGTGCTCTGAAAGTTGCTGAGACCTTTGTGCAAAGCCACAGCCAGCCCACAGCATCTTTGCTAGAAAAGGGACCCTGGGGTGTAAATGCTCCAACCTCACCTTTCCCCTCCAACTGGAAGCAGAAAGCAAAGGGGTCCCTCAGTGGAATGTCTGCAGGTGATACTGGGATACAGGGCAGAGGCAAATAAGGATAGAATTCATTCTGAAGAAGCAAATAGAAGATATCCAGTCTGCCCCATAGGGAGAGACCAGTCACTCCTGAGCCACCCATTTTATCCAGGGATAGCTTTGCAGGAACGTTCCTAGTCTAATTCCTTACTTTTATGACAATGTTTTACACAGAGACAACAGCCCACACCTCTCACAGTCAAGTGTTGGAGCAAAAGTCATGGAGACTTTAGTCCTTGACTTCATTGTCAATGGAGATTGAAAGTTAGGGTCTTCATATGTGTTCCTTTAGCACAGTTGTTCTTAGCCAGGCGGCAATTTTGCTCCACAAGATATTGGTAATGTCTAGAGACATTTTTCATTGTCACAACTAGGGCATGAGGGAGAAGAGAGTGTTAGTGGCATATAGTCAAGGACAGAGGGGGCCTCCCTGGTGGCGCAGCTGTTGAGCACTGAGTTGCGAAGCTGCCCACAACCTCTGCAGCACCGGTTCAATCCCCAGCCCCTGGCGAGCATCCCAAATGGTGCGCAGACCTCTCCTGCCATGCCCGCTACTCCCCTAAGCAGTGTACTTCGTCAGTCTGCCTGTTCTGTTCCCCGCTCTGGCTCAGGTGAATTCTCTCACCCTCCCACACTTCTGACTGTACCCAGTGCTTGGGTAAATAAATAAATAAATCTTTAAAAAAAAAAAAAAAACAGAGGCCAGGGATGCTGCCAAATACTCTACAATGTGCAGGACACCCCCACAACAAAGAATGATATGGGCACAATGTCAATAGTGCCAAAGAAGAGAAACAGCACAAGATAAATCTGTGCAAGACTCACTGTAAGACTTTCCCCAGAATTCACATTCCAAACTGCCCTGTGTGTACCTGGGCTGAAATCTTAGTTTTAGGGGTGAGCTAATAAAAAGCAGCATTCCTTCCTTTAAGTGCAGGGAGGGAAACAGAAGTGGGAGGAGAGCTGCAGAGGTGAGGCAGGTAGAAAAAGAGGAATCTTTGCTTACATTTGCCATGACCATTGTTGGCATCCCCTTGGTCAGACCCTGCATCTGAGTGAGTGGGGGAGGGAGAAGTGAGCCCTCAGGCTCCAGGGGACCAGCCAGCCACGCTCAGCAGCCTGCCAGCCATCATCACATCACTACATTAGCTCTTCCCAGGCAAGCATGTAAACATGGAGACCAGCCACGAGAAACATAAGAAAGAAATAAAAGTTGTTTGGTCTGCCTCAGGGACAGATTATTGGAATATTCCAACCCCAGTCAAAAAAGAAGGGCAGAAAGCCCGTCTTTCCTTGTGCAGAGATCGTCCCAAGAGAGTCAGCACTGGCACTTCCCTGTTTTCATCATAATGATGGAAAAAAAAAATCTCCTAGTGAGCTCTGGTGTCTGGTTCAGTCACCCGTGTTAGTGCGGAATAATATTAAAATGTTCAACTCTGAACATGAATCAAGAGCAGGTGAACTGAGTTCCTGCTAAATGTCAGCAGTTGTGAATATTTTTTAAACAATTACCTCAAATAGCCATTACTCATTTATTTGGCATCCATAGACTAATCAGAGGTACCATATTTTAAACGAATCTTTCAGATACTTGAAGTTTAAGAAGAACCTCATTGTTGTCATGTTTAGAAATAAAGATATTTCCAAAATATATACCTTTCCTTTGTTTTAAAAATCAAACCATATTGGTAATAACTCTACCTTTTAAAGCAGCTCAGGGCAATGACTTTAATGTAATAATAAAAAATAAAAGTCATCTTCACCTCAGAGCAGTTTGCCCAGATATTAAGTGAATCCATATTATGTTTTTCTTTTTTCTTTTGGTTTTCACTCAGATTCTCCAACCTCCTGTCATCCCTCCTTTGTATAGTTGTCAGTTGTTATTCTTTTTTTTTTTTTTTAAGATTTATTTATGTTATTTATACAAGCACCAGGCACAGTCAGAAGCATGGGAGGGTGAGAGAATTCACTAGAAATAGAGAGGGGAACAGAACAGGTAGACTAACAAAATATACTGCTGAGGGGAGCAGCGGACGCGGCAGGGAAGGTCTGCGAGCCATGTGGGACCCTCACTGGTGGCCGGGGATCGAACGGGCACTGCAGAGGCTGCGGGCAGCTTTGCAGTCCAGCGCTCAACCGCTGCGCCACCAGGGGAGGCCCAGTTGTCATTTGTTATTCTACACAGTACCAGGTCTATCCAGCTCTAAGGCCTGCCTTCTAGCAGTGCTGTTGTAGTTAAAATCTCTGCAGGTGATTCTGTTGTGCAAGCAAGGCTGAGAACTACTGGGAAAGATGATGTCCTATCCTGCAGAGTTAAAATGATCTCAGACATTTTCCTCTGAGTAAACTTTGGTATATAAACCTTTTAGCTTGTATTTCAGAACTTTTGGGTCTTAGTCTAGTTTGAGTTATTCAAACTAGTCTAGTTTAGTTTGAATAACTAGGAGAAAGATAGAAAGAAAGAAAATGGAGTAATTCAGGCTTCTTTTTTCCTCCCACTGGGAGACTTTATGGCTGCCACCAGCAGCTTTGTTTTCCTCCTGGGCGTTTTTTATTATTGCAAAAGACACTTGGGAGCACAAGCATGGGGCAAAGCACCTGTGAGTATGGATACTTGGGCCAAGAGATGAGGGTAATTGAGAAGGAAAAAGAAGCCAGAGAGAGAATATGGAGATCACAGAGCCTGGGAGGCTTTGAGATGCAGATGCTTGGTTGCTTCCAGCCTCCCTGTCTCCCTGCCTCCCTCTTGCCTGCTTCCTTGCCTGCTGGTCTGTTTGCCTGTGTACCCAGTCCCCTGCTTCAGCATTAAAGGCCTGTCAAATCTATCAAGGCCTCCAAAATTTTTTTCTGTTTGTCCAAATCAGTCATGAATCTGCCCAGTCTGGGATGGTTGCACCACGATAGCATAGGACTTTAAATGCTCAGCTAGAGTTCAACTACCTGGGTTCAAACCTTGACTCTGTCCTTTACTATGTGACAGCAGCAAATGTCAACCTTTCTGTGCTTCACCCTCATCAGTAAAGGGATGGAAGGATTATATGTGCTAATGAACATGGAGGACTGAGAATAGTTTGACACATAATAACCCTCAACAATGTTAGTGCTACCAGTTCAGGGTTGGACAAGTGTAGGGGCAGAAATGACATGGAGCAGGTTTTCTGATCCAGCAGACAGGTAAAGAGGAGAGAGAGTGCTGGATCCCTCAGCAGCTTTTCAGGTTTTTATTGGGATTCACCAGGTACACAGTAGGCAGGGGTACTGGGAGGCTGAAGGGCTGGGAGGCTGGCAGGCCTCTTCTCTCTGTCTGAGCAAGTCTTCTCTCTGTCTGAGCTCTCTGGCATTCTCTCTGCTTCTCTGCTCTCAGCTTCTACTCGTGGTCCTGCTCTCATTCTGCTACTGCTGGCGTCCCCGTGACACTGCTCTTAAAAAGCCCAGTCTTGGCTAGCAGACCTCTCCTGCCTCACCGCTGCTCCTCTCAGCAGTGTATTTCGTCAGTCTGCCTGTTCTGTTCCCTGCTCTATCTCTGGTGAATCCTCTCACCCTCCCGCGCATCTAGCCTGTACCCCAATGGGCAGAAGAGCTAAAAAGAAACTTCTCTGAAGAGGAAATGAAAATGGCCAACAGACATATGAAAAAATGTTCAACATCACTTGTCATCAGGGAAATGCAAATCAAAACTACCATGAGATACCATCTTACACCAGTGAGAATGGCACATATTAAAAAAAACTAGCAACAGCAAATGTTGGCGAGGATGTGGAGAAAAAGGAACTCTTCTGCACTGTTGGTGGGAGTGCAAACTGGTCCAACCACTGTGGAGAGCTGTGTGGAGATTTCTGGACCTACTAAACATAGAGCTTCCATATGATCCAGCAATTCCACTCCTAGGTATTTACCCAAAGGACACAGAAACATCAGTTCCAAAGAACACCTGCACCCCTATGTTTATAGCAGCACTATTTACAATAGCTAAGCTTTGGAAACAACCCAAATGCCCAAAAATAGATGACTGGATCAAGAAGATGTGGTACATATATACCATGGAATATTACTCAGCATTCAAAAAAAGATAAACACATGCAATTTGCAGCGACATGGATGGCGCTGGAAGGGATCATGCTCAGCGAAATAAGCCAAAAAGAAAAAGAAAAATACCGGATGGTCTCACTCATAGCAGGAATCTAGAAAACCTAAATAAGGGACCAGGAAAATGAATAACTATAAGAAAGTGAAAATCAAAATCAACAAAAAACTATGAACCAGAGACACTTTTTGGGGGGGGGGGCGGGAGGGGAGGGATTGGGGTCAGAATGGGGGGTTTGCAATTGTATAGGGGAATATAAAAATAAAATTAAAAAAAAAAGCCCAGTCTTAGCCCAGGTGAATCCTATCTACATATACCCATTCCCTATTCCAGGTGCGCACCATCAGGCATGCATTTGGGACCACAGTGTTCCATCAACTATCCTAATGGCTGGAGGGCAGAAAAGCCTGATACTTTTTCCTTACCCTACAACAAGAAACATAATTTACTTCAGATGGTCAAGGTGGAGAGACAGAGATGTGTGTGGCAGCTAAGGGAACAGACATCTAAGTAACAGAGGTGTTGCAGCACCCAGAGACTGCCACTGTGGGAACTGTTATTAACCTAGGCTGAAGAGGGAAACAGAGAAGTTGTATCACCTGTACCCAGTGAAAGCTGAAGCTGCAGAGACATAGCAATTGCCAAAGAATAAGAGTAGAAGCAGGGAGGTAGCATGGAAGGAATATTTTCCCCTTTCTCTCTTCCAAAATTCTAATCTCTTGCTGCTGCCTTCCTGATCCCAGTGGGAAGCCTGGGAGTTCAGGGGTGAGCTGTTCAGGGCACAGAAAAGCAGGGGTGACTGTGAATGCCTGGGGAAGTAAAGAAAGAATACCCAGCACCGTTTACTATTGTTGTTTATTGCACGAGTTTGAAAGGGACCAGAAAAGCCCTCACTGCCCTAGAATGAGTGAACTTTACACACATCAACTGCAGCCTCAGAGAACTTCTCATACGACTTGTGGCACCATCCTGCAGACCTTTAGCACATGCACTGAGACAGCCCAACTATGCCGCAGGCCAAAGTTCATCTAAGTACCACGAGGATTTTTGGTAATTGATGACTTGTCGCAAGGGCCCTCATCCCTAGGGGGGATTCCCCGACTCCTCTGAACCCTTTTCTCACTTGCTCACTGCAGTCTCTTCTCTACCCCTGTGCCCTGTGCATCGAGAAAAGGAAACTTAACTCACTTCCTTTGCTAATTGAAACACATTCCTGAGTCTGATTTGCAACATACTTTGGAATTTCTTCCTCTTCATTTTCCCCACACCCAAATACCACCTCTTTCTTCTTACTTATGAAAGTTGACCTTTTATCTGATAAAGACTTCAGTCTTCCAAACTCCCACTTTCTATTTAAGTGGTCATTCTGGGCTGTGTTTATGTTCACCCTACAAAAACCATCCCTGGAGTTTCATTACCTATCAAGTCCTAAAAAAGCTTTAAGTAGAAGTAGATGCCTTATTTTCCAGCAGCTTCTATTCCCTTTCCACATTAGAAAGGACAGGGCTCAAGGAAACTGGTGATGGTGTGATAGTTTCCTCCCCGTGTTTTGCCATCACACCATATCTCAAGTGAAATGTATGAACTTTTTGATTCATGCCTGGATGCATCAGAAACTGTCTCCTACTGTGCTGATACACACACTTGGCTGCATTGGCGATCCTGTTGCCAATCTTTATTGCCAGTCTGATGAATACTATTATTGGGTTTTAAGTAAAGAGAAAAAGCAGAAACCCCTCCTGTTCCTCTTCCAGCATTTAGGTGTCCTTAAGTGAAGAAAGTCCCCAGAAAGAGCTGGGGATTGAAATTAAAAGAGCTAATATTGGAATTGGCAAGATTTGGTTCAGAGTGGGCTATAAGCATCAGTACAGAAATTGCAGCTCTCATTGAATGCCTAGCCCCTAGGGATCCAATAAATCCTTGCCCTCAAGGAACTTACATTTTAGACAAGGAGACAGGACACAATGTGCACGTGCACACGCACATACACACACACGCGTAATAATATGCTAGCACAGGTTGAACACTAAGTTGCATACAAATAATAATAACCCTGACTTGCATTTTAAAAATCTATAAATCAGGCATTTACTTTAATCAGGACACAATCAGTTTCTACCTGGGTAACTTCCTTTCCAATTGCTTTAGTTGAGATTTTTATCATATTTCTTAATCTATCTGTTTCAGCATAACTTTTCTTGCTGAAAGATAGCTCCCTATTTCTATATTTAGTGTCTTGTCTGCCATTTTTTTTAAGATTTATTTATCTATGCATACAAGAGCTGGGGTACAGGCCAGAATTGCAGGGGGTGAGAGGATTCACCAGAGACAGAGTGGGGAACAGAACAGGCAGACTGACTGAAATATACCGCTGAGGGGAGCAGCAGGTGAGTCAGGAGAAGTCTGCTTGTCATGTGGGCAGCTCCCTGGCTGGCTGGGGGATCAAACTCATGCTGCAGAGATTGCAGATTGCTTTGCGCCACCAGGGAGGCCCTTGTCTGCCATTTTGAATTCATGACACAGCCACAAATTTACTGAAGTTTTGCCTATCAGTATCTGAAGAAATGTCTTTAGATAATGTTTAAAGATTAAGACATTTTAAAGTAGAACTCCTTACTTGGGTAATTGCAGTGAATGCTTTATATCTTCATGAAACATCGTTTTTCAGGGTGGTCACTATTTCAGCACTCAATATCTTCAAGAACGTTGCCTCCCACCCATTTTGTTCACATGTACCACTAGTAAAGAGTGTCTAATACTAAACAATATGAGTGATTTCAAAGAATGTATCAACTTTCAGCCCATAATGAATGCTGCCATAGTGACACCTGCTCAGC
This sequence comes from Talpa occidentalis, assembly GCF_014898055.3. NCBI lineage: Eukaryota > Metazoa > Chordata > Mammalia > Eulipotyphla > Talpidae > Talpa > Talpa occidentalis. The sequence continues at coordinate 27,354,940 of NW_023602073.1, read as the reverse complement.
TTACTGGGATGCTCTGTCCCTTTAGCCCTCACAGCCCCTTCCAAGATGCAGCCTGAGCACTAAAGTTTCCTTGCTAGACTGTGTGCTCTTGGGGAATACACAATGGATCTTGTTCAACTTGGCATTCCCAACACAGGGCAGGGTTCTTTGTGTCCAGCAGGCCAAGGAAAGGATGGTCAAATAAGTCATCAATGGAAAATTGGAAATCATAGGCATTAATACTTCTGGAATACAGGAACAAACCTAGGAGAAATTGTGAGAAATGGAGGATCATCTACAACGTCAATAACCCTCCCTAGCAAAGGGCCCAGAGAATGTCAGCAACCCCAGTCCATTTGCACTACAAGTTGATGACTAAAATGGTGAATACATGTCTGTCCATGTCTTAGAAAGGATCTTAGGGTCAGGGACTTCATCGCTCCTTGTAATACATGGCACACACACTCCCTGGTGATGGGCAGGCTAGAGAAGACCCCGATTACTTAGCCCTATATCATGAGCCTTTTTAATAAAAGACTCTATTATTACTCCCATAAAACCTGGAGACTAGGTTAGATGTAAACTACATTCACAATGCTCCAGAAAATAGTAGCCCAAGTTCTAACCTGATTCTCAAGCCTGGCACAGAAATAGCTGAAGAAGAATGTGATCTTCAATGGACTTCTGGATTTTGCTTTAAAAAATATTTCAATAAGTGTCAAGGACAATAAGCCCCATAGTGTTTTCTTACTGAATTGAAGCCTTGGTGCGGAAGGAGGCAGAGTACATTTGGATACTGAAATGTGGCTGAGATAGTCACACTCTCTTGGCTTAACATGGGAACATGCAGGTGAAGAAGACACTGATGCAGCCTAAGTGCCTACCCCTCCATCTGCAGTTTTTTCTATTCAGACATCAGAAGCATATCCATGGAGTTGAAGTTGAGGACAGAGCAGATTTCAAGGGAACAAACTTAAGACCTACCACAGGTGTTATGCATGTCCCTGCGGTGTTGATTCTGCCTCCAGTTGCATTAACAACGCCTGGAGTCATGTGGGCCTTGATAACATTTACTCAAACATCAAATAAATGAAGTCATACTGAGTCACTGGTAGGATAGAATCTGCCAGCCAGCCGGAAAGGAGCAGCTGACTGACGGCAGGGAGAGACTGACATCAGTGGGGGTAGCATGCTTGAACAGGTGGGGATAACCACGGCCACCTTGGACTTGGTGACATTCTATGACCCATGTTATGATTCAGCTTTCCTTGCATTCAGCAAATTGAACTTTAGCACATGTTTTTTTAGATGTTAAATTAGAGAGGTATTATTCATTTACAGACTATTGTTTCTTCAAACCAATCTAAAACAATAGCGCCTGTGCTAGAGTAGTTATAATGTTTTTAATTTTTTTTTAAATAATAAATTTTATTTTTATATTCCCCATACAATTGCAACCCCCCCATTCTGACCCCAATCCCTCCCCTCCCAATTTTAACTTAAATACATAATTTTTCAAGAATAGATCTATTCTAAAGTGCATATATAAAGAAAGGCAGGGATGCAATCACATGACTATATATTTCTAAATATAATAATCTTGAATACTCCTTTCAATAAAACGTCCCCTTGTCTATTCCTAAGAAACCAATTCCTTAACTCAGTTGGGCAACAATTAAGCTATAAGGATGTATTTTTTCATATGCCAACACAAAGCCAACAGTCCCTCTGATGATCTGTTAATAATGAAGACTAGAATACAAGGAGTACTGTGCAACAGATGCATTCATGTAGCAGGCCCCATGGCTATGGGAGTCAGCATTTTGGCGTGGACAGGCTAATGGTTTCTGGGTCAAGATAGAAGTGATTCATCAAACCAGAAGAAAAGAAATGGGAAAAGCAGAGAGTTGTAAAAACCAGAGAAGAGGAGCAACAATCCAATATTTGTATGCACAAACAATGCTCCCCTTTGCACATGAAGTCTGAATACAATGAAGAGAGAAATAAAGAAACAGTTCCTCCAACTGCAGTTCCCAGGCTTGGATTTTCACTCATGAACTTGGAGACCCTTCTTCAGCCTCATTCTTTGACTCTACACCTGGATCACACACTTCCAGAGTCTGCGGAAGCCAATGCCTGAGACAACCTGGTTAAGGAATGAAGAAGGAAACACACGTTCTGCCATTAATGAAAAATGCCATTTTCCTGCTTAGTGATCTTAAAGCAAATTCATCAAGCGATGGTGTTTTTCTTTCCCCTCTTTTTATCCTGTGGGCACCCATCATTCTTTAAAGCATTTCAATGAAAGACAAACTAAGAAGGCAAATCTATATCAATCTGTATTCAATTTTGCGTTTACAAAACCTTGAAAGCAGGAGGTAATTTTTTTTTGCTTTAATTAACAAAAATTATAGTATTTGTCAAGTGCTGAATGGTAATACTATGTCTTGCACCGAATTTACCTTCCTTCAATAGGACATTTGTGGGTGGCAACAACCAGTTTGTGATTGATGCAGAAAGAATGCAAGTGGAACAATTTGACTAGATCTAATTTGTTTTGTGCACATAATGAGCAGTCTGTGAGATGTGAAGATCTCTCACCTTCAACTTTGGGAGAGAAGGTAAACTGAGTCCCCAGGCTTAGGGCTGATGGAAGGAAGCAGAGGGGGTGAGTCTCTCAGTTTGGCATGCCAGTTCTTTATTGGGCTGTTCTTTGAGATGACAGCTGCCTTCTGTGGTGGGGCCACCTACGAAGTACTTGGGGAAATATCCCAAAGCAAGGACTAGGCAGAAATATGCTTTAAGGGAAGGGATGCATCTTGTTGCTCATTGTGGTTTTATAATACATGGGCCTCGTTTACATAGCAGTACAGCTCTGTATAATATTGTCATACAAAAACTATGTGCATGTTTATCATTTCCTTACCAACAACAGCTGGAGAAAATGGCTAACTGAGATTGGGGAGGCAGGAAGGAAGATGGAGGGGAAATCAAAACATCAGAAGACTTACGACTGCCTTCATGGACTAAGACGCTACAGATTCAGTCACATGAAATCAGTGTCAAAGTGTCATGACTTTCATTCCAGACACAGGGCTGTGAAAATCAAGAAAAAGACAACCAAAGACTTTACCTTGATTTCTTAAAATTCTAGGATATATTTACCCCCTATGGACTTTTTTTTTTTTTTTTGCAGGCACAACTTTTTAATTGCTTAGAGTGTACTTATTGGGTCTTCTCTTGGGGATCAGTGCTCCCCCTCCCCAAGAAGTACAAGAACATACAGACTTACAGACTGCACCTGCGAACTACTTAGGCCCAGATCCACCTATGCTTCCAAATCATTCTGCAGCCTAGGACAGCGACATATTGCCTGAGAGGGTCTTAATCCTCTGCCAAAGTCTTCCAAAATAGGGGAAATGGATCAGTGAAGGATTCTCACCACTTAGGATTACGTTAACCAAGAGCACTACTTGATAGCTGTTATTCAACTATCCTTTGCTTCTGCTGTCACCTGACTTGATATGTCCTTTCTCCCACCCACCCAGTTCTGTTATGCCATCTAATTCTTCTCTTCAATACACAACTAAGATATTACTACCTCCTAAAATTTCCTTGAAATCCTTACGCAATTATCTTTCATTGATTTCCCTCCTTGAATTACCAAGTATTTATTTTTCCAACTAGGCTGAAAACTCTTTGGAGGTATCTTTGAATCTCCAGAACTAATCATTATGGTGGGGGCTCAGCCAACACATTAATAACATTAATAGTCATCTGTAGCTGCTTCACTAAGCTTATAATGCCAACGAGGGCAAGATTTGTTAGTTACTACTATTTGTTAGTCACTACCAAAACTATCAACTGGACATGGGCCCAAGCCGAGTATCTTGCAAAATGCATATATTATTCTGAAGAGGAGATAGAGTGATCAAAGGTACAAGGATCACTATAACTTCAGTCTGACCGTTGGAAATTATAAGTGTTTAGTCCCCTTCACACTTGTCAGTAGCTTCCCCTGGGGTGAATAGTGAGGTATAAGTTTATCTCATCTATGTTTTATTCTATCGTAAAGGCTCAGTCCTACACTAGCCAGTAGATTCCCCACAATTGTGAGCATTCAAAAACCATATAGTCTGCAGGTTACATTTCCCTACTCTTGAGAGTCTAAGTTGGTCTTGTACATGACTACTTCAAGGATTTCTCTAAATCCACTTATTTCAGTATTTTGTAGTATAATTAGGAAATTCAGCAGAGAAATACATTCTACACTATTGGCTAAGAGTGGCAGCAAATGTGAAGATGCAGATCCAGATCCAGTAGAGTCTTGACAACACAGCTCCCAGTTCACAGAACATAGTCTCTCCCAAGCATGAAGTGAATAATGAGGCTGACCATAGCAAGAGTGAATGACCCCTCCCCAATCGCCTTATTAGTCAGGTAACTTAACCTCCTCAGTCTAGACTCCTTCTGTGTCACCCCTTCGAGATGCAAATATGGCTTTAGTAGGAATGTTGCTGTTTAGGATAAAGTTCAGAATCCAAAAGGTTACTGACTTCACAGCTGTGTCACTGGAAGCTGATAAGCACTGGCCAGACCATCGAAGGTCTCCAGCTATTTGAAAGTGTATCTTTGTTTATTTTAGGTAGTAAGTGTTGTTTTTTTTCATGGAAGGGTAGGAATGCTGGAGGTTGGAGTCACTGGAGACTTTTTAAATTAGAACAGTGTGAAGATTTATTGGAATCACTGGCACATTAAAGGGCAGGGGAGGGAAATTAAAGGAGGAGAAGAAACCACTTGCTCTGCATTTGGTGATATCATAATTATACCTCCCCTTAAGAACTGCTAATAAGCACTTACCATTTTATAACCTAAAGGTAATGAGCACTGTAGCTTGGTCTGTTAATTGAAGGTGACAGAATGCTAGAACAGGCTCCAAAGCACTCCCTTTACATCAAGAGAGTATTTTCTCTGTGTTTATCAACAAGGGCGTGTTTGTTTATTCTGTATGACTTAATCTAGGTTTAAATCAGGAGTAAAGAGATTATTCCCAGGAATATCCCTGGGGCAGTGGGTAGAGTCCAGTTATTTGCCATGAGCACACTGTCTCAGTACCTGGCACAAACCAATCCAATAGTGACTCATTTTTGCCATCATAATCCGAATGTATCCTTGGAAATAAAAACAGACCAAACAAGAGGGACAACTAGATGCTCTCAACCTTTCTGCCAGATTTCTTACTATCATGCTAAATAGCCTAAGACTTCAGAGAAGGTCAGAAACAAGTTGTTCTCAGCAGCAAGTAGTCTGTGACCTGACTAGACAGAGCATAGTATAGACCTGCAGGAGTGGAGATTCCAGGGAAGGTGTAGAGACAAGGGGTCTGTCCTGCAAGGCCAACACTTTCTCCCCCGCCCCCGCCCCCGATTCAAAACATTCAACAGATACCAGGCTTGTAGTGAATGGGCCAGATTCACTGAATTACAGTTAAATTCAGATCTTTGGGCTTGCATTAAATATTTTAAAACTAGAAGAGAATAACATTTTTATGTGATAAGGAATTTCTCTTGTTATTTAAATTTCAGATTTAAAAATATCTGAAACTAGGTTAAGGATCTAAGTTGAAATATGTATAAATATAAATATATATAAATATTTCCCAAATACTGGAGTATTCTTTTTTTTTTTTTTCATTTATTGACAGAACAGGTTAATTCCCCTTACAGCTTTGTATGATTTTTTTTAATGATTTTTTTTTATTTTTTACATCATTGTTCATTTTTAAACAATTTTTGCTTCCCCCAGCCCCCCAGGTATAGTCCCCATAGAATTTCCTTCCCCAATGCACCCCTGCACCATCACCTCAGTCCCCTGTGCTCCTCCCTTCCTCCCTCTGATCCCTCTCCCTCCTTCTCCCTTGCAGGATGTCTCTGATTTATAATTGTCTGTTTTTGCTTTGTTGTGTTTTGTACTGTTATTATTTTTTTACACTGATGTCTTAATTGGTTCCCCTATATTCCTGCTATAAGTGAAACCATCCGATATTTTTCTTTTTCCTTTTGGCTTATTTCCTGAGCATAATTCCTTCTAGCGCCATCCATGTTGCTGTGAATGGCATGATTTTATCTTTTTTGATTGCTGAATAAAATTCCATTGTGTATGTATGCCACATCTTCCTGATCCTATACTGGAGTATTCTTTTTCTAAAAAAAGATTTATTTATTTATGCATGCAAGAACTGGGGGGCAGGTGCAGGGGGTGAGAATATGCACTAGAGAGTATTCACTAGTGGGGAGCAAAACAGGTGGATCTACTGAAATACACTGCTGAGGGGAGCAGCAGGAAAAACAGGAGAGGTTTGCCATGTAGGTTGCTGACCTGGGATTGAACTTGTGCTGCAGTGGTTGATTATAGCTTGACAGCTCTGTGTCTTTAACCTCTACATCATCAGAGAGGCCCTGGAATATTCTTTATTATCATTAAAAGCCAACTTTAATTCAGTCTGTTTATATGTCTGCTCTCTTATTCCTCTTGCGTTAGCAGTAGGATATATTTTATAAGCACATTGCCACTATTATTTACTTTATTGACAGACATCCAATATGAAAATTGCTACCAGATAGTTTATAAATCAGAGAATAATATGTAGAAATTAATTGAAGGTCTATTTCAATTGTCTGCCATATTGCAGATAACAACATAGCAATGACTTCTATTGCTATGTATATTTCAGGAAATATTCCTTTCATTTTTTCATTTACCACATGTTTCAGTTAGAGGCCAAGAACATAAAGCCATGAATGAGGGGAGTTCAGCAGCTTGGTCCAGCCATTTGCCTCTTGTTCCAAGGTATGTTCACCATATTTCAGGAATGCACCTAGAAAAAAATATATAAATAAATTTTATTCTTGTTCCAGGACTGATTAGAGTCTCAAACTTACTCAGATTAACCAAGTTGATAAAGGATTGATGTACAACCTATAGAAATATAAAAAAAAAGAATAGGTGGGAAAATCAGGTGGAACCTGGGGGATGCAGCCCCACAGGTTGGTACTTCTGGAAGGAGTCTTAGGAGTTCCAGGAACCAGTGCTCTGCTCTAATTTGAAATCCCAGAAGGGCCTCCCTGGTGGTGCAAAGGGTTGAGCACAGTACTGTGAAGCTATCTGCAGCCTCTGCAGCAAGAGTTCAATTCCTGGCTGGCCAGGGAGCAACCACATGGCACAGCAGACCTCTCCTGATTTGCCTGCTGCTCCCCTCAACAGTGTATTTCAGTGGCTCTGTCTGTTCTATTCTCCATTCTGTTTCTGGTCAATACTCTCATCCCCCCCACACACACCTCTGGCCTGTACCCTAGTTCTTATATGCATGGATAAATAAATCTTTAAGAAAAAAATATAGAAATCCCACAAACTTGCTCTCATCTGTGCTTAGGAGTGAAATGAACCAAAATGCAGATGTGCTTCCAAAATGCCTAGTTTATTCAAAATACAGTGAACTAGATAGGCAGTCATGTGGACATGATTCTCTCCTTGCACTCAAACTGTATGGGAAGAGTTCTCATAAGCAGGAGCCACTTCATTTTGAGACTCTATTGTCATAAAAAAAAAAAATCACAAGTCCAGTATTGATGAGATTCCTACGTGAAAACGTAAATGGAAAAACAACATGCCCAAAGGGAGCTTGGTGGCCCTGGAATCAAAACCAGAGACAGAGTGGGGAGCAGAACAGTCAGATCAACTGAAATACACTGCTGAGGGGAGCAGCAGGGGAGACAGGAGAGGTCTGCTCCACCATGTAGGTTAGCTCCCTGGCTGGGGATCAAACTCGTGCTGCAATGGCTGCCGATATCTTGATAGTACTGAGACTTAACCACTGTGCCACTAGGGAGACCCCTCAAGTGCTTTTGTCCTGGGAATTATATTGTCTGCTCAGGAGCTCTTCATTAAATTTTTCGAAGATTTAAACCAAACATCTCTCCCTGCATGAATTCAAGACATATTCCTGATACTTGATTCTGCCATTCACGTACCCTGCTCTGAAAAGAGGATGCCTGAAACAATGTACAAGTTATTGAAAAGGAATAATATGTGGAAAATTAGTAAATTGACATAATGGCTCATGTCCTGAGTATTTGGGTGAGGGATCAACAAAGGATGCCCTAGAAAATTAGAATGTTGGCAAAATAAGATTGCCATTATAGAGTTAAATTGTAAGATAAATAAGTCGGTCAATTCAAAGTATGCTTGTTTGACTGTTCTCCAGAGACTCACAACTGCTTAAGAATAGTTCAATAATGCCATTTAAAATTTCCTTTCTCCCCAGCCTCCTGGGAAAGAACAGAAAGTGGCAGTGAGGGTGTGAGTGCCTAATCCAAGGGCAGGTGCATTTGCCTAGTACAAACACCAGGGCTGATAGAGGGAGTGAGAGGATTGTTCTCCTTCCTCCCCCAACTTCCTTGTATCCTGATACAGAATCAAATAATAAAAAAAACCTGGCTGTGAAAATGATTCATAAACAATGTTGTATTGTTCAAATGTAATATACTTAACGATAACTGAAAGCTTTATTAGTGATATTAAACAATACTGAAGGCTCCAAATATTAAAAATGCTTTATGTAATTAGTATTAAAATAACTTTTTCTTTGGAGGGCTAGTGAGGCCAAAGAGGATGATGATAAATAAATCCAAATGAAGGAGAAAATCAGGAAAAGGTGATCTTAGAAGAGCTCATGAAAACCAACACAAAATGCATGAATTTATCTATGACCAGGAAAAATTGCCTTTGAGGTAGTTTGTAAGTGGATGCTAAGGGAGACTTAGAAAATACCTAAATTCTATCAAGGAAATATCATTTTGCAATTCTTTACAGTTATATTGCAACTTGGATGGGGAAAAACTAGTTTGCAAAAGAATGGTAAGATTACATAGGCTCTAGGGCCTCCTTGGTGGCGCAGGGGTTAAAGTCTCAGCACTATCAGGCTGTATTGCCAGACGCTGCAGCATGAGTTTGATCTCTGGCCAGGGAGCTAACCCACATGGCAAAACAGAGCTCTCTTGTCTTGCCAGCTGCTCCCTTCAGCAGTGTATTTCAGTAGATCAGCTCCCCACTCTCTCTCTGTGAATTCGACCCCCACCCCCACCCTTGCGCTGGGCACTTCGGGCCTAGACCCAAGTTGTTGAATGCCATGAATAAATCTTTAAAAACAAGCAAACAAGAACAACAACAAAGATTATATAGGGTCTCTATAGAGGAGCAGAAGAATATGTCCATGGCTTAAGGCAAAGGGAGTATACAGTACTTAAGGGAACGATGTCTTAAGAATTTGTCTTAAGGTTCTTCTCTGAAATATTACTAAAATCACCATCCTGTTGGTTTTCAACTTTTTTAGTAGGAGAAAACTTTCATGAGTGAAGGGGCTTTGTTTAAGGTCTAAGAAGCCTCTATGATTTGCCCACCCATAATACATACCTTATTCCTAAAATTATATGTAACATTCCCAACATCAGACTTGCATCTTATAAGGAATTAATTGTGCTCAAGGATCTAAAGTTTATTATATAGAAGACTTTTACCAAAATAGTTGAAAATACATTGTCAGCCTTTCACACATATTATTTAATTTCATTTTTGAATTCTTATTCATAAGTGAATATAAGCAACGTGCATATGATTTGTGTCTATTGGAAATCTACCATTTACCATTTTGACTGAAGACTCAGTTGCATTTGATTGACAAGGTCTGTTTTTAGCTACTAGTTTCATTTCATTTTATCACTGTATTTGCCACTTCTTTTTATAAAATAGTATCCATAAAACTGAAAAAAAAGTGAAAAAATGGCATAAATATCAGTGCACAGAGATGACAACCCCAAGCAGTGTCACTGTACAGTGCCCTGAGCTCTGACAATCAGCCAGTGCAGAAAAGGTAGCTTTGGTATGCTGAAGTACACTGCAGGGAAGCGAAGCTAGTCAAAATGTGCTCTTAGGATATTTTGATTATAAATAAGCTATAACAAAAACCCCACAAATACAATGTTTTAATACAAATGCAGCTCCATGCATCCATGAGCCTCATTCATTCACTCTATAGATCTGATCAACTCCTGAGCCATATGGAATCCATGATTACAGTAGTGTTCTGGCCTGCTCAGCAGTAACATTGCTCACTCTAAATTAATCATCATCCTGGTTGTCACTGCAATTGTCTCTTTTAAGTTAGATCCGTACAGTTGTCTTCTAAACCTTGTTGACTCAGGATGAGCCGATAATGTCCAGGACCAGGGTGTGCAATCCTGAAGCCCAGCAGCTATGGTCATTTGGCACTGGGTACTATACAGCAAGCCTCAGGGGCCAGCCATTTTCCCTTTTCAATGTCTGTAATTAAATTCAACTTATTTTTTGGTATATGCTTAGAAATAGATTTTGTTATATGCCTTAGATAAAATTCATTTAAAGAAAATTTAAGAAAGTTTATTTTTCTTTTCCAGAAAATACCATGTTTGAATAGACATTGAAAACAGATTCATGATATTTTTTTCTTTTTTTTTAAAGATTTTTATTTATTTATGCATACAAGAACTGGGATACAGGCCAGAGGTGTGTGTGGGGGCGGGGTGAGCAGTTTCACCAGAGACAGAGTGGGGAAGAGAACAGGCAGATTTGACCGAAGTACTCTGCTGACAGGAGCAGCTGGCGAGACAGGAGAGGTCAGCTGTGCCATGTGTATATCTCTCTGGCTGGGGATCGAACTGGTGCTGCAGAGGCTGCAGATAGCTTCATAGGTTGCGTCTTAACCCCTTGCGCCACGAGGGAGGCCCTATTTTTCCTTTTCTTACTAGCTCATTAGTATCACATCTACTGAATTATATTCCCCCATACACTTACCCTCCAGAATCTTCTTTGCAAATTGATAATATAGGCAACAATCAACAAATTTAACTGAAAGTCAATGACTCTGGCAGCCCTAGCTGCCCGCTTTCTTATTTTTGTACTCTCCCCCCCACCACCCCCATGGGCTGCTTTTTCACTTTGTTGAGTTTTTCTTTCTTTTTTTTTTTTTTTTGTACTTTTGACCTTATCAGAGCTTCAGACCAAGAATTCAGTTCATCAGTTCATATGATATCTAAGAAGCACAAAGGGTCACTTGTTTTTTGCATGCTAAAATCAGATGGTATGTCATATGCCATGTGTAAGTTTTGTCTTCTTGAAAACACACATTTGCAGGAAGCACTGACAATGAGAAATGACTGTGGCCAAAATAAAATTATTGACCTCTAGGGATTCTGATTTCGAAAAGTATTCCTTAAAGCGGCAGCCAGAGATGCTAAAATTTCCATGTGAGTCTCTGTTTGTAATCATAAAGTAGACAGGTGCATATGCATGGTGCTATAAAAACAGCCTGTGAGCAAAATCTGTGCTTGACCAAAGCTGTCCCTGTTCCCATCTTTGCTCTTGATACTCAGGGATTCCCGAAGATGAATGGTGAAAGGGTAGTTTATTCCCCACACTCCAATACACCAAGACTGGTCCAGTTTTCCTGTGTTTACTTCCTGTTTAATTCAGCTGATCCAGACTATCACTTGGCTTCACAGGGACTTCAAATAGCCTGGCAGGGCTTACTCAGCCAGTAAGAATTGAGAACAGAGACCAGTTGAGTCAACTCACTAACAACAGTACCAGTGGAAAGGACATCTGCCCTTAGTTAGAATTAGATCGCTGATTATAAATACAATTTCCCATCACTCAGTGACAAATATGAAATCATACTGTGGGTTGAAGACTAACTAGAGGTCAATAAAAAGTGGAAAAGTTGTTTTTAATAAGTGTCCTTGACTAAAAACCTTAGTGGCCAGAAGCAATAGAGTCAGCTTCTTAGAGAGCGTTCATCTCTGAAGTAGAACTTCTATCTCTGGGCTTACTTTTGTGAATGCATTAATTATATATATATATATATATATATATATATATATATATATATATATATATATATATGATTTATTTTCCAAGAGTTTATGGCAGAGTTTCTCAATATTGGCACTTTTAACATTTGGGGCCAGGTAGTTTTCTATTGTGGGGACTGTCCTGTGCACTTAATATGTTTAGCATGCATCCTTGGACCTTATCCAGTAGATACAAATAGCCCTCCCACATTCCAGTTGTGTCAATCAAAAATATGCCCAGACTTGGTTCACAGTCCCCTGGAGTTGGAGTTGGAGGGGATACAAACTCATCCCCATTTGAGAACCATTGATTTAGGACATTAATTCATAAACACTTTTTATCTGTAACAATACCTCTCCAACTCCTCACTCCCAAGTCCTCCTAAAGGGGTCCCTCTTTTTCTGTAAAAAGATGAGCAGCTTTAGTTTAAACAACTTTCCCACCATTATCACTAAGCAATAAGAACAATGTATTGATTCAATGGTTATCCCAGGATAGAATTCTTAAAGAAAAAGTATTTCCATTCATATATCTTGGAAAATTAAAATAGCAAATATTATGTATAGATTTGTTGAAAGAATGAAATGGTTAAATTGCAGCCAATGTACTAAAAATTTCACATAGATGAATTTTTTTCATAAAATTAACATTTAACAATCACCACTCAGAAATGACCATTACTGATATTTGGTGAATATTTTTCCTGACATCTTTCCACATACATGTACATCTATAAATCCTGATAACTATATAGAAATTAACATTTACAAAAATGAGAATATATTCACTCAATTTTAAGTTAAGATAATTAAATTCAATTTTCAGATGAGAAAGAAACTGAAAATTAAAGAAACTGATGAATTTCAGATAAGTACTTCTTCACCACAAGAAATACTCATTCTTAAAAGATCCCAACCTCCCAAAAAGATCTCCTTAAATTAAGAAAAAACTTGTGTAAAAATTTAAGAGCTAAAGGTATTGTTATTTTTAAACTGTCCCTTTCAACATTAAATGGTATATACTGACTCTTTGACAGAAAAGATGAAAAAGCCCATTGTTATTTTTCTTGTCCCTGCTCCTCCCATCCCCAATTTGATTAGTTATAAATTTTACATATGACTTTTATTTTGTTTTCTTTAGCCATACTTCTTAGAGCTATTTGGTCTCCATTCTAATTTAAATGAATCCACAATCCCTAGGTTCCTGAATTCTTTATTTGCCACTGGCTGGATTGGTTTTCAAGACACGGTTTTATTTACTAAAAGGACCCATGCATGCTGTGTCTCCTGAGCTCTTGAATCCTTAATATCTGCCTGTTGCTCTCCTGATCAAATAACAGCTTGCCTGGAGATTCAATCTTGGGTGACCCCTTCCTTGCCTGCAAATTTTATAAACCTGCTGCTGCATGATTGTTACTGGAATCAATATTAGTTTCTACAGCAGTGACCACTGAGCTCTTTTTTCTTGGGTGTGAAACTTGGCCTGTTCCAATAACCTAGAGGCCACCTCCCACCTCAGCCCAGACCCTGACCTTTCTCTGCATGTCTGGAGGACAGCTGCCTCTCCACCCAGTGCCAGGTGCATAGCGCCTCTGCATTTCTCAAAATGACAGAAAGAGTTGATCCTATATCCTCTCCCAATGCCCTTCCTCTACATCCAGGGAACTCCGGCAGCTCCACTTTCCTTTCTCACTCTCCTCCCACTGGCATGATGAATGACTTTCTCCCATTTCCCTGAATAAGACACCTTTTCTCTTTTCCCATCTTCTTCCTGCTTAAATTCCCCATTCAGGATCTATGATTGAGTTTTGTCCATTAGGTACTGATAGTGAGTATCACAGAGCTCTGTTTGTGTACTTTAATATCTCCAATCGTTCAAAAAATATACAGATGAAATAACCAAGGATTAGTTATTCCAGGATTACATAATGACATTCTGGTATTAAGTACTTATCTTTCAAGGCAGGTAAATTTCCAGCTTCTTAAAGTGTTACCTGATTTACTCTCATATCTGAAACCTCTGTATTTTGACTCCTGTTTTAGCTTACTAGTCATGAGCATATGACAACTCATGAAAAAGTTGTATTTCATGACTTATTTCCTTTAGACTGTGTCAGAAAACCTCTCATAACAGAATCCCTAAATGTAGACATATTCAGTAAATATTTATTGATAAAGAAGAGGTATTGAGAATTCTATCAACATGTCCCAGGGCTCAGGAAAAAAAAGGGTGCTTAAAGGAATACCAAAAATGAGTGAAAGATCATGATAAGGAATTATAATAATAATAATAATAATAACAAATATTAAATGAGTGTTTTCTGTGCACATGACATGCTTATATACAAGTGGTTTTGTTCAGGCTTTACAATGACCCTAGCAGAGAGGTACTATCATTGTTCCTGTTTAAAAAATGAGAAACCTAAGACATAGGAGAGTTAAGGAATTTTCCCATGGTAACAAAACTAAAGGTGTGGTGAAGTCTGAACTTGAACCCAGGAGAACTGGGAGACACTTGACATGGATTAGTATTAGGGGACTAGACTGCTTTCCATCTTGACTAAAGTTTGCAAGGATATATGGTTTAAGAACCAGACAAAAATGACACCTACCCATGTGTGACCTTAACACACACTCTTCTATTCCAACCAAAAGATTACCTCATCATGTCGAGGGCCAGGAATGTAAGTTAGGAAGGAGAAAATAACAACTTGCTTTCACTTTCCAAGCACAAGCACGCCAGTGCAAGACAGCTTTCTGTGCTGTGTGCTCTCTCCAGCTCAAGAGGGCCATCCATGTGCCAGACAGATTAAACACTTGGGGAATTTGATATGATCACTCTTGGGAGGGGTTTTTTCCACTATTCTCTAATCCAATGAGGTCTGGGCTGGCAAAGGCAGTTGAATTGAAAGAGTGACTAAATATGTAGAGTCCTTGGAGGTTAGAATGCAGTCTGTCTATGAGGGGAAGGCATTTTGCCTTTAGTCTGTCTGGATTTCTAATATCTACTGCAGACTATTAATCAAACAGACCAGACTCTTGGACTTCTTAGAATTGTTTTACATTTAATCAGAATCCCCCTCCCACCAAAAAAATAAATAAATAAAAGCTACAAAATCCAGTCTGGTTATCTGATTTAAGTCATTTAAAATACTTAAACAATGGTTTACCCAGAATACATAAGCCACATTTAGCTTACATTCAATAGCTTTGAAATGGACTCAAACAAAACCAAAAATGCAATTACTATGCATATAATTAAATCATGAGAATTAAAAATTAGCCAGTGGTTTATCATTCATTTCCTTTAGAGTTTCTGTTAAAATACTGGGTATCCTAAATTTTCACCATTAGGAATACTACAGAAAAAGTTGAGTAAGTCATTTTCTATAGGACCATTTTCATCAAATTTTATTGGGTGAGAATTTGGCCTACAGTTTACACTTTAACATATGATTTTGTATTTAAAATATCATCTGGCTTTATTTGTGACCTTCACATAAAGCAGATATCAAAAACTGCACCTAAAGTCCGGGAACATCTCTTCTTGCTCCTTTACAAACCTATTTTCCATGTATTTTCTGGGCTTTAACTTATTTTGTTCTTTTAACAAATTTATATTGTTTTTAACTCAGAGTTTTCTATTTTGGTTTTCTGGACTATGTGGATGGAAATGCTTTTCTCTAAGAACCCTATCCTGGGATAACAATTGAAGCCAAATTGGAAATGTGTAGCGGTATCCAGGTTCCAGAATAGTCATAATTCCCCATTCCAACCACACATAAATTTTTAAACTTGCTTCAAGCAGAGAATCTGGGAACTCAAAAAAGTCTATGTTTTCCTTCTTCTGCACTCAGAAGAGTAGTTGCATGTTTCCACCTTAGGGCAGAGAGGGAACTGAGACCCATATGGTCTTGATTGCACAATCTGGGAGGAAAGAAAAAGAGCAAGCATTTTCCTAGGCCAAAAGAATGTTGCCACATATCTGTCACCAATAGAGCTGCCAGAATTTTCCAAGGTGCAGAAAAAGCAAATCTTAAAGCAAAGCCTACTTTGGTGCTTTCTTTTTGGAAGTTTCTTGTTAATTTCCTCCTGTGCTTGCTTGCCCATCTGAGAATGGGAGTTTATGCACATGGAACCTAGGCCAGCAGGCAGCAAGGCAAAGGCCTCATTAAGCCACAGTCCTTTGCACATATGGTCTGGGCACATGTTCGGCACCAAATTTCCACTTAGGGAATATTCCAGAATACTTAAAACTTTTGATTTGTCTATTTCTTTAAAAGAAATGCTTCAATTGAAAAATTGAAGAATTTGGAAGGTGTTTAAGGTCAAGGTTTCTTCCAAGGAGATAAATCCCAAATTTCATAGCCTCAGGACAAAACAAGAATCTAATATATCATAGCAATAATTGTGTGGTGGTCTGCAAGTTCCATATCTCAGCCAGCGGGAGATTTCACTACCCAGACTTAGCCAATTTGGGGATTTTAGTGGAGCAGGAATAATGGGAATGGTAAACAGGTAGCGAAAGAAAATGAGGAAAAATTGGGCCTCCCTGGTGGCTCAGGGGTTAAAGATAGCACTATCAAGCTATCGCTGGCTGCTGCAGCATGAGTCTGATCCTCAGTGGGCCAGGAAGAAATCCACATGGCACAGCAGACCTCTCCTGTCTTGCCCACTGCTCCCCTCAGCAGGGTATTTCAGTAGATCTGCCTGTTGTGCTCCCCACTCTGACTCTGGTGAATCCTCTCACCCCCTGTCCATCTGGCTTACACCCCAGTTTTGGTATGAATAAATAAATCTTTAAAAAAACAAAGAAAATGAGGAAAAATTGAGGTATAAGTTATCAACAACCACTGATATATTCTGAATTTTCCTTGTCCCATGCTCATATTATCTCTCTGGTTGTTCCCATAAAAGAAGTCATGTCTCAGTTTTTAATTAGGAAAGTGAGAATTATAGCTATAAATTATAAACTATACCTAGATAAATATTTTATAGTTATACATTATAAAATAAAGGGTAAAACTTTACCCTTCCATGAGTATGATTGTTACATATTTATCTTTGTATTTCTATTGCCCAATACAACACACAGCACATGACAAATAAAAAGGTTCAATATTTGTTGAATGAATAAACTAAAAAATGAATAAACTCATGAAAATCAACATAAATATGTAAGGTTAACATTTTATTTTTCACCTGTATTATTGATGTTTAACATTAAGTATTCAAAAACAAAGTTTCTAATCTTTACTTTGGAGAGCATGATTGAGAAGTTTATTAAACTTCCTAAAGACTCAGTTTCCCCATCTAGAAAACAGAGATAGTAATTTCCTTTAGTTTATATTATTCAGTTGTTATATAAGCCATAGAAGACACTGGATTTGAAGATGCTACATAAAATGAAAAAATCAGCACAAATGTAAATTTATTATTATTATTTTATTTAATCAACCCAGTACTCTGGGCTGTTCAAGTCAGCTCAAATCTTGCCATAAAGAAAACTGCTAGTGGGCCTCCTGGGTGGCGCAGCGGTTGAGCGCTGGGTTGTGAAGCTGCCCGCAGCCTCTGCAGCGCCAGTTCCATCCCCGGCTGCTCCCCAGCCACCGGAGGAGGGTCCCACATGGTCCGCAGACCTCTCCTGCCGCCCACTGCTCCCCTCAGCAGTGTACTTCGGTCCTTCTGCCTGCTCTGCTCCCCGCTCTGGCTCTGGTGAATTCTCTCACCCTCCCGCGCTTCTGACTGTACCCAGTGCTTGTATAAATAAATAAATAAATCTTAAAAAAAAAAAAAAAAGAAAAGAAAACTGCTAGTGGCACAGCAAATTTCATGTAACCCTAACCTTATTTTTCAAGACAATGTATAGTAATTACAAAATAAATTGTAGCATTTCATATTTTCTTCCCACAGTGAACCAATCAGCACACAATCAAATTTTAGGAATTATAGAACCCCAATCCCAGGAAGATTTCTTTAGCAGCACACACACACGTGCACACACACAACACCAAAGATCCTTCAGCACTGAGAATGTCTGAGGGTAGGCATATTGGATGGTAAGTGTGAAGATCCACCACCCAGGAAAAGTGAGAAATCGTTTGTCTTCTGTGAATAGTAAACTTTCTATATTCTCTTCCTTTTTAATGCTGTCCTACCCCTAGATGACCAGAATCTTCAAATCATTTAGGACCATCATACATGTACCTAAACTAATCACTTGTGTTAAATCAATTAATATGAACCCATTCATTAAATGCCCACAGTAGGGATGGCAAGGAGTGAGGTTTGAAATCATCATCTTCACCATTGTCATCATCTTTCCAATCTTAATTATTTATTGAACAGTTGCCATGTGATTTTGTATACATCATCTTTTAATATTAACAATAACCCTCTGAAATAAATATTATTGAGCCCATTTTATGGATAGGCAAATTGATACTTGGAGTGATTAAGTAACTCACCCGAAGACATATAACCTTTTTTTCTTTATTATTTTATTTTATATATTTTTTACATCATTTTTCATTTTTGTACGATGTATGCATTTTCCTTTTGTTTGTTTTTTTTTTTAAAGATTTATTTATTTATTTATACAAGCACTGGGTACAGTCAGAAGCACAGGAGGGTGAGAGAATTCACCAGAGCCAGAGCGGGGAGCAGAACGGACAGACCTACGAAATACACTGCTTAGGGGAACAGCTGGTGCAGTAGGAGAGGTTTGCGCGCCATGTGGAACCCTTGCAGGCGGGTGGGGATCGAACCTGCGCTGCAGGGGCTGAGGGCAGCTTCGCAGCCCTGTGCTCAACTGCTGTGCCACCAGGGGAGGCCCTACAACGTATCCATTTTCATCTCAGTTGTAGTCTCTGTGAAATTCCCACCACCCATTCACCCTTGTACCATCACCATAGTCCCTTGTGCTCTTCCCACCCTTATTTTGATCCTACTCCCAACTCCCCCTCTGCAGAATGTTTATAGTTGCCTATTAATTTTGATTTTTACTTTATTATAATTACTTTTTTTTCCTGATCTGTTATTTGGATACTCTACATTTCTCCTATAAGTGAAACCATTTGATATTTTTCTTTTTCTTTCTGGCTTATTTCACTGAGCATAATTCTTTGCAGCTCCATCCATGTTGCTACAAATAGCATGAGTTTCTCTTTTTTGATTGCTAAGTAATATTCCATTGTGTATATATATATATCACATCTTCTTGATCCAAGGACATATAACTTTTTAGTGACAGTGTCTGGATTTAAAACCAACTTGTCCTGATTCTAAAGTCCATGCTTTCAATCACCTTACTCTACTGCCTTCTCAATAGTTTATATCACAGGAAATTTTTGCTGTGCTAGGGCAGAGATTTTTGAGAAGGAGGAATTTTTTTAGGAGCTTCTTACTCAATGCACCCCCTCTGCTCTGTTTACTACCATCTATCCACCATTATATATTTTCAACTATTCTCTACACATGATGGACTATTCTAAGCCTGGAGGAATATAAAGAGTATATTTCTATAATGTGAGTGACTAAAACTGTTAACCTTTTATAAGGTTATCTATATTTTAAGAAAAAATTATGCTAAAATCCAAATGAATGATTCCTAATGGTATAATCTCTGACCCTAACACAAACAGATGAGGAATAAGCTTTGTTTCTAAAGAGTGATTTGTGTGATTTTTTATTTGTTTTAAAGGGAAAATCACCATTGAGGCAACTATCTAATATGATCTCAGAAGATTCTGTCTTGTTGGTGCTACTCTCACTACCCTTATTCTAAATGTAAAAAAATGTCTGGTCAATATTTAGTCAGTTTATCTTAAAACAAGTTATACCTCTCTGTTATTCAGAGAATTTGAAATTCTCTGATAATTTCTGAAGATATGATTTGTTTTTTCTGACTCCAGGAAGGGCAGGGTAATATATTTCAAACCATAAAACTATATGTATTATTTGTGTGGGAGTTCTTATTTTTTGCTTTGAATAAGGGCACATAAAAAAAAGTCCATTGTTAAAACAGTCATGTTTGCTAATAATGATACAAACCAGGAGCTCTAAGATTAAATAATTATAAGTATATGTAAAATTATTCAGAGACACTCATTTGTAATGCCATTTTAGGGGGACAGGCCTAAAACTTATCTTCAAAGTCCACCCTATTCCACCAAGCTTTGGTAGGTTCTTAATGGTTTTTAGCATATATCAGATGATTGATTTACCGGACACTAAAGAATGATTTGTCTTTTTAAAAAAAATTGGGATTTGAGATTTCTCCCCCACTTCCACCTTGGACTTTGTAAGTGAAGCTCTTTAAGCTAAGGTTAACTGGAGAACATTCCTATTAACCAGGTTCCAGGTTGTCAGTGTCTTCCAGGAATACTGCCACATGCAGAAACAACTCTCCCTGCAAGATTATCACAGCAAAAGTGAGGGGAGGAGCCTTAGTGCTTCCAGAGGGTAGTATTTTGTAAGGCTTCTATGCTTACTTGGAGTCACTAGGTGAGGAGAGGAAGGGACACCCATCTGATATAGCAAAAAGGCCAAGATCCTTCCCTCCTGACTTAGAAGCCATGTCCAGCTCTTTCATTCAAAATGCCCAGAGCTGTCCCTCAGTCCTGCACAGAGACTCCACTGAGCCCCAAGAAAAATGCCAGCAGCATTAAGTGCCAACAGAGAGAAATGAAGTGTGTGTTTGCTGGTTTCATATTACAGCTCTTTTTGCTCCTCTTACGACAGAAATAACATGTGCAATGCCAGAAAGCTGTGAAGTAATAAACAACCTTTTACCCAGACGCTGATTTGAGGCCCAATCAGCTCTGAAAGTTTGTGACTTCTGTCCTCCAACCTCAATAGATACCAGCCCTTTGGAGAGTTTAATGACCCTGCTCTCCGGGAGAAGCATGGGCCTAGTCCCTGGTGAGGTGTGATAATTTCTATGGCTTCAGGTGGCTACGCCCTTTAGTTTAAATTCCAGAGGAAGAGCACAGATGGTGAATTGGCTTCCAAAGAATGTCAAACAGCAAAAATGCTTCTTCAGGCCATTTGCAGAGTGGCCCAAAAATTAAATGTACAAACTACATTAAAACCCACAAAACCACTTCCCTTCAAATTCTCGATAGCAAACATGATATATTATTGAGACTTGAGCAAAGCTCAGAGAACATTCACACCTTCTACAAAAGAGGCTGCCTGGGGTGCTGGGGCACAGTCCTCACATTGTCATCCCGTGAGGAGACTGCTGATGTGCACGCCATGCACATCAGCATTAAGCCCCTGAGTGTCCCAGGCAGACACATGGCAGCCACCCTCAGAACATCTGATCGCTTCATGTCTGAGTCATACAGAAATGTAGTTATACCAAGAAAGCTGACTGCAGTGTTTGCCATGATGTGATGAATTCTACCTTCACTTTGGACTTTGGCACTAGATGATTCATTTAGATAAAGGTCCATAGTTACGTGCTACAGAAGTACAAGCAGTTACAAAAGTGGATATTTTATCTGAACTTTGTCCCCTTCCAACTCTGGAAAGTAACCATTTATGGTTATCATCAGTTATCTAAATCTTGATATGAATGAAGGTCATGAGAGTCAGTTTTAAAAGCAACAGATGGATGAAGGACACTTTTCCACAGACAAGGACTAATCACTAAGATAGGAGAAAATGAAAAAAAAAAGATAACCTTTCATGCTGCTCAGTTAAAACACAGACATACACGCACACACATGCACACATATATATTCACAACTGCCTTGCGCTGGCCCTCCTCTGGGTTGCTTCTCCCTAGTGGGTTTCCTGGTATCCTGAGGTCTTATCAGAAATATTCCCACTCAAACAGTTAGTACCCTACCTTGTCATGTGTTTGGCATAGAAAAGGGGTTCAAAAGAGACAAGGCCACTTGGCTTGTAAGTGCCTGCATTCCTCTCCTAAACCCCTGATGTCTGAAATATCCCTTTGGGTCTGTATATTAAACTGCAACTCAGCTTTTATACCCCATGGCCTATCATCCTCTAGTCATAAGGACACAAAGTTATTGCAAAATTCTTCTCACTTTGGCCATCAAGACCCAGATGATCTATGGGCAGGCTAAATGAGGGCCTAATATTAATACTTCTGGGTCCTTCTGAATGCAGCAAAAATATCATCAGGAAGATGGAGAATACAGGTTTCCTTCAATTCCTGCCCAAACTAAAGAAATCGCCTCTTAACTGGTCTCCTTATAAATGTCTAATCCTCCCACCCCCTCCCCAATTTCTTCTTATCTGTGTAGTCAGAGTGATTCTTTCATACACAAAACTAATTATGTTACTCTCCTACATTAGAATGGCTCCATAGACCTCTGGAGGCAAAGATGGAATTCCTTAACAAATTTCAAAAGGTTTTGAGTGGCTCCAACTGCTACTTGCCTCTCAAACACATTTTCCCAACATGCTCTCTGTGCGCCAGTCACATTGATTTATTCCAGTTCCTTGAATGCCCTCTACTCCCTTCTGTCACAGGGCCTTCTCACATATTGTTTCATGTGCCTGGTATCCTCTTCTTTCCACGCCATCACCATCCTTTCCACCTAGATTATTCTATTTTCCCTCCAGAGCTCAATTCAACCATTGCCTGCCTTTCAAATACCTATCCAAACTCCCTAATTAGATCATTCCTCATTTTTCATGGTGCCCTGTGAATCTCTTCTTTGTGACTTTTTACACAATTACAAGTGTACATTAATGTACACATTGGTGTTCAATAAATGAATTATTCCTTTCCTGGGGAGAAGAGACTCTCTCTGAGTAATCCTGTCCCTTCCTATTTCTGCCTCTTCAGTGGCTCCATCCTCTTAGCCTGAGAAGTTGTTAGTTTGTATCTGATCATCAAGAATCTTCCTTTTCTGCCAACCCCAGTTTGCCCACTCTTTCCTCCATGAACTCTTACCTCATCTCCCACTCCTTTCTGTGATCCTGTATCCTGTATCACTTTATTTGTAGCTTGAATTAGTATCAGTTGTAGACATGTTAGTCTTCTCTTTTGGACTTTAAGCTAATTGAGAACAGAGGCTCAGGATTGCGTACTGTTCTAAATACTGTATGTGCCTAATAAATATTTGTTAAATTGAAATATCACTTGCTAAAACTCAGTCTATAGGAATAACTTCTAGTAGCAACTTAAAGATGATGCTGATACTGTGATATTCCACCTACTCAGCTTTGAAAAGAGAGTAGAGATGAGAAAGGGCATCTTTTCTATGTGGAGAAAGAAATTAAGCATGAGGCAGTTCTTTCGAATTAATTGGAAGTTACTATCATCTTTAAGGCCTGGGAAGAATCTCTCTACTTGTTGCAGATGGCTGTCATAGCAGTAACATTTCTTTGCATGTAAGGTTGTCGGACTTAGCAAATGAAAATGCATGACTCTAAGTTAAATTTGAATTTCAAATGGACAAAAATATTTTCTTATGTAAATAGGTCTCAAATATTTCATGTGGTATGCTTTTATTAGAATATGATTCATCATTTATCTGAAATTCAAGTGTAACCACTCATTCTGTATTTTATCTATCTTGACCACAGACTTCAGCTTATGGTTTTAGATACCTGGATGCTAGCTGTGGTTCCATTTTTGTAATAGTCCATAATATTCATTACAAGTGCAAAGTGATAAAATGAGTGTAATGTCTCGATGTTTACTCAGTTGTCTGAGTGGCTGACGTATCACTGCCTACATCATCATTGTATTAAAGAGCAGGTGCTGGTTCTATTTTATTCTTTGTGTATAATCTTGAGGATGTTACACTCATATATGAACTAAAACCATCCTTATGTTGCTCCATGTCATATCCAGGAAAAGGAATTGGACTTTGGTGATAGTTTTTATAATGTTCTCACAAAAGATTGAGAGTTAAATTCCAAAATAACACCATAGTTTCCCTTCATAAAATTTTACATTAAAAAAATAAATAAGTAGAAACCAATGTTGAATCTTTTAAATAAGTTAACATGAAAGTTTAGGTGTTAAGTCATAGTTAAATGTCAGTTTGTCCCAGAGGGGTTTTCTGGGAAAGGAAAAAACGTATATTCCCCAGATTTGTCTCTTTTTTTAAAAAAATTGGGATTTGTGTTGGAGACATATGACTTTTCAAGGAGAAGGAAATAAAAGTAAAGAAGGAGACTAACATTTTGATCAAATTTTCCCTTCAGAAATGCCAACACTGGAGTACTCTTACTCCCTGCCCCCTGATGGAGGAGGCCAGATTCCTACAACTGGGGAAAATTGTTTTGATTTCATTATGTTTTTCTCCCTTACCACATGCAAAATGAGCTTTTAAAAGTAATTTTTAATGAGAATTAAAACTCAGTTTGATTGGACAAGTTTTTATGAGTTAAGTAATTGCATGAATGTGGCAAAACTAAAACAGAGTATTATCTCAGTGAGAATCTAAATGGGAGTCTATAAGGACTCAAGTCTATTCTCTTTTGACCATAATGTACAATTTGTCTAGAGAGTCTTGAAAGAATATGAAAAGGCTTTCTTGGGACTCAGTTGTTTGTAAGAATCTTATATCATTAAAAAAAAAAAAAACTTCAACTTTCTCATGTCCCTACTGTTTCCCTAGAACATAATATTTTGTTTCTAAGTGACCAACAATAACCATCAAAAACCTCTAGCTCAGGTTCAGTCTTCAAAAAAAGAATGATTTTTGTATTGAAATTGAACATACTTCCTATTATCTCTATTTCTCTCTATTTTTCACTTCCCCACCCCAAGGATAAGCTGACCCTGGGATCTAAAATTAATTCACATACAAAAACAAACCATATGTCATGTTTGTTTGAGAGACAAAGCATTTTGGGGAAAACAGAACTATACTAGGTTAAGAAATAGTTTCTCTCCAATAGTCGCCATTTCCAATTTTGCATTTTAAAATAGTAATAATTTACATGTGCAGCAGGTCATAGGTAATTGAACAGTGTAAGTGACACGGAACTAAGATGTCTATTTTGCAGCAGCTCCTTTCTGAACCTTACACAATGTTTCTTTGACCATGGAAGGAGATGCTTTCAGGAGGCCTGGGAAAGGTCAACCATAACTTCCAGGGTCTTTAACACCAATTTGCAGTGAATCCTGTTTAGTGTGTATCTGTGATGGGGGTTGGGGGCATGGGAGGGAGAGGAGGGGCCAAATTGGAGGATGACTGGGCACATGTATTTTTTAAAAAAAGTGAAAAGGAAAGAAGGGCCTACTTGGAACCTCAGAAAAAAATATAGCACAAGTTGAAAAATAAGTTACCATGAGGTGGAGACATGAGAGCCAGTTCAGCTATTTCTTTTCTTTTTTTTTTTTAATATTTATTTATTTATGCATGTAAGAACTGGGGTACAGGCCAGAGGTGCAGGGGGGTGAGAGGATTCACCAGAGACAGATTGGGGAGCACAACAGGTGGATCTCCTAAAATACACTGTGGAGGGGAGCAGCCGGGAGAGACAGGAGAGGTCTGCTGCACCATGTGGGTCAGCTCCCTGGCCAGGGATCAAACTCATGCTGCAGTGGCTGCAGATAGCTTCATAGTGCGGACGCTTAACCCCCTGTGCCAGCAGAGAGGCCCCCAGTTCAGCTATTTCTATTTCAATAGAAATCTACTGCTCTTGGCTGGATTGGCACCCCATAGAGCCCCTCCACTCCTCCACAAAGCACTTCTTTTACTTTTGCATTCATCCAGATTCTCAGCTGCCAGTAGGCCAGAAAGTTCAGGACATGTTCAAGCTAAAAGAAAATGAGAATACCTGTAGTCTCTCATGAAGCCAAGTGTCCCGGACAGACCTAAAGATCAAGCAGCAGCACGACAACGCTGGGATAGATCAGCTCTAATTCACCTGGGGCGAGCAACACACAATCTGGGGAGGGTAGGACTCGAATGACACAGCCTCAAACCATGGGGTAGAGCAGAACATACCAGCATGTGAAGAGGCATTTCTGTGAAGTGGAAGCAGGTAGTAAAGGGAGAATTTTGTCCCTTCCCCAACACACATGCACACACACACACAGATTCACGAAACATGAAGCACAACAGGGACCGCAGCAAACATATCTCTGGAATTGAGCCACAGAGAAATTAGTAGAAGACTCTGAGGGAAATTATAGTAGAATGGGTCATTTCTTTGTAGAAACACCCGGAAAAGGACCATATTCTTTAGCTAAACCATGTGTATTCCTGGCTTCTCTTTGTTTTCCTCCTGAGGCACTGTTCCTAAATCCTCAGGCACTTGAGTGCCTGTCTTTTACTTAGGTTTGAATCTTTCATGGATGCTGGGAAGGAAACTAGTGAGTGGGAGAGAACTGGGTTCAAGGGGTGAAAGCTGGAGTCAGTGCTGAACTGCACAAATCACTTGTACAGAAAATGATCAGGCTTGTGCTTTTCACCTCTGAAACTGAGTCCTGTCTGAGTCCCACCTACCTTAGGGAGGAGAGAGAGAACCATGAGAACAGAAGGTGCTTCTGGACATGACTTCTGCACAAAGAAGTTTATTTTCCTCTACAGTAAGGATTGAGCTCCTCACTTAACCACCCTGGACTCCTGTATCCCTCTTTGTTTAATGCTAACCCCTCTGAGGTGTCCCCATCATGGGTATCCCACTAATAGAAGGAAGAAGACCAGGAAAGGCAATTTAAACAAAATAACCATGACCACTAGAACAAATGACCTCTGTCCACCCCTAAAATCTTTATCTTTCCTGATATATTAGAATGGTGTTGATATATTGAATGAACTTTTCCATGTTGAAATAATTAAAATCAGAAGAATAAGGTGATAGTCAAATAATTTTTATGACTTTATTTCTTATAGGATTATATTTATTATTTCCATCATAGGATATATTTCTTTAAAACTCAAATTAAATGACCACTTATTTAATATCACATCATCTCTTTATAGTAGCAAAATTCTGGAGACATTCCAACAGCTGAAGAATCCAGACCCAGTACCTAGAGGAATGAATTAGATCATGCTGACTTGCAGCTGAAGACTAGAGTTAAGGGCAATGAGGAATTTACAGGTGTGTGGTTTTATTTCCCTTTTAGTAAGAAAATCATATCTTTCTGTTGACTTAGGCATTCAGACTTGAGGCCTTGTTAAACTGATTTGCAAATGAGTACTTTGAAACTTGTGGGGTGCTTCAGTGCTCAGAAATCACAGGTTGAGGTGGGGCTACTGTGCCCACTCTGGAATCTCACAACATTCCCCAATATCCTTACCCCATGGAAAGGCATTGTCAACCTCAAAAACTGTTACTGGGCCCAACTAAAAAAAGTCTCTTTCAAGGATCAGGCAATGAAATCCCTCTGGGTTAATGTCATACACATAGAATGGTCATGGAACTGGTAGCAAAACCATCTCGGGTAGATTTAAAATGTGATTCTGAGCACTTACTAGCCCCTCTACTCCTCAATATGGGAAGGACACCAGGAATGTTTTCCCTTAGCGTTTAGGAGAGATGTTGGAAACCATCCTGAGAAGGAAACGCATAGAGAGGACCTGGGCAAGAATGGCACACACCTTTCTCTTCTCTTGGTGTGTCAAGTCAAATTTAGGCTTTGGCTGCTCTGCTTGTCATGTGTCTCTAACTCTCATCCAGAGCGAGCATTTCACAAAATATATCATGACTCTACTCTGACTTTGACCTCTAAGGACAATGGCCACTTAGGAGAAAGACCAGCACGGGTTTTCCCCTCTCCCAACCCAAGCTCTTTTCTCTGTTTCTCTTTCTGAAACCCAAATTGGGTGGATATTTGTTAAATCTTTATTCCCTCACCCTCCAGTCACACATCTTTTCCTTTGGTATGACAGGAAGAGGGAGCTTCATGGCCACCTCAGGTGCAGCTGGGAGAGTTCATGGTCACTTCAGGGCAGTTGGTCATAGTCCTTACAACTCTGGATTGGAGAAATCTGGGACAGACAGAATCCTGGCAGGAGCCTCTGAGACCCCTTCACCGTGACCCATGTGTGTCCATAGAAGGCACCAAGAGGGCAGCAGGAGCCATAAGGAAGTACAGGCTGGCAAATGGCACGACCTCTGGACAGGAAAGGGAAGTGCACTACTCAGGGTGACTGTTTAACATGAGCAAAGGGTCATCCTGACAGGCAGGAGGGGCCTAAAGTTTGCACATTCAGCAAATAGCTTTAGTAATTGAGCACCAAGTATGCATATTTACACAGTAGATTTGTGGTCAGCAATAAAAGTCATTCTGTGACACCCATTTTCCTCTTCCTAAGATTAGATGATATTTCCCAGCTTCTCTTGCAGCTAATTGTGATCTGGCCATGTGGCAAGCTCAGGTTAATGGGGTATATACAGAGGGCTCATGTGCATCTTCTACATAGGAGGCACCTTTTTTTCTACCCCTTCCTTCATTCTGCATCCTTCCTGCATCCATCCTGGCTGGAATGCAAGTGGGATTCCTAGTATTTGAGTGACCTCAAACTTAGTGTTGAGGATTGCAAAGCAAAAGTAAGAGAGAGGTGGGTTTCTGCAGACTTTATGAAACCCTCCACAACCCTAGGTTGCTTTCCTTCAGGCTTCTAATAAATAATAGGAAAATTACCTTCTATCTAGTTTAAGTTCCATCCTTCTAAGGTTTTTCTGTAATTCATAGCTAAACTTAATTCTGTGTTTGTCAAGTCACTAAGTGACCTATTGGGTGAATGAATGAAAAATTTAGGGGCAGTTCTATGAGCCCAGTATTGTGTGCTAAACACTCCCCTTCCACCAGTAATGAGGCAGTAAATAAATAGACATGTTCCTACCCTCATGCTTCTATAGCTGCATAAGAAAGCTTTACTTTAAACAAGAAAAAATAAGTGTGATGAACAGTTTGAGAAAGGAGGTATGTAGTGGTAATATATAGTTGGGTGCTATAACACTAAATGCTGAGTGATATTTCAGGTGACTCCTGAATACTATGCAAGAGTTAGGAGTTGAATTGCTGTTACCCCTGGGGAGAGAGGTAGCATGTCACACTTGAATAAGTGGAAAAAGGCCAACAGCTGCAGCACTGGGTTCAAGGTAAGCCACAAGAGACAAAATGAGGGTCAGACAGAGTCTGTCTTTGCTAAGTCCTTGACACTCTAAGAGTGATCTGTGGCCCAGCAGTCCCATTATTTCCTTAAATCTCTTTGGCGACGCAGGCCCTCAGGTCCTACCCAGAAGTGTATTTTAACGAGAGCCCAGCAGATACATAGAAGGACATACACAGGAGAGCTTGAGAAAGACTATTATAGGTTACATATGGGTATTTTGGGGATCTTTTCACTTTCTTTTGTTACTTTTTCTGGAGAAAATTGGTGTATAAGCTTTTAAGCATGAAAGTAGCATAATCAGATTTCTGGCTCCAGTAAAGAGAATGGGTTGGAAGCCTAAATGGATACAGAGTGACTGGGGGATGCTGTTGGATAATACAGCCAGTGACAACTGTGGCTTGAGATGTTTTTCTGGGGACAGTGAGTACAAAAAGATAAGGATAGTTTTAAAGTTCTATGGGAAAAGCCACTAAGAAAACTAACGATTTGTTATGGTCTAAGTAAGGGAGATGCCAGCTTTTTGTCTTGGTACAATAGCTATGAAGTTATTCTTTTGGGAAAACTCTGGAAGGTGAATGAAGTCTGAGCATCAAGTTCCTCATCTATAGTATAAGATTTTTTTTTAAGATTTATTTATTTATGCATAAAAGAACTGGGGCACAGGCCAGAGGTATGGGGGCGTGAGAGGATTCACCAGAGACAGAGTGGGGAACAGAACAGCAGATCTACTGAAATACACTGCTGAGGGGAGCAGCAGGTGAGTCAGGAGAGGTCTGCCATGCCATGTGAGTCACCTCCTTGGTCAAGGATCGAACTTGTGCTGCAGTGGCTGCAGATAGCTTCATAGATTGTGTTTTAACCCCTTGCGCCACCAGGGAGGCCCACTATAAGATTCTTAATCCCTGGCTGGCTGGTCATTATGGAGATTTGAAAATGCACTTATTTGTATCTCACACATGCTAAGACCACTACATGATAACTACAAAAAGAATAATCTCCTTCTCCCTTTGAGACTTTTTCTCTTCTCTCTCTAAAGACTTCATTCCCCAGTTCTCCAACTCACTTACCAACACTCCTCTCAACTTTTGCTTTCTCTTTCTACATTAATTACCTTTATTGGTTGTTATCACTCCACAGTCCCTTGCAAGTATTAAATGTGTATATGTGCTCATAAAACCAAAACATCACACTTTGCTTTTAAATGCATTCAAAACATTTAATAGCCAAAATAATGATTCTGCTTACCTTTTGGAATTATACTGGAAGTAGAATACATGAAGTCAGTTATAAATTACTATCACCAGACAGAAATTTAATTGGTGGTTGTGATTGCCAGGGACTTGGGAGAGAAAGAGGAATGGAGAGTGACTTCTGATGGGCATGGAGTTTCTTTTGCAGGTGACTAAAATATTCTGGAATTAGATAGTGATAATGGTAGTGCAATTCTGTGAATAATGAAAACTACAGATTTGTACACTGAAAATGGTGAATTATATGTATGTGAGTTGTATGTCAATAAAAACAAGTTGCTATTGCTTGGGTCAAATAGGGAATACCTACTTCCAAGATCAACTCTTATGCAAAAATACACCAAAACAGATACACTTAAGGATTTGTGAGTGACAAACAAGGGCAGCCTGACATCAGAGTTAGACTTGAAGGGTGGACATTGAATATAGCTCCAGTTCAGGAAAAGGACGCATCATCAACAGAGACTGGGATCATTTCAAGGAGAAGGGGAGACTTGAGCTGAGGACCAGGAAGGAAGGGATGAACTGGAAGATGTGTCATAAGAGAAATTCCAAAGAAGAATGCAGGAGTGAGAGAGCATTGTGTTCTCTCTATTTTGTTGTTGTTGACTTTATAATTTCTTATTACAGTGTTTTTAAGGGAAAGTGGAAGACTGGTCTCTAAAGCAAAGTAATTGGGGGAACAAATCTTTTTTTTTGGAATATTTATTTTTATTTAATATTTATATTTATTTATGCATATAAGAACAGAGACAGAGTGGGGAGTGGGGACAGAGACAGAGTGGGGAACAGAACAGGCAGACTGACGAAATACACTGCTGAGGGGAGCAGCGGGTGAGACAGGAGAGGTCTGCTGAGCCATGTGGTTCAGCTCCCTGGCCAGGAATCAAACTCAGGCCTCAGAGGCAATAGTGTTGAGACTTAACCCTTGCACCACCAGGGAGTCCCCAGGGAACAAATTTTGGCTGGGCAGGAAAGAGCCACATTAGACAATTTCTTGGTACTCAGGCCTGGTCTTGATGAGGGAGGACCCTGAACAGAGTCACCTGGGACCTGCAGGACAGCCAGCCATCACTTACTCTCCAGCATTTCAGCACCTGCATCCTGCATTTTAAATTTGAGGTAAAGATAACCTGGTGGAAAGGAAACAGTATGATCAACCTGGACTTCGCAATTTTTCATTTCTTGGAGTTGTCTGAACTGTGATTGAAAGAATTGTGGTTGATTTGTTTTAAAGAAATACAGTGTTGCAGAGTGAAGGAGAGATTGCTAGATCTTTATGTGATAGTCAAGTGAAAATCTCTCTAATTCTGCAAGTAGGACAAAACAAGGATGTAGCAGTAACAAAATGAATACCTGTGTGGGCTTCGACTACCACTTTGAGCATTCAGGGTGGGCATTGTTGGCTAAATCATAGCATAGCATACATGGGAGGCTTCTGGGAAAAGGCCAACACGAGGTCATGATTTTTCTCTTAAACGCCAGAGAGTAAGTACCAAATTGCCATGCCAGGTGAGCAGTCAATCTTGAGCCCAAAGGCTACAAGATGGCAGCCTGCTCCTGGGACCAGGAGACTGGTGGGTTACCATAGCGGAGGGTGGGGGGACAAAATTAAAGGAACCCTGCACCTCCCTTAACCTGCCACAGACCATACCTCTGCCTGCTGGTGTGCGCCTGGTACATGAAGCTAGTCATGTCCACATTCTTATACTCCATTTTACTGGAAATTTTGTAAACTCCCTCTTTGGGTTGATGGCAATCTGGGGCTCTATGGCATTCTTTTATCCTTTGGTATTAACACTGTTATTTTGTTAGCCATGTACTTGCTAACAGGATGACTCTTACTGAAATAGCCACCCACCCTATAAGTATTTGTCCTGAAAAGAAGTGATTTGACATAAAGTGAAAGCTTGTAAACATCCATTTTTTTTCAGATGGATTTCTTTGTTACAGAAATATCTATCTATAGCTAAAGATCTATCTATCTATCTATCTATCTATCTATCTATCTATCTATCTATCTATCTATCTATCTATCGATCTATCTATCTATCTATCTAGAGGGAAACAGAAACAGAGAGAGAGAGAGAGGGAGAAAGAGAAATTATGTGAAATGCTCCAAGTGATTATTATTGTTTACTAGACTTTTTATTCCATCTTAAGACAATTTTATAAAATATCAGCAAGCTTGTAAACAGAGTTTTTTTTTTTTTTTAAGGTTCATAATCTTTCTAACCGTAACGAAAGAATGGTAATGTATTGCACAAGAGTATGATGGAAAAATGTGTGAAAGTATTTCCATAAATCAAATGTAGCACTTTGGCATTGGCTCTAAGCACTAAATTTAGAAAATTAGAATCAGGTGATTGAAAATAGAAACTGACATAACCTTATGGTGTGATTTTTTTTTTCTACACACGTTTATCTTCATTAAGTCCCCATTGGCTGCTACCATATTAAGTATTGAAGAAGTGAGGGCAGTAAGTGGGTATTATTCATCTTTATGGTTCCCACAGTTCCTAACATTTCGTTGGTCAATAGGTAAATATTGATGGATGGTTGAGTAAGATCTTAGCAGTGATTAACAGGTAAAAGTTAATTCACAGGGAAATGTAAATAAATATTTATATTAATCTACAGTTAGGCAAAACACTGCTACTCCACATTTAACAGTAAAAACAGGTCTTGCTTTTCCTTTCATTTTTTAAATCTGTTTATCTAAATCAATTAATTTGAAATAAAAGGATAAATCTGATTTTCATTTAGATCTCTATAATCCAAGCCATCACCGTGGAGTTTTCATAATACTGAAGTCTCTTCCTATTTCTGACATCACAGAGCCACAGAAAATGCTCCTTTCTGCCATTTCTCCCTATCCTCTCACACACAATTTCATAATGTAGCCAGAGAATTCAGTGCAACACATTGACTGAGAAAATCCTAAACATGGTGTCACACAAGGTGCAAATTAATAGTCTTTGCACTCTAAGGGAATACTTTCTGGCAGGAGGTCAGTCAGGACACTGTAGTTTCAAATTAAAGAAATCCAACTCAAATTTGGTTAAGCAGAAAAATGTGTTTATTGTCTTAAGAGTTTGGTTGTCTCAGAGTAGACTTCATGCAAGGCTGGGCCCAGAGGCCAAACAATGAGAACAAGTTTCTCTCCCCTTCACTTCAAAAATCTTAGTGGATTCATTCTCTCTTGCTATTCATTCTCTCTTGCTATAACTGTAAACATACATTGACACTTTATGATACCAAAAAAAGAGTTTATCTCTCCATGTAAGACTTCACAAAGCCCAAAGAAGATCTCAGATTGATTCTTGCTGTGTCACATGCCACAGTTTCCTGTCAATCAGTGTGGACAAGGGGATACATTCTTTGATTGATCAGGCCCTGCCAGTAGTAAATTAGCAGATGAATGGAAATGGAAAGGAGGGTATTTATGCCATAAATATTGCTGGTATAGAATTGATATTGCTGAGGGCCTCCCTGGTGGCACAAGGAGTTAAGCATAGCACTATGAAGCTGTTGGCAGCCTCTGCACATGAGTTCGATCCCCGGCCAGGAAGCTACCCACATTGTGCAGCAGACCTCTCCTGACTCGCCAGCTGTTCCCCTCAGCAGTTTATTTCAGTAGATCTGTCTGTTCTGCTTCCCACTTTGTCTCTGGTGAATCCTCTCACCCCCCGCACCTCTGGCCTATACCCCAGTTCTTGTATGCATAAATAATTAAATCTTAAAAAAAAAGAATTGAGGGCCTCCCCAGTGGCGCAGCGGTTGAGCGCTGGGTTGCGAAGCTGCCTGCAGCCTATGCAGCGCCGGTTCGATCCCCGGCCACAGGGCAAGGGTCCCACATGGCACGTAGACCTCTCCTGCCGCCCGCTGCTCCCCTCAGCAGTGTACTTCGGTCCTTCTGCCTGTTCTGCTCCCCGCTCTGGCTCTGGTGAATTCTCTCACCCTCCCGCGCTTCTGACTGTACCCAGTGCTTGTATAAATAAATAAATAAATAAATCTTTAAAAAAAAAAAAAAGCACATTTGTTAATTAAAAAAAAATAATTGACATGCTGATTTGATGTGGGAAATAGGTAAGATAAAGAAACAAAAACTAGTCTAAAGTTTTGATTCTACAAAACCAGGACAATGGTAGCATCTTATATAGAATAGAATCATTAGAGGTAGCACTTTTCCAATAGGAAATTCACATGTGTATTAGTCAGTGTCCTCTAAAAAAGAGACTCAGTAGTGTGTGTGTGTGTGTGTGTGTGTGTGTGAACACACATGCATGCACGCACATGTGCAGAGTGAGGGGGGAGGGAGCAAGAGAACAAGAGATATTCATATCAAAGAATTGGTCACATAATCATAAAGTTTGTCAAGTCCAAAATCTTTGGTAGACTGGAGGTTGCTGCTCAAGTTCAAAGGCCATGTGAGGTAGAGTCGCTCTTCTTCCAGGGCCACGGGTCTTTTTTCTCTTAAAGCCTTCAGCTTAGTGAATAATGTCTATCCACAGCTAGAGAATAATCTGCTCTACTCAAAGTTTACTGGTTTAAACATTAATCTCACTTAAAAAGAATTGCCTTCACAACAACTTTTTGACCAACGGGGTACTGTGACCTGGTCAAGTTAACATGAAATTAACCATCACAGTATGAAAATATCAGGAATTTATGATAGCCTATGGAATATTTGGGTGTAAGAGGAAGTGAGAGTTTGCAGCTCAGAACACAGGTCTGGAGATGTGATTATCATCAGCATAGAAATGAGAGTAGATGTCATTGGAGAAGATAAGATATATCAGGTGAAATACAAATAAGGTGATAAGATGCAAGACAAAATGCTGAGGGTGGAATCTTGGGGGAAAACCTGCCTGAAAAGAAAAATACTGGTGAGAGAAGAAGATCAAGAAGAGCCATTGCCTGGGTGTCAGAGTCAGGACAGGTGGTGCTGGAGCATGCCAGGAACTGGAGATGTACAGGACCCAGCAGAGTCAAATTTGACCAGGGATAGGGAAGGTCTATAGCGTGTTCCTCAAACTTCCCAGTGTAGACCTGATTCAGGCCCACACTGGACAAGCACCGTGAAAGTGAAATCAAGAGTGGGCACTTTGCAATGCTGACAGCAGGATCAATAACAACAAGAAACCAACTAGACTTGTATTTCATAATGGCCTTTTTTAAAAAACATTTATTTATTTATTTTAAGATTATTTATTTATTTATTTATATAAGCACTGGGTACAGTCAGAAGCGCGGGAGGGTGAGAGAATTCACCAGAGCCAGAGCGGGGAGCAGAGCAGGCAGAAGGACCGAAGTACACTGCTGAGGGGAGCAGCGGGCGGCAGGAGAGGTCTGCGCACCATATGGGACCCCCCTCCGGAGGCTGGGGAGCAGCCGGGGATTGAACCAGCTCTGCAGAGGCTGCAGGCAGCTTCGCAACCCAGTGCTCAACAACTGCACCACCTGGGAGGCCCCATAATGTCCTTTTTATTACATTTTTGTAGTAATGAATTTTTAAGTATTTTATTTTTTTTACATCATTGTTCATTTTTAAACAATATTTGCTCCCCCCCAGGTGTAGTCCCCACAGAATTTCCTCCACTAATGCACCCTTTCCCCATCACCTCAGTCTCCTGTGCTCTCCTGCCCTCCCTCTGATCCCTCTCCCTCCTCCTCCCCTGCAGGGTGTCTCTGGTTTATAATTGTCTGTTTTTGTTTTGTTGTGTTTTGTATTGTTCTTATTTTTTTACACTGATGTCTTATTTGGTTCCCCTATAATCCTGCTATAAGTGAAACCATCCAATATTTTTCTTTTTCCTTCTGACTTATTTCAATGAGCATAATTCTTTCTAGCTCCATCCATGTTGCTGTGAATGGCATGAGTTTATCTTTTTTGATTTGAGATATATATATATATATATGTATATATATATATATATATACCACATCTTCTTGATCCAGTCATCTATTTTGGGGCATTTGGGTTGTTTCCATGTTTTACCTATTGTAAATAGTGCTGAGATATACATAGGGTATAGGTGTTCTTTTGAATCAACGTTTTTGTGTCCTTTGGGTAGATCTCTAGAAGTGTCGTACTACTGCTGACATGGGAAGTGCTGGTGCTTTACAATGGCAAGCTTGGGAAGCACAGGCCTGGATGGTGTGAGTGGAGTGGGTAGCACAGACAGTGGTGAGCCGTACTGAATGCGAGGCCAGGACTTGGACTGTTAGCTGTCTGCTTATGGCAAGTGAAAGAGAGAGACTGGTTGGTTGGTGCGGGAAGAAGTGTCAAAAGGAAGATCTTGAACAACAACAGGATGTATCGATGATCTGTATTTACTAATCCACAATTATGAAATGTACAGATCTAAAGGTTTTTTTTTTTTAAAATAATTCCTTTGGCAGCAAAACCTGGTCTGGACTGGCCAGAAGCAATGCACATTCTAATGAACCCATTTGGTGACACTATGCCTATATTTAACTGCCCAATATGAACAAGTGTGTTTTGAGATGCTGGCCCATGTCCCACTGAGAGTTTTGTAATATGTGTTATCGGTGCTAAATCTGTTCCTAAAATCTGAAATATTCTGAATTCCATAACTTGTCTGGGCTCCGAGTTTTGAGCAAGGTTTGTGAATGTGTATTAATACATTCAGGAGAGAGACCATAAGATATTTGTAGAGAGTAGGATTAGGAATGCAAATGAAAGAAAGGAGACTTGGGAACTGAGTCCCAAAAGTAAGCAAAACAGGGAAGAAAAAGAGAGCAGAGCTGTCCTTGTATGGATGATTTTTTTTTTTTTCTTGGTGACTGTAAATGTACAGGAGATGGTTTTGAAGATAGATTCTGAGATGGCGAAATCAAAAGGTGAGGAACATGTGACCTTAATCTGCTAAATGTACAAGGGGCATGTACCTCACTCTTCCCCAAACTCTCCACCCTGAGAAAACCAGACAAATTCAAACCCCAGGTAGAGTATGAGTCATGGGAACCACAGTCACTGAAGTTCGAGAAAACCCTTGCAGCACCCCCTTGCAGCATCCTCTAGCCCAGAATCATAGAGTGCCTGGAATTAAGCAAATTAAGTGAATTTACACTTAACATATATAAACCACAGCAGTGTAAGTGGTGAGCCTGTAAGATTCGTGCATGCTCCTTAGCAGGACTGCCCCTCTTCTCTGAGAGAAGAGAGCTGCTCTTTATTTCTCAGCTCAGTGGGTAGCCAGGAATGCTGTGTCCACACTCCACACAGCAAGTCACTGGTGGATGTTGGTGTCTCCACCCTGACCCGTCTCCAGCCCACACAAACAAGGCATTCCTCTAGCAGCCAAAATAAAAGACTGCTGGGAGCTGGAGCAGTTTGTTTACTTTCTAAAATGAATCAACTCTTTAAAAAAGTTTGCATTTAACAGTCCTGGGTGTGCTGTGCCCCCACACCACATTCCTCTCATCCTGCCCTCCCCCACCCATCACCCCCTTGGCCCTGCATTACTTGGATTCCTTTTCCTCTCCCATCAGGGCCTGCTGGCAGTAGTCTAGGCTGCCCAGACAGGCCAATGCCCTGAGACAGAGTCTGCTGCGCACCCACTGGCCTCCCATGAGGACAGCAACAAGGGACAAGAGGCTTTCTTGGAGCACTGGGTGATTTGGGTTTTTTAGAGGGAAAATGCCTCTGAGGATATAGTTCACCCTGTGCCTCTGGGAAAGTGCTTCCCACATTGGCCACAGAGGTCCCCACTTTGCTTGCCCATTCTTTTCCACTGGAGTCAGGCAGAAGGTGATTTTCAGCAGCTGGCATGTCTGGAGAATGGTAAAATTGAGGAGTAAAATCAAAACCGCACACTCTGTCCCATCCAGGGCTCACGGTCCTGCTGTGAGATTTTCTGCTTACTTGACCTAGACAGTAGCAAAAACTGGAGTGTGGGAAGGGGACTCAAAGTTGTGTCATGTTATGTCAGGTTTTCCAGCCCCAGGATACAGACAATGAGAGCCTGTGTGCCAGGAAGGGTCAGAAAGACTTCTCAAGTTGAAGATTATAAAAGGGAAGAACAAAAAGTTAGCAACAAGGAAACACAATTTGCTCCTTATTTAATACATAATATGTTGCGGTGCCTTCAGAAAAAGGTGAAGGTCAGCCTCCATTCCATCATGAAATTCCTATGTGCTTGGTATTGGCAGACTACCTTGACCTTTGTAAAAATTCAGTTTAAAATTTCTATCGACAGAAACTATTTCCATGACAGTTTTGTATAACAAATTGCTTATTTGGACAAACTAGAGTTGCAATAGCAGAACACCTCATGGCCAGAGAAAATAGGAGTCTCTGTTAGGTGGTCTGCAGTTTTACTTCTAAACTCCTTTTGTTTCACTGAACTTCATTCCTTTCCCTGGTTGGATACATATAAATAGAAATTTAAATCTTTCCACATTCATAAAGGTAAATTAACCTAAATCTTTCTTATGTGTTTGTAATTTTTTTCCACCCCTAAATTGACTTATCAAATCCTTCATATAAAGGTAATGCTCGAACATGTCCAAACTTTCTGGTCTACTGCAGCTGAGGATCCAGATGAATGCAAAAGTCAAAGAAGGGCTTTGAGGGGAAGGGCTTGGAGGGACTCTACAGGGTGCCAATCCAGCAAAGGAGCAGTAAGCTTCTATTGAAATTGAAATAGCTGAACTGGGGGCCTCCCTGCTGGCACAAGGGGTTAAGTGTCAGCACTATGAAGCTATCTGCAGCCACTGCAGCATGAGTTTGATCCCTGGCCAGGGAGATGACCCACATAGTGCAGCAGACCTCTCCTGTCTCGCCCACTGCTCTCCTCAGCAGTGTATTTCAGTGGATCTGCCTGTTCTGCTCCCCACTCTGTCTCTGGTGAATCCTCTCACCCCCCGCACCTCTGGCCTGCACCCCAGCTCTTATATGCATAAAAAAATAAATCTTTTCTTTAAAAAAAAAAAAAAAAGGTAATTTGGGCCTCCCCGGTGGCGCAGCGGTTGAGCGCTGGACTGTGAAGCTGCCCGCAGCCTCTGCAGCGCCAGTTCGATCCCCGGCCACACGCAAGTGTCCCACATGGCGTGCAGACCTCTCCTGCTGCCCGCTGCTCCCCTCAGCAGTGTATTTCGTCAGTCTGCCTGTTCTGTTCCTGGCTCTGGTGAATTCTCTCACCCTTCCGCACTTCTGACTGTACCCAGTGCTTGTATAAATAAAATAAAAATAAATCTTTAAAAAATAAATAAATAAAAGGTAATTTTTTGTTTTGTTTTTTTAAAGATTTATTTATTTATTTATACAAGCACTGAGTACAGTCAGAAGCGCGGGAGGGTGAGAGACTTCACCAGAGCCAGAGCGGGGAACAGAACAGGCAGACTGACGAAGTACACTGCTGAGGGGAGCAGCGGGCGGCAGGAGAGGTCTGCGCGCCATGTGGGACCTTCGCCTGCAGCCCTTGCTGGCAGGCAGCCGGGGATCGAACGGGCACTGCAGAGGCAGCAGTCAGCTTCTCAGCCCAGCGCTCAACCGCTGCACCACCAGGGGAGGCTCCCCCCCAAAAAATGGTAATGTTAAATAATAAAATGGAGCTCACAACTGCTTGTCATATTTCATTGGAGTTGAGTGAGTTCAGCTAATATATAACTTAATCTAATATTTTTTTAGTTACTTGGGGGAAAAGATAGCCATTAAGTTATAATAACACTAATATGTGTGTGTGTGTGTGTGTGTGTGTATCTAACATCAACAGCTTCACAATTGCAGTTTTTAAAAAAATCAAGTCAAGGTATTGTTTATAATCAATCACTGCATTTATAGGGGCTTATGTAGGTTTTCAGTGATATGTTAGTGACACCATATTACATGTATTTTTTTGTTAATTAAGGACTGAGAGAGGCTAAGACACTCAATTTAAGCACTTACCCCTTGGAAAAATTAAAAGCTACCTCAAAGAGCCTGGGATGGTAAACAGTAGAAAATGGAGTGGAGAAAGGAAGATGATGGTAGGTTTTTTTTTAAGGGTGTTCACAATGGCACGCATAAATTGACTGTGTGAAAAAGGACTGTGAGACCTTATAAAGCCTTTACTTTACAAGGTAAAACTCTGCAGACCTCCTAACAGAGACTCTCTCCTATTTTCTCTGGCCATGAGATGTTCTGCTATTAAACGCTCTAGTTTGTACAAATAAGCAATTTGTTATATGAAACTGTCATGAAAATAGCCTCTTTTGGTAGAAACTTTAGACTGGATTTTTACAAAGGTCAAAATGGAAATCCACCATGTCATAGTGGATTGAGTTCTAAAGAAATCACTTCTAATCTCTGATTTTTAGACCCCACTCCTACCCCTAATGCTTCATCATTGAATGACAGTAAGAAATATTTCAGGGAGGAATCAAATCAGAAGTGATTTGGAGATTATGAGTCATCAAGCCTTTTTAATAAACATTACCTCCATCTGCAGAAACAAATATTTTGAAGCCATGCATTTAACAACTCTTTCAGGAACCAGAGTTTACATCTTGCACAGTTCTTAAATAGGGAGGAGGGGTTGAGTTTAGGGAGACTTCATGAGGTCTCCTGTGGCAAAAATATTAGTGGAGGGAAAATGAAAGCTCCAATCTAGAGCAAATGAAGACTCAAGCATTACAGAGTATTTTTGCAGTTTTTCTGTAATGATCTTCATTGATTCTAAGAGCTTGGCCAATTCAGTAAATAAAAGAGGGCTATGTCTACAGCGAGAGCCAAATGACACATTTTTTGACTTTGCAACCACTCATGTCTGTCATTGTAATTCAAATGACAACTTGCAAATGAATTGGATGCACCTGTGTTCCAATAAAACTATTTATAGATACTGAAATTCGAATTTCACATATTTTCACATCTCTTGGGGGTATTTTTCTCCTTTTGACTTTTCCCCAACCATTTAAAAATGTAAGAGCTGCATTTAGCTTCTAAGGTATACAAAAACAGGCAGTCCGCAGGCCATAGATGTCAGACCAACCCCTGCTCAAGAACCAGAAATAGTAACAGACCATGGGTGTGTTCTGAAAAGGTACATCCTAGTCCAGTTCTAATAGGTGTAAACTTCACTACTGCCCTGAAACTCAAGTCCTCCCATTCCCTTCCTGGGTACCAGGTAGAACTTCAAAATAGCATCCTGTCTTTGAAGTTATAGTTAGTGTCCTCTTACACATTCATTCAGAAAGCATGTAAGCACCTTAAGATATAAGCCTGCAGGGTCACGGAGACAAGCAAGATACCACCCTCGCCCTGTGGAGCTCCCCTTGAAGCTGGGGGAATAGACTTCAATAAATCATTACACTACAATGTGGAAAAGCCTTATAATAGGGCCGTGTTCCAAGTACAAAGGGGGCATAGTAAAGGGAGGGAGGAATTAGTTCTGAAAGGGCGAGGTGGGCAGGATGGGGGTTGTTAACAAGAAAACACAAAGAGTTAGTGTTGGAACTTGGCTTGATCACAGAAGAGTGTAAGAGGATATCCTCAGCCGAGAGACTTGTCTGTGCAAATTCGGAACAGTAACCCCCTGGTGTGGCTAGTGCGTGGAATGTGGGGTGCTAGGTTGTGAGGCCAGAGAGGCAGGGTGGGCTCAGATGATAGTCCATGCAAAAGTGTGCAAATTTTTGTTTTTTAAGGCATTGAAGTGCCCCTAGAGATTTTTAAACATGGTGGTAATGTGATTTGGCTCTGGACTATAGATATACACAGGCAGCTATGAGGAACATAGACTAGAGCTTGGAGAGAATTCAGGCGGGAAAACTAAAAAGCATGCTGGAATAAATTGGACAGGAGAATCAGAGGGATGGCCTAATGCGCTGATAGCTGTTACTGTGTAACCTGGTGGACTGATGGTCAGCACCCAAGCCTCTTAGCAGAAGCCTCAGCCACTTGCTGAGCGACTGCACTGAATGATATCTGATATCACTTCCTGCCCTTGTGTGCTCTGACACTGCTCCTCACCCTTAGAGAACTGTCACGTGGGGCTCTCCCAAGTTGTGGACAAAGAATCTCATTTCTCTAGCATCCTTTGGCGTTTTTGTTGTATCCATGCCAGGGCCCAGCAGCAACCTGGAAAACTCACCAGGAGGGCATCTGGTACCATTTCCCTTGCATGAGCACCTGGGGAAAGCAGTAGGTGAGCTCCAGTTGCAAGGCTGACAGGCTGAGAGGGTATGGATGGGCCAGGGCAGGTCCATGCCTCGCATCTTGGCCTACTTTAGGAGGCTACCTTAGAAGATCTGGGGCTTCTTCACAAGTCAATCAACAGTTTTTATAGAGCACAGTTTGAATAGCATTTTGTATTTTTGCACCTAAAATCTTAGGTAATAGATAAGGAGGGAGGTGTTTCCCTGATCATTGAGAAAATGTGTGTTTCCCCAACGTGTTTTGATGGAAATACACAGAACAATGCTAATAAAGTAAAAACGACCTGCATTACTTAAGCTGAATTAAAACACGAGCTGGATATTTTAACCTGCGGTCCTTGTGTATTTGAACAAAGCGTAAAAACACAGAAACAGATCACATCTTTCTCAGCTGAAAATGCTCCATTGATTTCCTGTGGCCCTTGGGAAATCCAAACTGCCATCACCTTCCTCTCTGAGCTCACCTTCCCAACCTTCCCTTAAGGACCCACTTTAGGCACCCTGGATTTGCAGCCCTTAAAAACATGGTGCTCATTCAGACTTCAGGCCCTTTTCATGGGTCATTTCTTTTGGAAGTATCAATAGGTCTGGAATGTTCTTGACCTAGATCTTTGAGTGGATTTCTTATGTTATTCATATTTTTGCTTCACTATTCCCTCCTTAGAGGGGATTCCTTGACCATTGTCTCTAAAATAAGCCCTCCCCCTCACAACACACACACACACACACACACACACACACACACACACACACACAGACATACTGGCCCTGGTCTACTTTTCTCTAATTTTCCATGTTTGATTTTTCTTCATGGTATTAATCAGTCCAAAATTGTATTATCTGTTCATTTAATTAGTCCTTGCCTTCCACTAGACTACTAGACTATTAGCTCTATGAGAATGGGAACATTGTCTCTCTGGGCTTCAACTGTGCCTCCCCACCTGGAG
Organism: Talpa occidentalis; assembly: GCF_014898055.3. Classification (NCBI taxonomy): domain Eukaryota; kingdom Metazoa; phylum Chordata; class Mammalia; order Eulipotyphla; family Talpidae; genus Talpa; species Talpa occidentalis. The sequence goes on along the minus strand of NW_023602073.1, from coordinate 27,311,588 downwards.
CAGTACCTGGCACATGGTAGGGCCTCAAATGATATTTGTTAAATTAGCAAACTATCCTGTAAAAGGATAGCACACAGATGAGAGACCCCCCCTCCAACTTTTTCTGATTGCTTAGCACACTTAAAATATTGATAACAGTCTAGTAGTAATATTCATAAGTAATATATTAATATTATTTATATATTATAACAATAATGTTACATGATAAAGTACTAAAATAATATACAATAAAATAATATTAAAATGATAATAATAAATAAGCAACATTTATTGAGGTCTTACTCTCTGCCAAGTACAGTTAACTTCTAGCCATATTAATCCTTCTAGCCATATTAATCTAGCCATTAAATTCTCATTTAAACCTCATTATAGGGCCTCCCCTGGTGGCGCAGCGGTTGAGCGCTGGGCTGCGAAGCTGCCCACAGCCTCTGCAGCGCCGGTCTGATCCCCGCCTGCCCGCGAGGGTCCCGCATGGCGCGCAGACCTCTCCTTCTGCCCTCAGCAGTGTGTTTCGTCAGTCTGCCTGTTCTGCTCCCCGCTCTGGCTCTGGTGAATTCTCTCATCCTCCCACACTTCTGACTGTACCCAGTGCTTGTATAAATAAATAAATTAAAAAATAAAAAAGTAGACATTTAAACCTCATTCTAACCCTAGCAGGTAGGTATTATTATTTTATACTTCAGGACACCAATTAAAAGTTTAAGAAATCTGTTGAGATTCTAACATAGGTTTATACAGAACCAAACACCTTGACATGAATTCAAATAGATTTTACATGTCTGAAAGTACAGGATAGAAACTGAAAGCAAGAGGACCACTTGGTATGAATTGAGCATTTTAGCTAGACCTGTCCTATGTTTTGGGAAGTTGTTTGAGAGCATTAAAATAGGGTGGGATAATGTTCACCTACTCAATGGTACTCATCAAACAAAACAAGAATTCTCTTACTGCTTAGGAAGCCAAAGGGATGTTATCTAGACCTCCTGGAGGCCAACAGATTACTCTTGTAGAGGGAAATGCCACAATTTCCTGGAAATTAACTATTCTCTCATAAGGTCTGTGGACTATTAGGAAGATCCTGGCAGTGCGTTATGCCCCATGCTTAATTTGTGTTCAGAAAGATCTTGCAAATTCACTCAGCTCATATTTACTCTAAGGCTAACTGGGGGAAAAGCAAGGTTCATTATGACCATATGGGGGACACGTCCAGGGAATTGGTGCCACAATAAACTGGAAACTAAACTGTGAGCCTGGTATCTGGAAGCCATTTTTTTAGGATAGCTGTTCTCCTGTTGTTTGGACTGAGATCATAAAAATAGAGCTTTTAGCCATTGGGAATTTGGGGGAGGAGGGGCTCGAACTGATTCTGATCCAACTTGGTCAGTAAAAAAAGGGGGGGCTGATTTTTCCATTCATGTGGCGTAGTGCGGTTGGAGTCCATCCCAATCACGGTCTGCTATGGTCTGCACTTATCAGGTTTCAGTCCTGAGGGCCAGTGAATAGGAATTTTCCTGTCACCATTCTCTCCCTCACAAGAGTTGCTGATGGTGATATTTCTGTTTTCTTTTTCCTGGGTGATGTCTCCCTGTACAGAACTCAATAAAACTGAATATTTTGTGCTTCACTGGAGAGAGATTGGTCTTTTTAACCCGACTCATCGAACAGTGGGTATTTTTGTTCCCTGGGATAATAAGTGCTGTGGGTTAATGGGTCATCTTCAGGAGAGAGGTCAGAAGGAAAAACTGCGGTGTTCAAAGCTGGAGCTAGAAATGCCAGCCATGAAAGCACAGTACTCAGTGGACAGTGATGATGTATAGGCTTCGGACTGGCCAGCCCCCTCTGAGGGGTCACAGCTAACCTTTATCTCAGCAAGCCCAAGAAAGTTGCTGAATGTAGCTGACACTCAACCCTGGAGAGAAGCCGGCCAGGGAATCCCTGGTGTCTGTGCTCGGGAGTTCCTTTTCACTAAGGGAGAATTATAGTCTGGCTCTTTGCAGACTGACAATCCAAGTTCTTTGAAGATTGAAAAGAACAAAAAAGCAAACAGCCACAGAAAAGGGGAGGGGTGGGAGGAGAGAGTGTCAGAGAGAGAGAGAGAGAGAGAGAAAGAGATATCAGCAGGGGTAGTTAGTAAAAAGGGGCCCGTAGACAGAAAACCTTTTGTTTCCTGAGTTCGTTTCATGTAGATTGTAAGGTGAATGGCTTTGAAATAAAATGGGTTTATGAAGGAGCTGCTAGGTCCCAGGAAGCAGGGCTGTCAGGCTTCTTTGTTAACTCGGTCTCTTTCAAAAGGAGCTAAATCTTAAAGAAGAATTTATCTCCTTTTCCTAGGTTTTTGTGGGGGGGGTGGAGGAATAAAGTTCGAGACGGTTCCCCACTTTGTTTTATTGTCACCCTGTCTGATAATGTATAAAGAAATGATCACATTGCAAGTTCTTTGTCAGCTTTCAGAAGGTGGGCGGGGCATCCGCGTCCGGACCCGCGGGCCAATGGCGAGGCGGTATGCAAATGAGGCCGAGATGGCCCTCCTCCTTCAAAACAGCAACCTCCGAGGCCTCCCTGCACAGCGCAGGGGAGCTGCAGTGAGAGGACAAATCTGCGCTGGCTGGACTGGTCTCACTGTGATTTAGGGCTGCAGTCTATGGAGGGGCACACACCAGTGCTTAATGCAATCCAACAGCTAGTGTAGGAAACGGCTGAAGTCCCCGCTGCCGAGATGAAGTATAAGGTAAGAGAGAGCCTTTCACATAAGGTTTGTGTGCGTGTGTGTACATATATGTGAGTGTGTGTGTTCCATTGTGACAAGACCTCCACAGGGACCCCTACTGTGCCCCCAGAAAGTTCTGAGAAGGGTTTTCAGTCGTTGAGGTTGGCATACAGACAAGCAGAAACTCGGTCTCTGGGACCGCTCCCTGTCTGAAGTTTGGGGGGAATATTAGTCTTAAAGCCTCTGAGTTTGGAGGAGTATAGTCTTAAAGCCTGTCTGAGCTACCACTGTAGATCAGAAATTATCTAACCTGATGCAGGGCAGGCTTAGGTCGTCTCCCTGGCTGACCCCCTTTGACTTAGTAAAACAGTTTTCAGAGTTTATTTTCAATCTTTGGTCTGACAAGCAGTATGCCATATGTATTTTTGGTGGGAGAAACCAAAATACCTTAGATACTATTATACAGCTGATGATGGAGAATTTTGACGTACTGGAAGGATGTTGGCTGCAAGCACAAAAGGAATTTTGCTAATTCTTGAAAACACTTTTATTGGTGTTTGAATGGTTCTGGCAAGCTTATTGTCTGTGAAGCTTACAGACTGTGATAATACTGCAGCAGCATGAATTTCCCATGCATTTTGCACCATTGCTTTTGTGTTTATTCATGGCAAAAGGATTATCACTTGCTCAGCATATCCCATTTTGTTTAAGTTGCCCCCCTCTTAGGAGGCAAGTTGCTTCCAGGGACACCATACAGAGGAGATTGCAATGTTGTGAATTTTCCTTGGATGATGAACACTTCTATTTTAGAATAGGCATGAGCCCTAGTGCTTTTAAACAAAAGTGCAGTTTTGGCAAGATACTTACGCTTTTGTATCGACAATTTCTATTACCTGTCTGACCTTCAAAACTGTGGAACTATTTTGCTTTCTTTCTGAATTATATAGCTTCTGGCCCATCCCTTTTTAATATGAGGCTGTAAACACTAAGTTTTGGCTAATAGCCAACAGCTAACTTCAGTGATACCTCTTTTGTTCAAAGCTATAAATCTTCTTCAAAAGTTCTAAATCTAAATGTTGAAAGTCTTTATTGTAAGTCATGAGTTATAGTTCCACTTGAAAAGGTTGCATACAGCTGTCTGAAGACACAGATATCACTTATCACCATGCTATCAGCTTTCCATTACTGCCTCAATAGGAAAATTCAGAGAGATGGATAATCTTAAAGATTCTTAATATTTAACCTTAGAATGTAACCAGAAAGAAATCCTTCTACCTGCCAGGGATGTTCTTTTTCTTGAAGTGGTTCACCTGCATTTCTATAGTTTACTTATTTAGAATAGTGATAGGATTAAATATTACTTAGCCTGCAGTGATTTTTCTTTTGCCCAACCTCCCCTTATTGCTGAGTGCCTTTAGTTTCATAAAAAATCAACTTTCATGGAAAAAAAGAATATACTTTCAAACATTTTTTATTGAAAAGTATAAATGACTGGAATTAACATTGAGTCCTACAATCTAGAAAGTGACAAATTCTAAAGTCACTTTTATTCAGTGATCTCACCAAATTTATTTTTACTCTTATGGTAAGAAAACATCATGCCACTGATGATGTAAACTGTGATTGGCATACATAGAGAAAATCTGCCTCTTTCCTGGGTCTTGCCAATGTTGGATACCCTGCCAAGTGATGTAAACACATGATTTTTATTAGCTTGTGGACACCTTTACCAGCAAAAATACTACCAGTGAAAAAATGACAGATTGACACCCTGTGGTAACTCTACTAGGCAATCTATTTTAAGATTTGCTGTGGCAATACAGGATTGTCTTATTCAACTCCCCCCATAACTCTGAGGTGAGTATAATACTTACTTTCAAATGTAGAAATTGTGGCACAGAGACTAAGTTATTTATCTAAAGTCACACAGCAAAAAAAAAAAAAAAAAAGAAAGAAAAAAAGGGAGTAGAACTGGGGTTTAACTAAAGTGATCTTTTTTCAGAACTTGTGAATTTGAATCACTATTAAAGACAAAAAGAACCTCCTTAAAATGTCCCATGTGATGCTCTTTTCTTCCCCCAGTAAATTTGAGACGTTATCCCCAGTATTACTATAAGATGGATTCACACTTTTTTTTTTAAGGCAGTAGCTCTACAAAGCAAAGTGAAATGCATATTTTGCAGTTATTTGTTTAATTTGAGCCTTCTAGGTGCTCAAACCAAGTAATTATTACACTGTGAACCCTGGAATCAGAAGTTATCTTTCCAACACTGTGGTGTTCTATATACTATAAATTTAGCACAGTCAGATGTAAAAATGTTCACTGAGAGATTTATGATTTATAATCCAGATACTATAAGATTTTTTTGAACCAGATTATCTGGTTTGGCTACTTCAGGGATCATAACTAGAGAACAAACAAACAGCCACTCCATTTGCACTCACATAGCTCGGTCTGCTGGCTATGTGTTTACAATGATCTGGAGAACTGTGGAATGTAAGTTTTTACTATTGGTAAATTTTTTTGGTTAGCGCTTCATTGAATCTAGTTTTGTTTTTCACTTGTTCATGGGAAGGCTGCATATGTCACTGTCCTATGTATTGACTGGACCATTTCTCACAGGAGGGATGCAATGTGATATATTCTATGATGATAAATTTATCAAGAGTTTTCCACAAACTCTTCTGACAATACAGAGAGCATTCTGAAATCATGGAGAGGGGGCTGTGCTGCTGGCAGTGACTTGCTCTGTAAGGGCTCCCCTCCTGAGGGTGTGAAGGTAGCTTGTTGGTGCTGTTTGCCTGGAGGGAGGGTGACTGGAGGGTCCCTGCACAGCTGTGTTGGAGCAGAGGCCCGAGATCCCTCCCACTTTGTGCAGGCCCAGGCCTGGGTGCTCATCAGGAGCTACCTGTCTTATCTCTCATAGCTGAGCAGCTTCTGTGGCTTTGCCAAATTTCTGAACCCTCTGTGCCTACATTGAAATGTTAAATATCTAGTTTACCATTCAGCAAATTCATTCTTGAATGTTTTGATTAAAGCAAAATTATAGACAGAATTTACAATACACTTTAGAAATCCAGGTGGGGGAGGATGAAATGGATAAAGGGAACTCAGGGGTACAAGCTTCCAGTTATAAAATAAATAGGTCATGGGATTGCAATGCACAGCACAGAAACTGTCATCAATAATAATAATAATGTACCACAAAATAGGAAATTGCTAAGGAAAAGATGGAAAGTAGACATTATAGTAATCATTTTGAAATGTATACACATATCTAATCACTATGTGATAGACCTGAAACATCTATAATAATATAATACTTTCTAATATTCAGATTACTGTGTTCTTGTTAAATGGGGGTGAGGTAAAACTGGGGAAACAAGAAAGTTTGCACTGTTAAACACTTTCAAGGGGACATGGAAAGCATTTTTATTACCTCAAGCTAGCTTGAGAAAAAATGATCAAGCTTTTTCCATTTAGTCAATATGGTCATTTATGACCCATATAACTCCTAATTCTTTCCTTGCTTTGCTATTTTGGTTTTAAATTCTTTTATTTTTTCCTAAGTAATTCATTGTACTTAATCCAGTTATCGACTCCTGCCCTCTTGCTCCCTTTTAAAATCTTATGTGCAATCTATGAATTTAAGAGCAATATAAGATGCAATGGAAAATATTAACTTAATTATTTGTTTATGATTTGTTGTTCAATAAATTCATTTCATAGCAAAATGGCTTACCTATACAAAAATGAAAGTCTTCATAGAACTGAAGGTGACTTGATAATACCAAATTTAGCAAGTTGCCCAGTGTGTAACATACCAGGGATTCCTTAACATCCTTTCTAGCTGGAATATACATCAGTTCTTTTCTCAGAATTCATCAGTGATTTCCTGTCTACCCTCCCAGACTTCTCTAAAAAAAGTCATTTCTACTTTTTAAACTTTGTGCAAACTTCCTTCCTTTTCTGTCCCCTCATGACCTTATATCTCATTTTTTTTTCAAGCAGTCTATGCTTCTCTAATACTAGCTTCTGCAGAATGTGCCTCTCCCACCCACGCAGACCTAATGCCCTCAAAACACACCTGTGCCCCCTACCTTTGCCTCTCTTTTGACTCTTGGTCCCTCGCTCTTTCCATTCATTTGTCCTTCTCTCTTGGTACCTATCTGTCTGGGTTAGTTTGTCAGTCAGGTCTCCTCATCCATCTAGTCTATAAAATAATGGAAAACCTAAACCTTAGTCTTGACTGTCCTCTGATACCTAAAATAAGTTGTATGTTTTTCACCTCTGTACTGCTCTGTTAGCACATTTTGCCTTTCAATGAAATCACTATTTAAATGACATTCATTTAACTCATATAGCTGCACATAGATTTCCATCTGGACCTGTCCAGTTTTAAGTAAACTCTATTGAATTCAAGAGATCAACCCTTTATTTATATGTAGACTTTATTTATATGCAGGCTTTGGAAAAAAAGGATTTCTGTTTCTTGTTTCTTAATGTTCTTGTATCTTGGGCTTGGGTAAGTTAAGCTCTCCTGAGCCTCAGTTTTCCTATCTGTAAAATATCTGTTTCATACTATTGTTTTAGGCCTAAACAAGATAATGTTTGATTGTAAAGTAAGTAGACCATGCTAGTTGGCCAGCTTTCCTTGTATATAGATGTTCAATAGATATTGAGAGCATAGTATGGACTCAAGAATTGGTGACAGAATCCCAATTCTTAGGTTAAGATGGGCCAGGATGTGTGCTATAGAAATTCAAATCCCAGACATCGAGACTTACCAACATACTGTGTCTACTTGTTGTTATTATTATTATTTATATATTAATGATTTAGTATCTTGTTATTGATAGTCATTGTAATTTTATTGATATTTCTGAAATTATAGGATCTTGCTCAACAAATATCAAAATGAAAGTCAAATTACTTAAAACACATATGTGATGACAGAGTCTTAATCTCTATGGCATAGTGGGTTTGTGTCATATCCCACTTTTGCTACCTTCTGATAATATAATGTTAGGCAAGCTACTTCAGACCTCCATTTTCTCATTTATAAAATGGAAATAATAATATCTTTCTTATCAGATGTAAGTATATATGAAAATCATCAATTTCTAGCACATAAGAGGCATTTAAAAATAGCAGCTCTGATTTGATCCTTTAAAGAATATCAATATGTAAAACAAATGTACATATATACATATACAGCATTATGTTGATAAAAATAAGAAGAAATGTTCATTAAAATTATTAGCCAAAACAAAATTGTTTGAGTGAGGAAAAGAGAGTCAAATCATCAATTTTAAAAAAAATCAAAGGTGAAATGCAAAGGCAAGGGAGTTGTGGAGCATAGAAGTTCAGGGTAAACTACATGCCTTATGTTCATGCAATCTATCAGAGTGATGTAGATGTAAAGTAAGAGGTCCTGGTCACCTATTTTTAGATCATTTTAAGGTTAGAAAGAAACCTAGACAAATTTGTTTGAAATGCCAACCACTGGGACCATGGCATTACTCTGCAGTAACATATAGACTTAATTACCAAGTCTTTTATGCCAAGATAAACAAAACAGGGCCAGTGGGAAGAAATACTATATTCCCAACTTAAAATTCCAGAGAATAACTGTCCGTTTCCTAGGCAATAGATAATTGCAAGAACTATGGGCTTGGAAAGAGGGCTAAAAAAAAAAAAAAAAAAAACAACCTGTTATTGGTTGTCAGCAACACCCCCTCCATTTTATTTACTTTGAACATTCCAGTCATGTCCCTGTGGTAATTCTTACTGGTTAATGAGGACTCTGAAAGCCTGGGGAACATTACAGTCTAGCTGCAAAAGACTATCTTCCTGAGGAATCTGCATTTCATAATAAGTGTTCTTGTTAGTAACCTTTTCCATCCTACACTGGAAAGAGAGATTCTTTTGGAACATAGTTTTAGTTAATAATGCAATCTAGATAGAGGCCTTCTTGGTGGCGCAGGAGTTAGTCTCAGTACCATCAAGCTATTGCCAGACTCTATGGCCTGAGTTCAATCCCTGACCACAGAGCTAAGCCACGTGGTACAGCAGACCTCTCCTGTCTCGTTCACTTCTCCCCTCAGCAGTGTATTTCAGTAGATCTGCCTGTTCTGCTCCATACTCTGTCTCTGGTGAATCCTCTCACCGCCCCTCCACCTCTGGCCCTTATGTATGCATAAAAAAAAAAAAAACTTAAAAAAAATCCGCTCCCCCCCCCCCAGAAATGCAGTCTAGATTAATTGAGGCACTTATTTGAGGAAGATGCAACAGACTCTCCAGAAAATATGAGTAGTAATTTATCATCGTGGAAGGTGAAGCTGCTAATCATGGAGATAATAAAATTGCCACTGGCATGTTTTCAAATGCATATACCTGGCCCCACCCAGATTATTCTTCTAAAATAACTAGTCTCTTTCCACCACACCTCCTCCCCAATTATTAATGGTGCTAAATCGTGTTTAAGTAGGTGGTTCAAGATCTTTATTGAAAGGTTGGGCCCATTGATTTGGAGGTACCTTATTTCATTGCAAATTTTGCTGTATATGTTGCATATGAGAATTTCTCCTGATGTTTCTACTATGTCAAGGTAATAGTTAGATCAATAAAAAATGCTCTATATGGAATGTTGATGGTAATGCTTACTAGAAATAAAGATTGAGTAAATATAAATATATGAAATTACCAGAATTGCACAAAAATATCTCATAGCTCCTTTTCAACTTGTTTAATTCCATTCTTTACTCTTTATGTTTGCCTGTGAGGAAGGTGGTATTTGTGATATTCAATAGAAAGTTACAAAACTAAAAGGCATATAAAGTTAAATTTGAATGAGATTTTTTTTTCTATTTAATAAAAAAAAATGTGTTTAAGCAGCATGATGTGTCGTTGCTATTTTCCCTAACTTCATGTAGTTATTTGGAGACCATCTATTATGGCACAATCCTTATGAATTAGCCAGAATCTCACTCATTTGTGGTAGTCAGCTTGTTACCTTTAATTTAGCACTTCTCTCCCCAGGAGATGGTGGCTGACTCAGGACTCACCACGCTCCTCTAGCCCTAGGCTACTCCAGTGTTCTTGCAGCTCAGAGTCTTTAGTATCTAACAGAACACGTCCGTCCGTCATCTGTGGATGAACTTCTCAGGGGTATTTTTTGTTACTAATCACTTGTAGTGTGACTTAGAATTTGACAGAAGCAGGTTAGGGGACCAGCAGTATTCCCCCGCTATCACAAGAGCACTGACAAGCAACATTCTGAAGGCCTCCTTGCCTGGAGCACTTGTCTGGGGCAGAACTTCTGTGATACTCTCTGATTCTCCAACCTTTTTTGCTCAGGACCTAAGTGGTGAGCATACCCTTTAGTGAGAGAAGGGCAAGGAAAAATTGGAATAGTTATCCCAAGAGCATTCTTTCTCCTAAAAACACTGTTTACTGTGAAGCTGCACTTGTAGACAATCTCTCAGAGGCCCAGAGACCCTTGGAATATGTTTTTCTTCCTTATAAAGATCATCTTGTCAATTAAAGGACATTTACCTTGACTGGCTCTTACCAGTACTTAGCAGTTCTTTTTGTCCCAAACCCTACATTTAACCAAGACAAGCCATTAGCAAGAGATGTACTTGCATTCTTATCTTGTATTTTCATACAGATATAATTTCTGTAGGTATGCAAAACCTCAAAACAGGGCAGATGGTCTGACAGTTGCAAAGACATTTGAAACTGGGGCTATCTTCGAATGTTCAGGACCACATGGTCACTGGACAGTCAACAAAACTATTCCAGAGGTCAATAAACTGCGGAGGTGTTATCCCTTTTTCCTTATAAAAAAACCCAAGAAGTTTTTTTTTTTTTAAAAAAGTGGATTCATGAAATTTTTTTCAAATGTGATCACAAATAACATTTACTTGAAAATAAGAAGATGGGCCTTTGTTTTTCCTTGCAGAAACAGGCCTCATTTCCTTTAGAAATGATGAAAAGTCCATTTTAAAATCTGAACTTGCACAGAACACCTGAGAGCATTAGGCAGGGAGGGGGATTGTATTTCAATTGTTCTTGTTTTAAATCTGGCACGGTAGCTCCTCACCTCATCGCCTGCAGCGTCTGCATCAAGCCTCCTGCTCCCTTATTAAGGTCTTAATTACAGACGCAGTTTAGTTCATTGCTGGAGGGAAAGAATTTTGTTTCTCTGAACTGTGTCTGTTTTTTGGTGTGGCAGGTGTAATCACGATGAGATCATTTCGGGTTTGTTTTCTTCTCCTGGGGGAATTTTTTTTAAGGGGAGGAGTACAGTTCTTAGGACACAATTTCATGAGCTCATAATAATGCAGCTAATAACAGTGCTTTGATTTTATAGAAACCCTTTCTTCTGAAGAAATGAGTGTTTCACATACATATCATGACTCCTCATAATATTATTACAAAGAATATGTTCATTATCCTTATTTTGCAGGTGGTGAAACAGAAGCACAAAAGGCAATGATTGCATTGTCCTTAGTCCAGTATAAGGACTGACTAAACTCTACTAATTCAGTCTTGAATGAATTCAGTCAGGTTTAAACCAAGAGCAACTAAAATACATTCCCCGTCTGCCTCTAGTATCCATTCCTCTATCCTGGGTTTCTGCACCTCAGCACTTTTGACAATTTGGAATGGATAGTTTTTGTTGTGGGGTGTCCTGTGAACTGCAGGATGTTTAGTAGCATCCCTGACCTCTATCCACTGGCTTCCAGTGACACACACAGACACACATACACACAACAACCAACAATGTCTCCAAACCACAGACTAAAGTTACCTGAGGGGACAGAATAGAATTCCCCCTAATTAAAAATAACTGGTTTAATCTCCTCTAGTTCCTTCTGCTTAAAAATAATTGCCTTGCTTTTTATGTGAGAGAAGCACAAAAATACAACTATAGAACTATGTGGCCTAATTTTGTCTTGAGTCAAGATTGAACTTAATGTAACAAGTTCTAGCCAAAAGGAAACTTCATTTTCTAAGATTAGCCCCAATTTGTTCGAACAAAGAAGCAAAGAGTCACGTAAAACTGTCAGACCATCTCTAAGACAACTGTCGTTCTGTGGAATCTTCTGGTGTATATGGTGTGCGTGTGTGTGTGTGTGTGTATATATATATATATATAGATAGATAGATATGTATATATATAAACATGCATTTAGAACTGGGCCTTAAAGAAAGCTATTTGAGTCTGATAAATTGGTATATAATATAAAATGTAGGAGCATCGAACAATTTCATTTCAAAGTTTTTCCTCTCTTCCATTTACCCCTTCCATCTTTCCTCTGTCTTCTAGCTGAGACACTGCAGTGTCTATAGGCTCTCCCTTGAGATGGCCCTGCAGCTGCGCTACAGTGTTTGCTTATATATGCCCTCTCAGAGGTATAGATGCATTTTTAAAAAATTCTTTGAGCACCTCACAAGCGAAGTGGGACACCAACAATCAGGCATCAAATCTAAGTCAGGTGACACTGAAAAGAATTCCAGGGAAGGTCGCATCTGAGCTACATCAACTGGATTCTGGATGGGAGACAAATAAGGTTGTCAGCCTGTGTTTGTGTTTGTATTGGTGAGTTTAGATACATCTTCAGACTTTAGGGGCTGTGTACCTTTGTACAGAAAGATAAGACATATGGAAATATATCAAAATAGGAACATCTTTTTGTTCTTTCAAAAACTTTATGAGAGATTATAGCCTGTGTGTTTTGACTTTAGAGAAACGATTCTGTTTGGAAATACACTTGAACGAAGTGGACTGCAGTCTCTTTCTCCTTTATAACTTAATTCTCACTTTGCTTCCCCAAGTACCTGGATGTTATAGGGATTTGTCTAGACAAGCAGGTAGATGTGATCCGGTGCCAACACTGCAGTGTTGGCTGAAATCCAGGTGGCTGTTTTATTGTTAATAAAACCTATCTTTTTGGTGAGTGGGTGTCAGGCCTTCATCATTATATGGCGCCTGTCAGATTTATCTAGGGACAGAACCTGAAGAGAGTTTGTGCCTGCCTCGTTTTTTTGATCCTCTGCCAATGTGCTATACTTAAATCTATCAAAACCAGGCAATCTGGGACAAATGCTTATAAATTCCAACACTTAAAGCAACAGTACTAAATTCTACAATGGGGAAGGTTCTCAGGAAGCACATCCTGGTACGGTGGAAAAATCCTAGATTGAGAGGGGAACCAGATGCTAGTGCTGGCTTTACTGCTAATCTAATAAGAGACCCTCTGGACAATAAAACAAGAAGATTGGTTTAGAATGATTTCCACAATGCCTTCTTAGTCTCAAATTCTTGTCTAGTTGATTCTGGGCAATCTGTGGGTGACTGCTGGTTCTAATACCAACAAAAATGGAGGTGTGCTTCTCTCTTATTTAATACCTCACAAGTTGTATGGGTTTCAAAGGCCACAGAAGAGTGGAAAATTGAGATCTTAAAGACACATGTATTATTTATGATAATTAAATATTGTCAGCAATCAGTTCATCCCCCATCGCATGCCAAGAAATAATAAAAGCTGACGATGAAGCTGCACACAAACTTGCATGCCTACCTACAATCCACTCACAATTTTTTTAATGTAAAACAAAAATTTTACTCTACTCTTTTGGTGATTTCATGTCTCACGTCAGCCTTATCAAAGGAGAATAGATGGAGAAACCAGCATTTGAAGAAACACTTTTAAAATATTTTAGCTGTGCTGCACATATCATGTTACCAAACCTGGTCAGACAGAAAATTCTTTCTGAAATTCAAATATCCAAATTTGCCATGAGCATCAGATCTTCTCATCAGTTCTTAAAAGTTAGTGTCACATTGGTATATGATCTACCAAAGTGGTACTGGTTCTAAATTATTTCACCATCAAACAGAAATAAGGCAATGTGGAAGAGACATTAAGGTTCCCAAACGTGGAAGCTTCTAGGGACAATGCATGGGATGCAGCAGCCCCAGGGTGCATGTGGGAACCACTGTCTGTCAAAGTGAAGCTTTGGGAGGCAGTGTCTGATGTCACCTTTCTTAAAGTGCCTCCTCTAGAAATACTCCAAAGAGAACGTTGTGACTGAAAATCACAGGCTGGAAAAATCTAAGAAAATGTGAGGACTTGGGGCAGAGAAAACAATTCATCCAGAGAGGGTCCAAGATATTCGTGTAAGCATGTAAGCGCTGCACAAATCTAGGGGTTTAGAAGCTCTTTTGAAAATGAAAATCGTTGGCTGAAATGTGGTGTAGGTGCCAGAGAAATCTGTAGAGTGGATTTATTGGATGGTCCTCACCAGGGTCAGAGATATGAGTGGGGACTCCTGGGACCTGGCAGGACTCTGCTGCTACCTCTCTGGTGTAGTTCAGATTCCACAATGTTGATTGTCAGATTACAATCAACAAGTATTGCTGAGAAAAAACTTGAATGTGCTATGTACCTTATTTTCTGACTCCTGAAACTTCATGTGTGCTACGTAATAGTCTCCAGTGGATCCAGTTCTTAAACTATTCAACATCCCAGATCCTCCAATGACAGGACCCAGGTGTAAAGCAAGTGTTCCAATAATTGGTATCCAGGCATTTACAGATATCCTTGTTTTCTGACCACGACTGTTTCTTTCTTTGGGGAAATTCCACTTTTTGTTCTAACTTAAAAGTGATGGTGGGTAGGGGAGCCAAGTTGTTTAAGGTCCTTCACATCAAAGCTAATTTCTGTCAGCACAAAGGCACTTGATCCTTGCTTTCACCTTATACTGAGCCTGACCTTGATGATGCTCATCTCTCAGCTACTTTCTTTGGGCTTATTTCCCCTATAATGGCCTTTTTTTTCCCACTGAGTCTTTCTCAGGATCTGTCCACTGCCCCTTCAAAACACACACACACACACACACACACACACACACACATCTGCTAAAGTTTGCAAGATTGTTGAAAATGTTGTGACTCTGAGGCCTTGGCAGGAGCTCCCGTATGATAAATATAGAATGAAGTAAAATAAGAGGAAGCTGTCCATTGAAGACGCTGTCAGTCCCAATGGAGGACACACCAGCCATTGTGTCTCTTCTCTTCAAAGCATGAATGGTCTTGGGAATTGCAAGTCACACCTCTCTGTATTTATAGCATAGTTTCCTTGGCAGTAGGACTAATAAGCTTTCTTGACATTTTGATAGCAGAAAAGAGGTGGGGGAGGAGCAGTGTGGCAGGTGTCATGTGACCCAGAGCTTTCTGTACCTGCTGTTCTGGTGAGTTGTGCAGTATTAACTTCCCATTCCTCAGGCAGATCTTGGGAACCAGAAACAGTGGAACCGAAATGTTTTGGCAAAGTGTGAATGGTGTGGGTTGCTACATTGAAGGAGGAAAAGGCTATTACAGAGATCTTTGTTTTAATCTGGTTGGGACGGTCACCTCCTCTTGGTTTTCCTGTTTGCTGGGGGGTTGTGGACACTAGGATTCAGATTCCCCATATACGTCATTATCCTGTTTTAATAAGGAGGGGTAGGCACTTTCCTGCTTGGTGTATCCTCTGTTCTCTGTGAGTCTTGTGTGACTTAGACACACTATATTTATGATTCTATTCATCTTTCTATGTCCACCTGAAAATTTTAACCAAACGCTTTGCTGACTTCTTTAAAAAAACAATTTTTTTCCTCTCTTTACAGTACCAGGAAGTCAGAATCCTGAATCCATTGCAAGTTAACTAACATTTAATAAACGTATGTTTTGTTTCAGATGTTAGTCCAAAGTTCTGGAAATGCCAAGGGAATAAGACAGCCTCCCTGGAGTTAGGGAGTTTGTTGAATTAGATAGTATAGGCCATACTGTAAGAAATACAATGGCAAAGATGTGTGAAGGAAAGTGATCATGGCAGTTTTGGAGAGATGATTATTCTGGCTATGATAGATTTTAAGGTAGGAAATGGTTCAATGCAAGAAAATCAGTTGAAAAAGTCATTGCTGGGAAAAAATTGCTGAATGCCTAAAGTAGGAGATTCAGTGAGGGGGAAAAGTGAAGTCCAACCTGATCAGGTTTTAAGTTGTGAAGAGATTCAGAAAACCTCTGAGGCGGCCATCTTGAACAGCTGTTTGCATGTTGATAATTATAAAAAATAAAGCGGAGTAAAAAAAGTCTTTGCACATGTTGAGCGAGAGGTAAAGACACTCATTAGGCAATTGGAACTATGAGAGGATAAATGAAATATATAGACTAGAGCTATGGATATGTATTGAGATGCCATGCATGGATGAGATTTCCTGTAGAGAATATGCATGGAGAGAAAGGTGCAAAGAGAAATCCCTTTGCGACATGATCACTTAAGGGATGGACAAAAAAGATATTATGGGGCCTCCTTGGTGGTTCAAGGAGTTAAATCTCAGCACCATGAAGCTATCACCAGACACTGCAGCACAAGTTTGATCCTCGGCCAGGGAGCTACCCACATGGTGCAGCAGACCTCTCCTGTCTCACCTGCTTCTCCCCTCAGCAGGGTATTTCAGTAGATCCTCCTGTTCCACTCCCTATTCTGTCTCTGGTGAATCTTCTTTCCTCAACACCTCTGGGCTAAACCCCAGTGCTTGTATGCATAAATAAATAAATCTTTAAAAAAATATATTGTGGACTGTGAAGGAGAAGGAAGATGAGTGGTCATGAGAACAAAAGAAAAGGGAGAACCAAGAAGTGAAATCATGGAATCCAAAGAGGCTTCTGAGACAACTTGGAGTGGGGCATCAATTCTATAAGATACTACAATTAGGCAGTGCCTCAAGTAAGATTTATGACCTAAATGCCAATTTCCAATCCTGATTAGAACCACTTTTGTAGTGTCTGAATTTGACTTTATGAATTATCATTAGAAAACAGCCAACCATCAGGGCCTCCCCTGGTGGCGCAGCGGTTGAGCGCTGGGCTGCGAAGCTGTTCCATCCCCGGCCGCCAGCGAGGGTCCCACATGGCACGCAGACCTCTCCTGCCGCCCGCTGCTACCCTCAGCAGTGTATTTCGTCAGTCTGCTTGTTCTGTTCCCCACTCTGGCTCTGGTGAATTTTCTAACTCTCCTGTGCTTCTGACTGTACCCAGTGCTTGTATAAATAAATAAACAAACAAACAAACATACAAATAAATAAATAAAAACTCAGCTTAATTAAAAAAAAAAAAAAAAACACAACCAACCTTTGATTGAGGCCTGAGAGGAGCTATGCTGGGTAGGGAGCTGAAGGCCAAAGCACCATTCATTCCACAAATGAAATAAATGGTTATAATATCTTCCTAATCTCTGGCATTGTTAAAGCACTTGACTTGAATTAATCCATTTAATTCTCACAGCAAACCAATGAGGTAGGTATTAATACCCTCACTCTCACTTTACAGATGAGGAAACTGAGGCACAAAAAGGCACATTAATCTGTCCAAATCACAGTTAGAACCCCAGGCCCCAAGAATTTATTTATTCTAAGAGACATGATAAGAAAAATTTACCATCTTAAGGACTTTACTGTAAGAATTGAGCCCAGTCAGAAGTGCATTGTATAGCACAGACAAGGTGGCTTACAGATGTGGAAGAAGAACTGAACTACGAGACCACAGTTCTATTCCCATTTCTGACACCAACCGTCTGGCCTCCCCAGACCTGTTAACTAATCTGTAAAATGGGGTATTGGGTCCAACTGTTCTCTAAGATCTCTGAAGCTGCAATCTTCTAATTGGAGGAGTGGCTGGATATGAATTTTGGCTCTCGATAGCTTGCCCAGATATTAAATAACTTACTCCTGTTCAGACAAAATTAAGAATCTCTGTCAGCACATGCCATGTCAAGTGACCACTGCGGTGCCTGCCGCCAACAATCTTGTGACCCTATCTCTTTAAATCTTAATGTCTGTGGGCAACAGGACTGCAGGGAAATCATGGCCAACCAATAAGGAGAATTTATCCATGGTGCCTACATTAGCAAGGACAATAGACCTCTGAAAGTCTTCTCAGAGAAGCAGCTCGTGAGACTCATCTAGAAACATTAGCATGCTGCTGACCAGGTGGTGGGAAGGTCACTGGGACAGGAGACAAAGAACATCCAGCACAACCCTTTCTCGGGGATTTCGAACAGCCTCTAATCAAGCATGGTCCAGTGCCCTACTTCAGTGCTTCATGGAGATCCATGGCAGTGACCCAACTCTAAACACTTCGAGCCCATTTATGCTGATTAGGTCTGCATTCTTTGCCTTTCTACTGCTTTTTGTTTCTTTTCTTTTCCTTCTTTGTAGCCAATATAATTACACAGCTCTCCTTCCTCAGCTCCCATTCAACTGGTCCCGGTTCTGTCACTTCTGATTTCATGTTGGGACTTTCTTACCAGCCATTCCCAGTTGTTGAAAGGACCTCAGAGAGAGCGACCGGAGTGTCAGCTCTCTCCCTGCTCTGTCATCCCAAAATGACTTTAATAATTTCCTTGAGATCATTTTGGTACAAAGGATCAGAATCTTATCGTGTGTAACTCTTTAATTTAAAATTACAGGGCACCCAAAAGAAGATAAACAGGAGATTTTAGGATATGACACCCTTAAATGGTTCTTCAAACCAGGATACAATGCTGTGTGATTTTATCTTTATGTAATATGAATTCTTAATTGTCAGAAGGAACCCAAAGCTTCCTAGATTATAAGTACTAAGTAAAACTTTCTCCTGGACCTCAACAACCATAGTTTCCCTTCTGCTTCTTTTCCCACTTTCCTGTCTAAGTCACAGACTTCTAGGATTTTATAACTGTCAAGAACAAGAACAAGAACTTTAACCTTCTTCTTAAAGAGCATCACAAGACTTCCTGGGTACTGACCTCTATGACTTATGTCCTTAGGTTACATACATACATATTAAGAGGAACTTGACTAACAGAGAAAAGCTAGGACCCTTCCCAACTGTTGACAGAGTAGAGATCCCTCACATAGCACAGCATCTCCATAGCAACCAGCCAGCACACAGTGTAGAACTTGTGGCTGCCGGCATAGTACAGGGGGAGGGAGGTGATTGATGTATGTCAGTTACAAAGGAATGAAAAATAGAAGATTGAAAGATCAAGTAAACATTTCTAGAGAAGGAAAAAGAGGAGAAATCCTAACAGAAATTCTACCAATATGTAAATCACCAACTTGCTTCATCCAATCAGCAACTCTTTCTCCCACAAATGATCATCTTTGCCAGGATATTAGTGAAGCACCAGAGAGATCACTTTTAGTTTTCTGTGAGTCCTTAGGATGAATTTACAATGTTCCCTGACTCTTCCATGCACTTGGAAGGAGCAGGCATGTGGTAATGGCGGCCATCCTGCTGTGAAACATTTCTAATGCCAAGAAATGAAATCTTCAGAGCCTTTGAAAGGCTTCCAAGAATGTCAGCACTGACTGCCTGCCCACTCTCCGCTGACTGCCTACTTTGGCTGTCTTTTTAGTACTGAATGTGCCAGAGAGGCCTTCATACAAAGAGAGAAAGTGTTTTGGGCTCATGAAAGGGGAAAGCTTTCTAATGTGAATGGTGAGATTCAACAATCTGGTGATAAAGTGGCTGGGTGAGAAGGGGTCTTCTTTTCATACATCTTCAGGTATGAAAAGAAAACAGAAAGAGATGGCATCTGTCTTCATATTATAGATTCCTTGTAGATCCTTGTTGTCAAACCTGGAGAAGACTCAGACTACGTCACCCTGTGCTCTGTTTGATTATCATGGGAGAGTCCCCCTGTTTCCAAGGATCAACTGAGCATAAGAACTAATTAAGCCCTACTAAAGCATGAATAAGTGTACTTTTATTTCTACTTTAATACCAAATTCTGTTTACTTGGGATTTGCTTTGAATCTTTTTACCTCCATTGTATGAAAAAAAAATTGAGAAATGTTGATTTTAGCACATCTTAATATTTTATGTTTTATCGTTTGAGTTGGCTTCGAGAGGAAGAAAAATGTTTTGTACAGTAAACCATTCTCTGTCTCTTTAACGGTACTACTCATAATTCCTTGGCACAGCAAATACTGCAAGAGGAAAAAACTTGTGGTGCTGTGAGCTTTTCCACGGAGCAGTCTGATGTCACTGGTGGCAGACACAGACATACCCTTCTGTCTTTTGTCTACAACATCTGTTTTTCTCCTTACAGGCTGTTGTTCATATATAGTCTTCTCTCCTTTGCAGGTAGTGCCTCCCCATGAGAGCATGGGCTTTAGGTGTTAAGAGGACTAAAAGAATATTCTAACATGATTTCCTCTGTTCTCTCCTTCCTAGAATCTTATGGCAAAAGCATTATATGACAATGTCCCAGAGTGCGCTGAGGAGCTGGCCTTCCGCAAGGGAGAGATTCTGACTGTCATAGAGCAGAACACCGGAGGCCTGGAAGGATGGTGGCTCTGCGCCTTACATGGTCGGCAAGGCATCGTCCCGGGCAACCGGGTGAAGCTTCTGATTGGTTCTATGCAGGAGCCTTCGTCCAGTAAAGACCAGACCACTTCTGGACTGATGCACCAGAGCTTTGGCCAACAGAAACTGTATCAAGTGTCAAATTCACAGGGTGCCCCAAGAGACAATATCTACCAAGTGCCACCTTCCTACCAAAATCAGGGAATTTACCAAGTACCCACTGGCCATGGTATCCAGGAGCAAGAAGTATATCAAGTGCCACCATCAGTGCAGCGAGGCATTGAGGGAGCTAATGGTCCCCATTTAAGTAAAAAGGTGAGTGATCAGCTCACTGTGTTTTTGTTCTACTTTTTTCCCCATTGCACTAGGAATAATAGAAATGTTCCCAAAATACGAACTTGAAATTTCCAAGTAGTATATCTAGTACCCTGGCTCAGGCATTATTTTTGCATCATATTTCTATTCATTCATTGGCAAAATTTTCTTGAATTGCTACTATATGCCAGATACTGTTGATTCACAGTCATTATAAATTCCTGTCATTCTGGGTTATACTAGGTTTTTATATTATTTCTCTCCATCTGTCTGGTAGACCTACTTTGAGACCTACCTTCTGCACTCAAATAATTTCTAGTTTTTTCTATGTTTTCTTTGAGTAGTACAAGGCACCCAATTTTGTATAAGCACAGTCATGCAGCAAGAACCCACCTTTCACCAAAAGCTGACTCAGGACCTCATTGGCCTGGCTGTTCCAAGAGCTCACCAGACATAGAGGTGCTGAGGAAGTCTAGAGAGGGTCATGCCAACCAACTTGTTCTGTGGAGTTATTCACTTAAAATTTTAAAACACAGAGATAATCATAAATTTAGAAAGGAGCCATCCATCCACTTGTCATTCAAGTAAGTCCTATAAAGTATCTGAGTAAGAATAGTGGAGTTAAGATAGGAAATCTTCTTGTTAGGGAAAAAAGAATAAATGAACTCTCCAGAACTCTATCCTTCTAAAACGGCATAACAATTTGAGAGAAAAAGAAATTTCATTTACTGAATGACTTTTAAACACCTCATGTATTTTTCATGCTTGTAATATAAGTCCTCATGATCCATTGTAGTGGGAAGACATAAGCCAACACTGCAGTGCCAGGTGGATGTATGTGCTGGGGAGAAAATAACATCAGTAAACTTAGTGGGAGGAGGAGAGACAACACCAAGATAATGCTTTTGTGAGAATTTCATAAGAGGACTTTTCTCTTTTGTTGACTGATAAATTCCAAGGGTGAGTATTAGGAATGGACTGATTTAACAGAACAAAAAAAAGATCCCTGAATTACAAGAGAAAAGATGTAGTTAGATGCCAGAAAAATCTAATTGATGCCTCAAACACTACATATAGGTGTGTCCTACATCAAAAAATTATACAAAGTTTGAATTTACAAGCCCATGTAAATTAGGGGATATCTATTTGCATGATAATGGGTCCTCTGTTGAAAACAAGGGGAGGAGGGACTTTCTACTGGATTTCTTTAAATAGCAAAATCATAAATGCATTTTAAGATCACCTTTCATACAGAAAGTATGTTTTACAAAACAGTTCTCAAGAGCACAGCATGTTGTTTAAGTCATGTATATATACATTAGAAGGAATTTCTCAAGAAGTGGTGAATAGTTTTCCGACTTGAATTGTACTGACCCCATCTAGAAGTGACAGACTGACTGCTGCATGACCTTTCAAAGTCCTTCTTACCCAGGAATTTTAGACTCAAAGAGAGAGCTAAGCCAGGCCTTTATCTCTAGGGGGGGAAAGAACAGTTGAAAGGAATAACTATAAATAAATTACTTCTCCCAATCGTAGTACTAGTTGTTTGCACCTTAAAAATAACTCTTCCTCATTTAAGCTAGAGGGAGGCAGATGGGGGAGACCAGAACAGGAAATGCTTGGCTGAAAGGTGGTGGAATCTGAACTTTCATCAATTTGTTTTGGCAAGAAGGTGACATGTTTTTCTTTTCAGACTCAACCTTTTTAGTTCCAAGACTAAAATGTCTAGAACATCAGACCTCTTCCCATTTTATTTGCTGTAACTGACCATAGTTTTGCTCCTTGGTTCTCCATCCCTTTAGAAGGGACTCTGGTCAATCCATGTTAGGGTGCTGGGTTACCCTTGGGTGCTCAAACTCATTGTTCTTTTTGCTTTCTTAATTTTATTTTACTTTTTTAAAGATGTATTTATTTATTTATGCAAGCACTGGGTACAGTCAGAAGTGTGGGAGGGTGAGAGAATTCATCAGAGCCAGAACGGGGAACAGAACAGGCAGACTGACGAAAAACACTGCTGAGGGAACAGCGGGCATGGCAGGAGAGGTCTGCGCACCCCGTGGGACCCTCGCCGGTGGCCGGGGATCAAACCAGCACTGCAGAGGCTGCGGGCAGCTTCGCAGCCCAGCGTTCAACTGCTGCGCCACCGGGGGAGGCCCCTTGCTTTCTTAATTTTAAAACAAAGGAACATAGTGTGTTTAACAAAAAGTAGATGATGCATGTGGGAGGAAGCCTACTTCTGAAAAGGACCCTTGCCTGCCCTCACAGGGTTGCAGCCAAACCTGATGGAGGCCTGACCAGAGCTAAGGAGTAGATAGTGCATGGAACATGGAGCTTTTGAGCAGTCAGGGTCTAAGGTGGTAACAGGAAAGGAGATATAGGGACAGAAAAAGATAGAAACAGCAAGAGATTGGTCCTAGCTCTTCCTGAAAACATCAAGGGTTGGGCCTCCCTGGTGGCACAGGGAGTTAAGTAGTAGCACTATGAAGCTGTCCACAGCCACTGCAGCACGAGTTCGATCCCCAGCCAGGGAGCTACCCACATGGCACAGCAGACCTCTCCTGACTCACCCGCTGTTCCCCTCAGCAGTGTATTTCAGTGGATCCACCTGTTCTGCTCCCCACTCTGTCTCTGGTGAATCCTCTCACCTCCCACACCTCTGACCTGTACCCCAGCTCTTGTATGCATAAATAAGTAAAATCTTGAAAACAAACAAACAAAGAAAAAACACCAGATGTTCTCCTGGCCTCACCTTAAAGTCCCGGCCTACCTCCTCCTTTCACGGGACCATTGCTTTCTCCTTTCCCCACCCCTTTCTCCCTCTAGTTCCTCCCCTCCTCCTTTCCCTCTTACCCTTCCTCTCTTCTATCCCTTCTGTCCTCTTTCCCTCTCTTCCTCCTTTCCTTCTTTCTTTCCTCCCTCCCTCCCATGGAGAGAGCTTGGCTGCTAAAACATACTTTTATCCTTCTAGGCAACAGCAACTGTTCTTAAAACTTAGATAAAAATCTCCCTCCCAATAGGTTTTCACACTCATGATCTTTGTGGGTGAGAATCTCACCAAGGACTTAAGCTAAGACTGTAAGAGTTAATCCTGCTTCAGTGGGGATCAAGAGGGCTTTTGAAACTGTCCGCAGTCTCTGCAGCACCAGTTCGATCCCGGCCAGGTGGCGAGGGTCCCACATGGCGTGGCAGACCTGTCCTGTCTCACCCGCTGCTCCCTTCAGCAGTGCATTTCTGCACAGAACAGTCTGCCGAATGTTCTGTTCCCATCTTTGTCTCTGGTGAATCCTCTCACCCTCCAGCACATCTGGCCTGTACCCTGGTTCTTGCCTAAATAAATAAATAAATAAATATTTTCTAAAAAAAGTTGTTAGAGAAGAAAAAGGAGGCAGTGAAATCCTTTCCTGAGCTACTCAAGTGTGGTTTTAAAATTTTAGGGAACATAACAATCACCTGGAGAGGTAGAGTAGGTGAGTTAAAATGCAGGTTCCTAGGCAGCCATTCTCCTGAGAGATTCTACCCAGAGCCCAGGAGTCTATATTTTAATAAGCTCCTGGATACCTAGGAGGGTGTGGTCCAGGAATTGCACCTAGAGGAATGCTGTGAAGGGGCCACAGAGGGGTTGGCTCGGCTCCAATCTGATTGTAATTTGGGACTTTCCATAGTTAAAGATTTCCTTGATGCTGCTTTAGACTGTGGGCTCCAGAAGTTATATCCACCAGTTTGTCCTACTATGAATCACTTAAAAAATATACAGTGAATGAATTCTGCCTTCTATCTCTTCAGCTTGCTCACGGGGAAACTCCAGCCTCTACCCACCTCTTTGCATGCCATCCACTTTAAATAACATTCATCATTTATTAAATCCGTGGTTAGAGAAAGAAAGATGATCATATAATCCCCACCCATTTTTGGAACAAGAGGAATGTGTCAGTATTATGTAAAGAGCGTGGGCTTTAGGATTCTGTTTCTTCATAGCTGTATATCCCTTGACAAATTACCAAACTTCTCTAGGGTTTGGTTTCTCCATGTGTAAAGGGGAATAATGATAACTAGCTCATAGGATTGTGGTGAGCATGAAACACAAACAGTATATAAAAAGGACCTGCCACAGTGGTTAGCACAACAGGGCTTAAAAAATAGTTCCTCTACCCTTGTTTTGTCTTACTTTTTTAAGGTTTTATTTTGAACGGCATCAGCCTTGTTTGTGTTTCCTAATAAGCACTGAAATGCAAATATTTTACTGCTAACACATGCTGTTTTGTTGGAGTGCATGGCTCTCTACAAGAATTTTGCATGGAGTAGAAAAGAACTCTCAAAGTTAACTGGAAACCATACACAGTGAAACCTTTGCTTAATTTCATTGGGTTTTTTTACTCTGGATTTGGTGCATTTTACCCATTAGGCATTGTAGGCAGAATGCCCAGGGCCTATGAAAATGTTGGAGAGCTGAATAAAAAATTTTGGTTACATAATATGAAACACAAAAACTGCAAAATACAAATTAATAAACATTTAGACAAATGTGTAGGAAATATAATGTCATCCTCATTAACTATTCCATGTAGGGTTCATAACTATTTCATTACATTTGAAAACATTTTGTAAATTAGATATTTCTCACTTTGCAAAGATTTCTGACTATGCTCTGTGATTGCCAAAAACTCACAGATGATTCTAAATTAAATGACTTACTCATAGTTCAATAATTTGAAAAGCTGAATTATATTTTTATAAAATGTTTTCAGTTTTTAAAAGCAAAGATTCTACTTAATATGGAGTATGGTTTAGAGTAGAGTTCCCAAACACACAAAAGCCTAAAGTCTACAAAGTCTGAAAATAGCCTCATTTCTTTGCTTCAACAATCAGTAAAGCAGCCACTTGAGATCATCTATTTCATGCTTGATTGTATAAGTAATTGTATGTGTTCCTTTGATTAATCTTTAGACATGTTGCTTTTATTCTAACTGGTGGAATTAAATTTGCTTTGCATCCTTTGAACCTTAGTTTGAACAAAATTATAAGCCCTATTAACACAGGCAGGGGTCATGGGGTTCTTTGCTGTTATAGGCCAGCCTCATAGCACAGCACCACAAGATAGCAGCTAATGAATGAATGAACAGGCAGAAGTAAGAAATGAAGCATTTAATCTGAGTTGACCTTTAAATAAACCAAAAAGTGGTTCTGATCTTATCACCCATCCACCATCACACACTAGTCTTAATCCTATTGTCCAGCTCATGACAATATGGTATGAGTTACCAAGTCAGATCATTCATGGGACTTTTTCCCAGAAGGGTCTTAGAGCAGGTCACCATCTGCTTTCTGTAATCACAACTACCTGTGTGTAACTAATAGGCATCCAAGGTATGAGTGGTATAAAGTTCAGCTTGTCTGAGGTTGTAAATTTAATGCAATACACAAACATCAGGTCCTCAGTTTAGACGCCAACATCAGTTAACTCTCCTATACTCACCTAAAGAAAACGTCACTCTTCATACTGAGTATGCTTTCTTTGTACATGCTACTATTTACCTAGAATGCCTTTCTAGTCTATTCTACATGTAAGCTCCGTGACAGTTTTTATTTTTTTTAAGTTTTTTTTTTTAATTTATTTATTTTATTTATACAAGCACTGGGTACAGTCAGAAATGCAGGAGGGTGAGAGAATTCACCAGAGCTAGAGCGGGGAACAGAACAGGCAGACTGATGAAATACACTGCTGAGGGGAGCAGCGGGTGGCAGGAGAGGTCTGCACACCATGTGGGACCCTCGCCGGCGGCCGGGGATCGAACCAGTGCTACAGAGGCTGCAGGAAGCTTCACAGCCCAGTGCTCAACCGCTGCGCCACCAGAGAGGCCCCAGTCTTTATTTTTTTTTAAAGGTTTTTTGTTTTGTTATGTTGTTTTGTTTTGCATAGAAGAACTGGGTTGTAGACCAGAGGTACAGGGGGTGAGAGGATTCACCAGAGACAGAGAGGGGAGCACAACAGGTGGATCTACTGACATACACTGCTGAGGGGAGCTGTGGGCAAGAGAGGAGAGGTCTGCTGCACCATATGTGGGTCAGCAACCTGGCTGGGGATGAAACTCAGGCCTTAGGGGTGATAGGGTGATAGCGCTGAGACTTAACCCCTAGGCCACCAGGAAGGCCCCTGGGCAGTCTTTAAGACCCACTGCAATGCTCATCTCCTCTGCGAAGTTTTCTCTCTGTATCCTAGAAATTTCTTCCTTCCTCTGTCATCACAAAATGTGTTGTATGTTCTACTTGAAGTCAAGAGAGCTCATGGGTTAATTAAAGCTTAATAGCCACCACTGTGATAAGATGGTGGGCAAGCTGGGGCAAGCACTGCTTTGGGGGTGACACTTGGAAAACCCAAGTATTTTAAGTTGTTGATACCCCATTATCTCATCTTTAAAGGCCATTCCCTACCTTCCAAAACAGTCACAATCAAATGTTAAAAGAAATGACTCAAGGATTTTAGCCAGGTCTCTCAGGCCCATTCCTGAAAGGTAATATAGGAACCAGAAATAGATTAACTACTATGTTTCCACCTTCTTAGACACTGAGTCATCATGGGTAACACACAGAAGAATGCACACTCATACCCATTGGTTAAAGAATCAAAGATTTCTCTTATTAGGATCTGAAGTGTTGTGAAATCAGTTTGCCGAGAGCAACATTGTCGCCAGCCAACTAACTGCTTTGTATTGGTGGATAATTTGTGTAACACCAAGTAAAAATAGATTTAGAGGAAATGAAAGCTCTCAGAGAAGATAAACTCTGACTTCACCTCACTTTCGTTTGTTCCCTTCCTACACACACACAGAAAAAAAAAAATACCAGGGAGAATGAGTATCACAGAACAGAAGGTTCTCCTGGTTTCTTTCACTTATAAACCAAATTAAGTACAAACATGCTCCAGATTTTTGCCTTTCTGTATAAAGATAATCCTAATTTAAATTAAAATTTTTCTCAATACATGATTAAATTTTGGGCTATGTGGAAAAATGAATTTTCATCTAAAATCTCTATCTTCAAGTGTCAAGATAAATTTTAAACTTTATGCAAAACTGGAGGTTGTTGAGTGCTTCAAGGCAGGACTTGAAGAACTCACTTTGAAAATGAGAAGTATCTCTTCCAGTTGGATACACCAAGCCAACTGTAATGCCTCCTTTAAATCGAACAAAGACCCTTGGTGTTTGCTCAATGGCAAGACCTTCAAAATCAGTTACAATTTGTACAAAGCTCATGGATAATGGATAATGAATATTTCTAAGAGTACATTCCTCACTTCTTATAAATCCATACTAAAGCAAACCTTCCTTCCCTTTTCATTGATTTCATGCTAAGTGACAGTGCTTATCATTGTGAACAAATAATGTGTGGAGTATGACGCCTGGCAAAGTGGATAACATTCTATTTCTGAGGGAGAGAAAAGAACATATTTGATTTGATGATAAAGCTGAGACTTCATATTGGTTGAATCTTTAAAAACAGACTTGTTTGAGCACATTGCAGAAAATGCAGAGCTAGATATCATCAGAAATGCACTGGTTTTAAGCAGTTGTGCTCTAAACCCAGTTGTCAAGACCTACTTGTAGAGAGGCAAGTTGTTGCTTTTGAAGGAGTATGGGTATGATTCCCTTAGGACAGTGTGTTTTTAACAGTCATGTAGGACTCCAGTAACATCTGAAGAATGTTAAGAAAGTCCTCTCTTTAAAGGAATCCTGTAGTACATCAATTTGTGAAGCAAAGAATCCATTGCCAATGCCATAGTCACATCTGATTTATCTGCATAATTTTTATAATGGTTGGTTCTCTTAAAGTAAGGTATGCTTAAATTAGTTATTTACCAGAACAGTTGTTTTTCAAATTTACCACCAATTAACTGAGTAGACTTTAACATGTTATTGTTACTCATTTTTGAAGATAGTTTTTGAACTAAAGTGGGGGTGTCCAAAAGGTGCCTTTGAGTCTGGGTTCCTTGTGAGGGACATTATATACATAATCTCCCCTAATCCTCTCAACAGCCTCAGAAGGTGTTTGTTACAAACTTCACTTTATGGGGATGGTATCTTACGTCTGAGAAGTAAATTAACATGCTGAAGGACCTATCTCTAGTAAGAGGCTGAATTTATATTTGAGCCCATGTCTGCCTAACTCTGAAGCTAATGATTTTTTACATCCCAGCTAACACTTGAGTTTGCCAAGCTCTAAAAAAGGAGGATGTGTTTAAATGTTTCATTAGCAATTTCAATTCACCAAAATCATGGAGGCTAAAAAGCAAGCATCCTTTGACCAGGAAAAATTCCTTCCAAAGTCACTTCTGGAGGCTTCCACTTCCAGAGACTAGCATCAATGCTGAGGGACTCTGAAGCAAGGGATGTAGAATTTCCCACCAGCTAGCTACAGTGGTCGGTTTCATGCCAGGCTGATCCAATAAAACCCTGAGCAGTTCATTGAGGTGATAGAAAGACCAATATACCCCTGAGAACATAGCTATAGCTATATTAACTATATTAACTTTCACTGCTATTGGAAATAATCATTCTTTCAAAAGATTTCAAATTGCTCTAAATGGATCACTTCATTTAGCCAGATGTAGTTAAATCTCCCAGAAAGGACTTGTCAATGAAAGGGGCAACCTCAAAACACTTGATACCATGATTTCAAATGTTCCTTCTCCATAACTAGGTAGCATTCTTTGGACAACAGGGCATTAAGGAAAGTACCGTGGCACTGCTGGACCCAGCTAAGCAGGTCTGGGTTCACCTCACTGTCATTTAATGAACTGAATAACCTCTGAACTTTAGCTTCCTCAACTGTGAAATGGAAATGATCTCTAATGGTCTTTGCTAAAAGTTTATGATCCGATATCCTTATCTGATTGTTTCTCAGAGTTGCTTGAAAAGTTTCATGAAATGACCTACTAGTCTCATGAATCTTTTTTTTTTTAGATTTATTTATTTATTTATACAAGCACTGGGTACAGTCAGAAGCATGGTGGGAGGGTGAGAGAATTCACCAGAGCCAGAGCGGGGAGCTGAACAGGCAGACTGATGAAGTACACTGCTGAGGGGAGCAGCGGGCGCCACAAGAGAGTGTGCACGCCATGTGGGACCCTAGCCAGTGGCTGGGGATCATACCGGCACTGCAGAGTCTGCAGCAGCTTCACAGCCCAGCGCTCAACCGCTGTGCCACCGGGGAGACCCATCATGAATCTTTTAAAACATAAAAGATAGTTAGGCATTGATAATAAATTTCAAGTTGGCCCCCAAGTTTTGGGAAAAATCCTTCCTTACCCTTCCTTTAGGATCCAGCCCATCTTCTTATCTAGAAACTACAGTCTCCTTTGGAGGACAGACAAGTCAAAAGAAATAGGGGGTAGGCAGGAGCACAGGAACGAGGGTTGTGGCTTGCTGAGGAAGGTCAATTTGCAGACCACTTCCAGAGAGTATCTCATTTAGAACTCATCCCTGTTTTGTTGCAATGACCTAAGAAAATGCTTTGTCCTGGAACTCATTATTTTTTGCCCCCTTTCCTGTATTCAATCGTGTTTGATTTGGAGGAGGCCATTGGCGGGCTCTCCACAGGACAGCCCTGCCACAATGCTGGGTCAGCCCTGGTCAGAACTGGCACCAGACTCTGCCACATGAACAGTTTGCTGCATCAACCACCGTGTGTTTCTCCTAGCTAAGTCATGAGAGCATTCCTTTTTAGGAAAAAATTACATCACAAGTGTTTGAGTCCAGGATCCTCATCTCACCACCTTTCCATACTCACATTTATGGATAGCTCTCTTCAATGGATTTCACAATTTAGATTTAGTGCTTAGTGTCCTGTTGGATTTATCTGAACATCAATAAGTCAAAATGCTTGTCCATAGTTTCATATATTGAAAGAACATTTTGATCTATGAGATATAAGAAATGGCTTTGTTACACCTACCTCAGTCACAGACTATATTCAGGTTTGTCCAGAGAAAACTTCAACTACTTGAGGAACCCGGACGTCATTTTCCATCATATTCTTTTATGTTAAATGCTTCTAGCTGCTCTTTGGCGCTTGGTCACTCCATAACTAAATATTGCTTTAGCACTCACTACACAAAGAGCTTCCTGAAAGCAGCAGGGGAGACATGCTAGGGGCTTAACAATCAGGGCACTGTTCCTATTGAGTAGTTCACAGCCCAAATGCTGTGTCAAAGGAATGTACCCCAAAGCCTACTCCATATCTGAGCATTCAGTGGTGACTTTCCTCATTTGGGAAAAGAGACCAGTCATGACTAGGATGTGGTCAGCAAAAGACTTAATTCTACCATAAAATCAGGCATCCAGGAAGGAAAATAAATCACCTCCCCAAAATAGAGAGGGAGAAATCTTGATGAGCCAAGAGAAGCATTAAGAAGAGTTAACTATGGACATGGTCCATGAGGGTGCATTTTTTTTTGAAATTTAATTATTTTAATTTTTTTTGTTTTTTACATCATTTTTCATTTTTAAACAATATTTGCTTCCCCACCCCCTCAGGTGTAGTCCCCATAGAATTTCCTTCACCAACGCACCTGCGCACCTTCACCTTAGTCCCCTGTGCTCTTCCCTCCCTCCCTCTGATCCCTCTCCCTCCTCCTCCCCTACAATATGTCCATGAGGGTGTATTTTTAAGGCCAGACTTAGTTTTCATTACATTGTTGCTATGCAAGTAAATAAATGAGCTCACTGTTACACCAAAGTTGGGCAGAGAGAATTATAGAGAATTAATAAATCCAGTGAGGGCAACATGTGGCTTTTCCTCTGGTCATAGAAAAGTAACTAGTAATCTTGGATTTGAAACAAACTTCTATAACTTTGCAATTTCTGAAAGCTGGATCCAAGTTCAAATGGGCAGACAGTGATAATAGTGATATTTCTTTTCCTACGATTTTTTTTTTTTTAAAGGGAAAGGGTCAAGCAGTTCATGGGCTTGAGACAAAGAGGTTATTATAAGCTCTAATAAATACTGTGGTGACTCTGTTAATGCTTTTTAAGGCATTTAAGGGAAATAAGTCCCTTTCAACAAGGAGTTTTAGAAATTTAAACAGTCTAGTTATTGCATGAAGCCCAGAGATAGTATAAATAAAACAGGGGGCTGTGGGTATTATAGACAGGAAGCAATCAGTTTTAGTTTCCACATATGCCAAGAATAATACAAATAGATGGCTGCTAATTAGTGAAACCTACTTTTGATTTCAGACAGTCTAATTATTGGTGAGGTTATAAAGCTGTGTGTATCATTATGGCATAGTTGCACTTTTTTACTTCTCATCAATTTGCCGTTATGCTTCCTGGACACCACCTGAGTTGACTTGTTACTGACTAAGCCTTGAGGAGGAATGAAAGGAGCTGGCTACTCACACAACTACTCTGTCTTGTTCTGGATCTTCAAAACCCCTGAACAAACCAATCACAGGCAAGGAAATTGAAACAGTAATCAAAACTCCCAAAAAACAAAAGTCCAAGACCAGATGACTTCACAAGTGAGTTCTAACCAACTTTCAAAGATGAACAAATACCTATCCTATGCAAATGCTCTCAAGGATTGAAAAATAGGGCCTCCCCAGTGGTGCAGCAGGTGAGCGCTGGGCTGAGAAGCTGCCTGCAGCCTCTGCAGCGCCAGTTTGATCCCTGGCTGCCGGTGAGGGTCCAACATGGCGGGCAGATCTCTCCTGCCACGCCCACTGCTCCCTTCAGCAGTGTACTTTGTCAGTCTGCCTGTTCTGTTCCCCACTCTGTCTCTGGTGAATTCTCTCACCCTCCCACGCTTCTGATTGTACCCAGTGCTTGTATAAATAAATAAATTAAAATTTTAAAAAAATTGAAAAATATTGACTACCTCCAAACATATTTTCTTTTCTTTTTTTTTTTTTAAATAGAGGCATGCTTTTTATTTATTTATTTGTTTGTTTGTTTGTTTTGTTTATACATGCACTGGGTACAGTCAGAAGCACGGGAGGGTGAGAGAACTCACTAGAGCCAGAGCGGGGAGCAGAGCAGGCAGAAGGACCGAAGTACACTGCTGA
This sequence comes from Talpa occidentalis, assembly GCF_014898055.3. NCBI lineage: Eukaryota > Metazoa > Chordata > Mammalia > Eulipotyphla > Talpidae > Talpa > Talpa occidentalis. The sequence continues at coordinate 27,279,100 of NW_023602073.1, read as the reverse complement.
GGGGAGCAGCGGGCGGCAGGAGAGGTCTGCGCACCATGTGGAACCCTCCTCTGGTGGCCGGGGAGCAGCTGGGGATCGAACCGGCGCTGCAGAGGCCGCGGGCAGCTTCGCAACCCAGCGCTCAACCGCTGCGCCACCGGGGAGGCCCTCCAAACATATTTTCTGAGCTCATTATGCCAATACCAAAACCAAATAAAGACAACACACAAAAAAAGAAAACTACAGATCAACTTCCCTAAAGAATACTGATGCAAAAATCCTCAGTAAAATCTTAACAAACCAAATATAACAATGCGTTAAAAGGATTATACATACATCATCGCCAAGTTGGATTTATGTAATTAATTAATGTAATTTTCCATATCAACAAAAAGAAAATAGAAACCATATGATCACATCAATGAATGCTAAGAAAATATTTGATAAGATTCAGTACCCATTTATGATGAAAACCCTTGAAAAACTTGGGATAAATGAAACATATTAAAATAATAAAAGCCGTATATGACAAGCCTATAATTAACATCATTCTCAATGGTGAAAAATTGAAATTATTTCCACTAAGGTCCAGAACGAGGCAAGGATTTCCACTCTTACATCTACTCTACAACATAGTGTTCAAAATCCTAAGTAGAGCAATTAGGCAAGAGAAAGATATGTAAAAGGAATCCAAATTAGGAAAGAAGATGTAAAGCTATCATTATTTGCAAATGATATAATGTGCACAGACATCCCTAAAAACTCCATGGAAAAACTAATTAAAACAACTAGCTCAGCAAAGTGGTGGGTTACAAAATCAATACACAAAAATTTGTTGTCTTCCTAATGCAAACAATGAGATAAGAGAAGAAGAAATCTGACCTCCCGAGGACCACTATGGCCTGAGTTTGATTCCAGCCAGGGAGCTAACTCACATATGGTGCAGCAGACCTCTCCTGTCTTGCCCACTGCTCCCCTTAGCAGTGTATTTCAGTAGATCTGCCCCTTCTGCTCCCCACTCTGTCTCTGGTGAATCCCCACACCTCCATACCTCTGACCTACACACCAGTTTGTCTAAACAAAAGTAAATATAAATTAAAAAATAGATAAATAGATTTAAAAAAAGAAGAAATTAAGAAAACCATCCCATTTTACAATTATAACAAAATAATTAAATACCTACTAACAAACCTAACAAAGGAAATGAAGGACATATACAAGGAAAACTTCAAAACATTGTTAAGAGAAATAGAAGACAAAAAGAAATGCAAAGGTATCCCCTACTCATGGAATGGAAGAATCAGCATTGTCAAAATGGCCATCCTAACCAAAGCAATTTACAAATTCAATTCAATCCGAATACATATTTCAGTGTCATTCTTCAAAGAAATGTAACAAATATTACGAAATTTATTTGGAACCACAAAGACTTCAAATAGACAAAGCTCTCCTAACAAAAAGGCTGGGGGGGGCGGTGGGAAGATGTGGTATTATACTTCAGGACTTCAAACTGTACTACAAAGTAATCAAAACAGCCTGCTACTGGAACAAAAACAGACACAGGCCAATGGAATAGAATTGAAGGCCCAGAAATAAAACCACACATATATGGACAGTTAATCTATGACAAAGGAGTGAAGAATATACACTGGAACAATGTAAGCCTCTTTGATAAATGGTATCGGGAAAACTGAACTACCACGTGCAGAAGAAAAAAAGTAGACTACTATCACACACTCACACACCATCCATGAAAACCAACTGGAAATGGATAAAAGACTTGAATATAAGACCTGAAACTATATAAATACATTGAAGAAAAAAACAGGCAATCCATGACATAAGCTTCAGAGATAGTTTTGTGTTTTTTATCCCAGCAGCAAGGAAAACAAAAGACAAAACCCAACAGAACTAAAAATACTTCTGCACAGAAAAAGAAACTGTAACCAAAACAAAGAGACACATTACTGAATGGGAGAAAATATTTGCCAACCCTGCATCTGACAAAGGACTGGTATCAGTGATCTACAAAGAGCTCATACAACTCAACAAAAAGAAAACAACTAACTGAATCAAAAAATGTGCAGAAGAGCTGGTGGATACTGTTCCAAAACCAGCATACAGATGGCCAGCAGGCTCATGACCTCATCACTTATCATCAGGGAAATACAAATTAAAATCACAATGAGATACCACCTCGTAACCATGAGAATGGCCCATATTAAAAAGGAGAGAAACAACCAACATGGGTGATGGTATAGAGAAAAAGGAACCTTGGTGAGAATGTAGACTGGTCCAACCCCTATGGAAAGCTGTGAGGAGGTTCCTCAAAAGACTAATAATTGATCTGCCATAAGACCCAACAAGTCCACTCTTAGGTGTCTACTCAAAGAACACAAAACCACTAATTTGAAAGGAAACCTGCACTCCTGTGTTTAATGCAGCACTATTTACAGTAGCCAAGATATGGAAACAACCTAAGTGCCCAAAAGGTATCAAGAAGATGTAGCATACATATGCATTGGAATACTACTCAGTAATCAGAAAAGACAAACTCATGACACTTGTGGCATCATAGATAGAGTTGGAAAGGGATTCCATAAGTAAGTCAAGCCAGAAGGTGAAAGATAAATACGAAATGGTGTCATTTGTATGTTGAATATAGAGAAACCAGACAAAGGGTTAAATAAAAACAAACATTAAAAGCAACCCTGGAGAGCTGACCATAGATCTGAAGCATCCAGAGAGGAAGAGGAGGCGGTAGGGGTGGAGGGAGGGAGGGAGTGGAGTGAGAAGGTGGGGCAAATCAGCAGAACCCAGTGGATTATGTGGAGGACTGTGGATGCTTTGGTGGTGGGAGAGCTACGGTGACCACACCTGAGGGCTAAAATCCTATATTGTCAAAATATTAACAAGGATGTAAAACAAAGGTACTCCATTTAAAAAAATAAATAAAAATGTTTTTTAGTTATAACAAACTATTCTTTTGTGATTTTAAATTTTTCATACATGAAACATATACATAAAATTCAGAGCTATGAATAACAATGATAATACACTAGAACAGGATCAGTGCTGCTCAAGTTACCTGTGCTCCTCCCCATCCATTCTCAGTCCTGCATCCATTCCTCCCAATACTTCTTGTCAAACAGTCAGATTTTTGTTTCTTTTACCTGTTTCTGTTCCTTCTTGCATATAATGTATGGAAGGAGGGAATAAGTCCAGAGGCATGTGTAGTTGTGATAAGGAGGTGAGCCACAGGGATGACATCAGAAGGAAGCACAGCAGAATGTGGCAGGACCTGAGACCCTGTTAATTGGCATTTGCAGTATTCTCGGGGGACAAGGACAATTTTCCTTCATGAATACCATAGCCCACTCCCACCTACTTCCCTCGGCACCCGGTGAACTGGTAGCATACAGCTGAGAAGCTGTAGTTGCCCTAACCTCAGTGTCTGTACTCCTGCTATGCCCCAATCCCAGGCACCCACTAGTTCTGCCTTAAACAGGTGAAGTGAATGACCAAGGAAAGCAGCACCCCTCCCCCTGACACCCCTGTTCCTAGGTGACTTGCTGAGACCCTGGTACAAGTGGTGCCATATGAGACATTGTCTTGAAAGAAAGTGTTTGCTTTTATACATTCCAGATTAATATGTGCCCTACTTCTTGGTGATTTTCTCTTTTGACAAACCCAAGCTCATAATCTTCTACTGAAAAGTTCTTGTCTAAAGAAAAATTCAATGAAGTATCCTGAGCTTGGGACCGCACTATCTTTCTTCTGGATAACTATATTTATCTCTAGACCTTATAAAGCATATTTTTTCCTGGGGGTTTCTGCTGAACTATCTTGTGCTGATAATTGTGACAATGGCAATGCTGATTGCTCAGAGTAAAATTATAGCCCAGGTCAATTTACTGATGGTCATTCAGGGATCAAAGTCTCTTCTCATATACTGCTTTGATTTGAAATTCTCCCACTGTCTTGAAGACCTCACTGGGTACACTTTAGGCATCTGTAAAGCTTAATTTCTTTCCAGATGACTAAAATCTAAGAATGATTTTGTTTTCACACATGGTTTAATCACAAATCATTTTTAAAGCAAATGGACTTGATTTCTGTGATCATAAGACACAAACAATATCTTCATCACATCAGGAAGAATTCAAGTGTTGGCCATTGTCTTACCTCCTGTACTCCTGATTATCTTTGACTGGGTATTGGATGTTGTGTTTAAAAATACTCACAGAAACTATTTTAGGCCTATAAATCCTCTAGAGAGGATTTTGTTTCTTTTTGTTGGCCTCCTAGGCACACATGAATCTAATTTCAGCCTTTAATATGTTCTGGGTAACCCACTGACATGAAGCCTGTGCCACCTTGGGTTAACTTCTACTTAATCATTGCTTTTGCATGCACCCTTACTTCCCGGATCCAAAGTGGGAGATAACAACCAAGTCCCTATTTTGCTGATTCCTGAACTCCATCCTTCCCACTTGTCCAAAGGAGCTATAGGAAATACAATGTAACCTTTCAGACACCCTTTTCAGATCAGCAAATGTTCCCAGGGAAAAAATCAGCCTCAAATTTGGGGTTTTCCTCTATGAATTCCTTCTCCACTAACCAAGCTTATACTGGTAATTCTTCACTGTCTTTTAACTCTTTCATGCTACTAAGAAGACATTTAATATCTTTTCTCCATTTTTGACTCTGCCTTCGGTAAGGTGGTTGATCGGAATTATGTAGTCCACAATATAAGTCCAAAAGTAAAGTCTGTATAACCTAGGTTAAAAATTATAATAAAAATAGCTAAGCTGAAAGATTTACTCTAGGCTGGGAACTTCATGTACTTATTCCTTAATATTCATAATAGCCTATAAGTGTCATTATTTTTATTTTGCTAATGGGAAAATACCTTGTTCATGGTCTCACAACTAGTAAGTGGTGGAAGTGTGATTTAGATTCAGCTCTGCCTGAGTCCAGCTAATGTTCTCAATCACTCCCCTTATTTCTTCTAATCCTTCCAATGAGTTGAAGTCCCACTGGGCCATGCACTCTAGTAAACAACTTCTGGAGACACAGGAATGTCACATGCTGTCAGAACTAGAAGAATGATTTCTGTTCCTATCTACTATTTTTTCCTTCTGATGCTAAGGTAAAAAGCAGAGTTGGTTTTGATTTCTTTGCAAAACTCCCCCATATGTTTCTGACTGTGGCCAAGAACGCAGGTGTTTATGTCACATGCAGGCTCTGAGAGGTTGGGGAAAAGAAAACCATCTAACACCCTTTCTTAGCCTCCCATCGGCGTTTGCCCCAGATAGAGTTGCAAGTGGTTGTCCTTCCATGCTTTCTGATTTTTACTTTTATCAAACATTTGTGCTGCTCTCTTGGTTCCCTCGCTCGCTTGACACTGCCATGTGTGACTGATAAGATATAGTCTGCCCCCTCATTCCGTGAGTTCCACTCATCCCAGAGCTGACTTACCTGGAAACTAACCTTATCTTACTTAGGCAACCCCTGCTTAGTGTCCTTCCCAATCCCACATCATTCTGCTTATAAATACTCTGGAGTTTTACTTTGGTTTGTTGATATATTTGGTCAATGTAGTTACCTGTGACCTCCTATACTCAAGGCATTGTGCTAAGACCTGTTGTATACGTGCAAATGAGTAAGAAATGGTCTCTGTCCCCATAAAGCTAAGAGATGAGAAGCACCAAAACAGATCATGAGATAAATATCTCTACTATATATGCATAACACATCTGGGGAGTTCTGAGGAAGGAAATATAACTGTCTGGGAAAATCTTCATGAAACAGAAGCAGTCAGTCTGGTATTGAAAGCTGAATAAAACTTGAATATGAGGACAAGAGCATCTTGGACAAAGACAGCATGAGTAAAGGCACAGGGCTATGGTGTGGACTTGTATCCACACCATGTGAGGCCTGGAGCAGCTCAGTCTTGCCTGGACATGATTTGGGGAAGAGCTTGTGGGACTGTCACCAGAGGCTCCCCAAGTATTGAGGGAGGAGGGAATACAGATAAATGAAAGTAAAGACTGGCAACTAGGGGCATAGAGACATGTTTACTTTGGCCAAGAAACTGTTTGAAATATTTGAACCAATTTTGCAAATTATATTTTAAATAAAAATCCAAATTTCTGGTTTCTTCTGAAAATCTGAACCATCTGACAGCATGGAGCGTGTTTTCTCAGGACAGCACTTGACAGAACTGAAGAGCGACAACCTCCTATCACCTGAGTGTGAGCTCTGTCTCCCCAGCAGAGAAGTACAGCTTGTGTTTCCCTTCACCATACCTGCTCAGCCTGGGGGTGTTTTAGCAAATGGCCCTTGATCTGCTGTGGACACAAGCCTGGGCCAACCAAACATGCAGACATGAGTGACAGAACCAAGGGCCGCTCTTCTGACCCTTCTCACACTCATTCTCAGTAATCCCTGGCCTCCACTGTTATCCCAAATAGACTCTTCAAAGTTACAAGACTGTAATATTTAAAGCATCTCTTAAAAAACAGCCCATATTGCCCAGGATCTGTGGTTCAAAATGGAGTGAATCAAATACATCACAGTATGGGATGAAGCAAGCACGTTTGCATGTTTTCAGCAGATTAATTAAAGAGCTAACATAACCCCACTCTCTGGACTTGATCTTACCCAGCCAGGGACCAGCCTTGGGGATTTATTAAATGGACTCTTCCTTTTCTAAATTTCTGCAGTTTTCCTTCTTTTCTGTTTCATAACTTGGAAAGTTTCCACTCTCATACTTTTCTGTGAGTTGACAAGGAATGTATAGTAACATCTGAAGAATGTGGGGTTCCTCATCAGGACAGAAAAGCCACATCTGGAAAAATCAGAACCTCTGCCAGGGTACCAGAAAACAGTAGCAGCAGCAGTTGGTCAAATGGCCCCAGGAGAGCCCATAATTTAAACACTTTTGTGGTGACACTGAAGAATGGAGAGGTCAGTTTGCTAATTCATACTAAGACTGTGTAAGCCCTTATATGTATAAGTAAATATACATAAGGAAAGAATGTAGAAGAGAAAAAAAGAGAGAAATAAAAAACCTGCCTTGATTTCATTGAAAATGTTACTTTTGAAATGATTTTTGTGTAGCAATCCCATCAGTACTTCACCATGAAAACACCCAGAATAATTATTGCAAACCTTACAGCCCCTTAGCCAGACCTTGGTGTTCTTTGTAGGCTGAGGTTCGGTAGTTCTGGGGTATTGGAATATTACACACGTTTTAGTGTAATATTCCAAATCGGAAACCCAGTAAAATACAGAATTAGCTGGTCAGCACTTTCTTCTGAGGAGAGAACACACAATTGGCATGAAAGCAGTCCAAGCACTGGGTTGAGAAGGACAATGTTCAAAACAAGTAGATTTCCAACTCCTTATTCTTTCAGACAGCACAAAGTTGGTATCTGTAGGCTCTGGATGGGTCTGACCAGATGCAAAATACTGGCCCATTTAAATACCAATTGTGGAACAATGTGAATGAGATGGTAACCCCGGAAAGCTGGAATCCAGGGAGTTTGTATTTTGTTGGCTTCCCCCCGCCCCCTCTGTGGTTTTCACCATCTGTTTCTTTTAATGCACAACAAGGAAAATGACTGGTTTGGAATGCAAAGTTTTTTAAAACCAGATGACCACAGGCATCCTATGAAAGAGAAAGAAAGAACAAGTTGGGGCTCTGTGACATTTGTCAGGAAGTGAAATGGTAAATACCAGGAAACATTAGTGCTCTCTGCCAAGGATGATCCACAAAAGTAGAGTCTTATCCATGACCTTGCCTTTCTGAGGTCATGCTATAGCTTTACACTTCACCAAGGACTATTGAAGACACCAAGTACCACCCACTTTATCTCCCACTGCCCATTCTTTTTTTATTTTTATTTATTTTTTAAAGATTGATTTATTTATGCATACAAGAACTGGGGTACAGGCCAGAGGTGCGGGGTGGAGGGATGGTAAGAGGATTCACCAGAGACAGAGTGGGGAACAGAACAGGCAGACTGTGTGAATACACTGCTGAGGGGAGCAGCAGGTGAGACAGGAGAGGCCTGCTGCACCATGTGGGTAGCTCCTTGGCCGGCCAGGGATCAAACTTGTGCTGTAGAGGCTGTGGATAGCTTTACTGTGCTATGCTCAACCTCTTGCAGCCTTTTGGCTAAGATCTTTTCTTATCTGTCCTTTTTTTAAACTAAAGACCTGGCCTTCAGCATAACTATCTTGGCATTAGCATTATTACTAAGTTGGCAACCTTGGATAGAGCCCACTCTTAGAAACTTTTAGACTGAACAAAAGCTGTATTGTAAGTGAGCTAAAGTAGAGAGCTATAAATAGAGGAGCTAGTGGGATAGAGTAAGATAAGATACTTCATTTCTGTCCTGGACAATAATGAGTGGGAAAAGAAAATATGTATGTCTATATGATGGCATTAAGAACACAGTGTGTTTTTCTTAAGCAAAGGGCATCCTGCTTTCAAAGGAGGATTTGCCATGCATAGTACCTTGACCTTTCTATAAAATGATTCTGTGTGCCCCGTGCCAACAAAACTTAAAGCCATAAATTTCTTTTTTAAACCTGAGGCAGTGGCCTGATTTGATGGGAGGATGATTGTATAGTAACTTCATTGAAGAAATAATCAGTTGCAAGCACCAGGGATTTAAAACCATATTGAACTCAGGCATTTTAGAGCCCCTGGGGAGAAGACCATCGCTGCATTTGGCCAAGTTCCATCCATTTCAGCAGAAGACAGACATGAGCATTTTTCACATAGTTGTGCAGGCAGCCTGACGCCAGAGTTTTCATATTCGAGAAAGGATAAATGATGATGGCTTCTCAGGAAACAACAAACACTTCCTAGTTCACAATGTCTGTTTTCCACAAAAAATGTCATGTGCAATCTTTAAGGGGGATGGTGTTAGTGATCTGGGGGGCAGAGGTTAGGCAGAATCAAGATCCTGGTAACTTAGAGGGCCTTGACAGCTAAATACATTTCAAAATGAGTTTAAGTTCAAATCATTTCTCTAAAAGAACCAAGGAAGTATGTAGATACAAAAATACAAGGCTGTCAGGTGAGATTCATTTTACTGACATTGGTTCCAGATGCCAGAGTTGTGATGAGTGTATTTAACTTCTGACATTCTTTGGACAAGGTACTCCCTGGGATGTCTGCCTCCCTGGTGGAAACTAGAAAATGATTAGACACCTAAATTCTGTTACTCGTGGCTCCCTAAGTATTTCATTTGTTTCATGTGTTAGATTGAAAGCTCCTGGAGGCTGCTAAGGGCAGCTCTGTTTGAGAGTTAGCTTTGTAAAAGTAGTGACCTATGGAATTCTAGTTATAATAATGTTGGATAAAGAGGCTTCCAGGGGAAGGTATGAGAGGAATTTTAAGTGGTTGAGCTCTATTTATATTATTCACTTTACAGATCATTTCAGAACCTTTAAAAATTGTCTTTCAATACATTATGATTTTGATGCTCCAAATGGATGATCTAGGACTTCCATAATTTATAAATGATTCTCCCTTGAAGTATATTTCAGGAATTGAGACATTGACCAAGTTTGAGATGATTTTGTTATCAAATAACAATAGAAATATTTCAGGAACTTGTTCTTTGGGATTCAAGAGGGATTTAAAAGTTTACTCATCTGATGTCTCTTTTTTCTCTCTTCTTCCTTCCTTTTTTAACCTAATTAAGAAGCTAGGATATTCACTCACAACTTGTAATCTTATACTTCTGTGTTTTCTCACCCATAGGTGATAACCCCTGTGAGGACAGACCATGGCTATGTGTACGAGTACCCATCCAGACACCAAAAGGACGTCTACGATATTCCTCCTTCCCATGCCATTCAGGGGGTAGGTATCAGGAATGTGGGTACAGCTCTTCAGGGTATCATTCCTGCAGGACTACAGAGGAAACGAACATTGCAAATTATGTATATTTCATGTGACAATTTATTTTCATTATCTATTTGAGTCATTTTAGCCAATGGTATTTAAATTATGCTTTCTGGATTAGCTTTATCAGGAATTCCTTGGCTTTTATCTGACAAAGCTTTTGTTGTTTACCATTTTATCATTTTATTTTAGGAAGTATAATATTCAAACTATAGTTTGAAGTACAGGCAGTGTAGAAAATTCACTTGAAATTACAAAATTTAAAAATTCCTTCAACCCCTTACTACATAGAATGCAGCCAAAAGGCAAGATAATACATAACCTGGTATAAATCCATAGTTAAAAACTTAGCACTGTAAAATTTGAAAAGTATAAGACATTTCCATTTCTGGGTAACACAGATATTTCTCTTTAGGTGTATGACATCCCTCCATCATCAGTGAAAGGCCCTATGTTTTCCATTCAAGTGGGAGAGATAAAACCTCAAGGGGTATATGATATCCCTCCAACTAAAGGGGTAAGTGAGCTACTATATTGCAGCAAAAAAGGAGTGAGTGTGTGTGTATGTATGAATGTGTGTGTCTGTTTTCCTGGGCATGCATACATTGGGATACAAAAAGAAAGGCGAACCTAAATGGGAAAAATTAGTATTGGTGAGAGAATAAATGGAAAGAAGGGAGTAAATGGAGGAAGAAAAGAAGTTCAATAATTAAAGAAACCCTCTTAAAAATGGAGGTGCCAGTTAGGAGAACCAATAAGAAAGTAACAAATTCATTTTAGCAAGCAACCAGCCAACATATCTCATATCTCTCATATTTATAATGGGTGTTACAGCTTACTCATTCCATATGTGTATATATATATGTATATATGTGTGTACATATGTATGTATACATATATACATGTATGTATAGATCTATGTATGTATTAACACATTTGATTCACTCTTCTAAGCTCTGGGGTATGTCTGTGCAGTTACCCATGTTCTATAGATATTGGAATTGTCTTAGATCATTAAGCAACTTATGCAGCACCATGTAACTGGGAGATACAGGGAGAGAACTCAGGTCTTCTGTGCCCTAGCCTGGTATATTGATGTGTAATTTACTTCTCAGATGGGTCAGCCAAGAAAGGATACCTGGCATGTGGTCAGAAATGTGGGACTGGGATACAGAGAGAGCACCTGAGCTAGGAGATATCCATACCCCGGGCAAGCACTGAGACCATGGAAGGATATACTTGTCCAAGAATGAGGAAAGTGGGACATTAATAGGGCAGAGTGTTGGGAAATACTTGCAAACAGAACTGACAATTCTGGCCTTTAATCGACTATTCAGTTTCTGAATGTTCGTATGAACCAACTGAAAAAATAACTACTTTGTACTTTTATTTGCTTTGCAGATGTATGCCACTGCACCCTCTGCTTGCCAGGATGAAGTAAGGCTTAGGGAAAAGGAGTATGATTTCCCACCGATGAAACAAGCTGGAAGACTGGAAGTGAGACCTGAGGGAGTTTATGACATCCCCCCAACCAGCACCAAGTCAGTGGAGAAAGACCTTCACCTAAAATATAACTATAATGTTCTCGGAGCTGCTGAACAGTCACCACGAAGACATCAAAACATTTCCCTGAAGCATCTGCCTCCACAGCTGGGGCAGGCAGCAGGGAGTCAGAATGACGCATACGATATCCCCCGAGGGGTTCAGTTCCTTGAACCACCAGCAGAAATCAGTGGGAAAACAAATCATGAAGAAAGAGATGGTGTCTATGACGTTCCTCTACATAACCCGGCAGATGCCAAAGGTTCTCAGGATGTGGTAGATGGGATCAACCGATTATCTTTCTCCAGCACAGGCAGCACCAGGAGTAACATGTCCACATCTTCCACCACCTCAAAAGAATCTTCATTGTCAGCATCCCCATCTCAGGACAAAAGGCTTTTGCTGGACCCAGACACAGCCATTGAGAGACTTCAGTGGCTCCAGCAGACCCTGGAGTTGTGTGTCTCCAACCTAATGGCCCTGGTGACCTCAGAATGGCGTTGTTACAGATACATGGAGCGACACATCAATGAGATACGCACCTTGGTAGACAAGGTGGAACAGTCCCTGAGGGACTACCTCCATTTCACCAAGGGAGCTGTAGCAAATGCTTCCTGCCTCCCAGAACTCATCCTCCACAATAAAATGAAGCGGGAGCTCCAAAGAGTAGAAGATTCCCACCAGATTCTGAGTCAAACCAGCCATGACTTAAATGAGTGCAACTGGTCTCTGAATATCCTAGCTAGCAACAAGACCCAAAATAAGTGTGATGATCTGGACCGGTTTGTGATGGTGGCAAAGACGATACCCGATGATACCAAGCAGCTCACTACAACCATCAACAACAACACCGAGGCCCTCTTCAGATTAACCTCTGGAAACTCCCGTGTGAAAAATGGGCCTGAGAGCAATATGAACTCCACTGAGTACCCAAACACTGGTTCCCAGATGCCACATCTTAGGGACCACAAGGTCCAGACCCTCAACAAACCAGTGCCCCCAAGCTTGGGCAAGGACCACCTACCTGACTGCAGCAGCAGTGATGGCTCTGAAAGGAGCTGGATGGATGATTATGACTATGTCCACCTGCAGGTAAAGAAACCAGACTTCTAAATCGCCTATGTTTATTTGCAGGGATTTTGAGAATTATTGCCCATGTTAGAAGAAAGAGGAAAACTGCATTAATCTAAGTAGTTCACAGCTGCAGACTGTGTTGTACAGTCAGAATACTAGTGTTAGAGTACTGCATCCTCAGGTCTGGACTTTCCCAACACTTTCCCAATACATAGGTGTATCCTACCTATGTAGCCTCTCTAGACTCTAATTTCCTAATTTGTGAAATGAATGAAGTATAGGGTTGAGTTAGATCCCATTGATATGCCTCGGTCAGGCAGGAAGAGACTGCCACCAGCTAATCTTACCAACTATTTTTATTTGCATTTTATGATTTAGTTCCACATATTTTAACTGCAAAAAAAGAAGAGTTCACATTTAAGAAAAAAATTGAGAATCTGTATACATATACATATGTATTCTCTCTCTCTCTCTCTCTCTCTCTCTCTATATATATATATATATATATATATATATATATACACACACACAGAGAATTTCTAAGATCCCATCAGCTCACCTGTGTGTGTGTGTGTATGTGTGTGTAATTACTTACAGAGAAACTTTTAGGACCACCAGGCATCTGTCAATTGATGTAGAATTTAACCTGCATATGGGAAATTGAGCACTTAGGGTCTGCCTCTTACAAGTGGGAATCCCACCAAGTTGACCTGGGATCTTGACAGCTTGCCCTTTCACTTTGGAGCATGGATTGAAACATTCTACCAAAATCCTTTATTTATAGTTTAGCTTAATACCTTATTCTGCCCTTATTTTAACTTAACTGAGAGCCACTGATTCTCCTGAGAACTATTAAACTAACTACAGTCCTTCTGAGTGTATGAGAGGTAGAGAACTGAGCCACACTTAGTCCTGGGGAAAGGTGTGGGGACAGAGTCCATGGAAGCATTGAACATCCATCTGTGCAGCTGTCGACTGCACATTGGGACAGACTGATTTGGTTTAGAGCAGTACATGATTTGAAGAAACTGGAAGTGCAGTGTGAACCACCTTTAGAATTGCATTAGGAGACTGTGGGTTCACATATAATCTATTACAAAAGAACCCTGAGAAACAGCGCTACTTAAGGAAGTTCAAAGAAGATCACGGGTAGCTCTCCCAAAATGGTGAAGAGGCGCAGAGGGCATGGCCCCCACAGGAGAATGGGTTCAGGTTTCAGTCCTAACTGCACAGTGACTCTGGAAGTCTAGCTGAGAAGCATGTCATCCCTGTCTGGAGCTCATGGGGCCTAAGTGGGCATTTGGGAAATTGCTAGGGCAGTGGCAAGTGAAAGAATATTTACATGTCTGTCGGTGAAATCATTAATATAAATGAATCACAGCGGTGATGTAATGTTTTCTTTATGTTGAAAAATAATAGGGTAAGGAGGAGTTTGAGAGGCAACAGAAAGAGCTGTTGGAAAAAGAAAATATCATAAAGCAGAACAAGATGCAGCTGGAACATCATCAGGTAAGTTTCAGTCAAAACAAAAATGACTTGGTATTGAAAAGGTTTCCTGCTTAGGAAGAAAGATATAACTTCAAAAGATTATTATTTTGATTCGTCCAGCGCACTATGGCATAAATAAGCTTCAAGGTACATAAAAGAGTACAAAGAGGTTCCTGGCCTTAGTCTTCCAACTGGGTGTATCTGGAGTCCATCCAAACAGCATTATTTCCAGGCTAAGCCTGTGCATCTAACATATTAGGATTATTTGGATTAAGGCTATTGGTTTCAAGGAGCAAGATCCACTCCAGCTAGTCCAGGCAAACAGGCTTTAGAGTAAGGCCAGAGAGAGGAGTTCAAGGACAGAAAGTGAATATATAACCAAGTTCAGTGAAAACTAGGACCGTATATTATCTCCCTTCTTGACTTCCATTGCCGCTCTCTAAATCTGCTTCTTTCTTCCCTATTTTCTGACAGTATCCTCTTCTACTCATTTGACTCACCTATAACATAACAGAACCTGTATTTGGCAACTCAAAACCCTTTCCACAGATGCCTTTTTATCTCAGTTTCCTCAATCAGCTCCCTTCTGTGGTTCACTGAATTCCTGAAAAAGAGCATCTGACTGGACCATCTCTATATGCGTGCATCCATTTTTAACCTAATTTTCTGTCGCTCACTGGCAACAGCATAAGTCTATGGTTTGGCTGTCCTTGGTCCAGTGTAAGGGAAGGAGGACAGGATCTAATGTTTTCAGCTAGCACCCAAGTCCATTTACCAAGGGCTTTAGGCAGGGTAGTTTCTTTTAAAATTGGACGTGAGTGGGACAGATAATGATGGGTATTGTTAGTTCAAGGACATGAAAACAAAATATGGATTGAGGATTTATAAACCTTTCAAAATGAAATGAAATGGCATATAATAAAGAAAAAATCAAAATCGATGAGCAGCTATGGATCAGAGACACACTATGGGGGGGAGGAGGGAGGGAGAGGAGGGATTAGGGTAAAGATGGGGGTGGGGGTGGGAATTATATGGGGAATATAGCCAAAATGAAAGTGCACGCATTGTGCAAAAATGAAAAATGATGTAAGAATTATATAAAATAAAATATATTTAAACACACACACACACAACATGGCATACCAGACTTCTAGTCTTTGCTTTCTGACCTGCTTTCTGACCAATGACTTTAGGCAAGTCACTTAACCTCCCTGAACTTCAGTCACTTTTCTTTAAGCTGAGAAAATCTTCCATCCCTCAATCTAATGTGATGATATAAATATGAACATATTTACAAAAGCATTAGCTATTTTGAATCACTCTCTGTTTTTGTTTACTTTAATGAATTTGTTGAAACCATAGTAAGTCCTAAGAAGAAAACAGAGTATAAAAAAGTAAAGCCTACTGTGCATTTCTTGGGAAGATAGACTCATGTGGAAGATAGACTGAATCCTAAAATAGTACTTACCTAAAAAAGAGAGGACTCTCTTGATGCTTGGTGGAATAGCTGGAAATTATTATCATTACAACTTAAATAATACACCATTGGGTACAAAGAGGAGAACTAGAAATAAGCTAACCCTCACTGAATCTGACTCTGCAAGGTCCTTTTCTTACAATAACTCTGGAGGACTAAATATTATGATGCACTTCCTTAGAAATTTTCTTTTGCATAGTGCACATATATTTGTATACATTAGTCTTCTCTGTAGTGCTGAATAATAATATTTATAAATCTCAACAGGAAAAGTGGGAGAAATAAAAAAAGGATCATAAATTGTCATTTGTCTAAACATTTTGAAAGGGGCAGTGAAGGCTTTCCTTAAGATGGATTTTCTCTACCAAAGATCCTTGCATTTGGTTTTCCTTACTACTGCTCATTGTTTAATACACATTTACATAGAGCCTACAATATACCAAACATTATTCTAAGCACTTCATAAACATTGACTCATTTAAACTTCATAAAAGTGTGGATAACAAAAGTAGGTTTGAATCCTATGCTTTCTTTCCACCTAAGGGCAAAAGAGACCAGTCGTCCAATGATGGAAGGTCAGAACTGTAGACTTTCTTAGGGATCATCTGTCTCAACCTACATATTTTACAATTTGTGAAAGCAGGGAAATTAGATGGGTGCAAGGTCTCCCATCTAACAAGCACCTGACACTAATTAAGGATTAAAATCCCTGTCTTTAAACTTCAGTTCCTGGTTAATTTTTACTACTTCACACTGCCTTACATCCTTAATGAAATCTGTTTTCTTTCTTGCAGCTAAGTCAGTTCCAGTTGTTGGAACAAGAAATTACAAAACCCATAGAGAACGACATCTCCAAGTGGAAGCCGTCTCAGAACCTCCCAACTGCAAGCAGCAGAGTCGGTGCTCAGGACAGGCAGTTGCTCTGCTTCTATCACGACCAGTGCAAGACCCATTACATTTCCCTTCTCAATGCCACTGACGCTTTCTTCAGTTGTGTCAGCACAGCCCAGCCCCCAAGGATCTTTGTAGCACACAGCAAGTTTGTCATCCTAAGTGCACACAAACTGGTGTTCATTGGAGACACGCTCACCAGGCAGGTTACTTCCCAGGACATTCGCAACAGAGTCATGAACTCTAGCAACCAGCTCTGTGAACAGCTCAAGAATATAGTTATGGCAACCAAGACAGCTGCCCTCCATTATCCCAGTAGTACTGCCTTGCAGGAAATGGTACATCAAGTCACAGACCTGGCCAGAAACGCGAGGCAATTCCAGGACTCTTTGTTGGACATGGCAATGTTCTGAGAAGAAAAGGAAACAGCACTGAGATGACTAAAAGGAACTGGAAATCTAATCTGGTTTTTGTAAATGTTATCTATTTTTGTACATATTTTATATGAAAATGAAATATTTTAACATTTTATGATTTAGAAAATATTAATACATTCAGGGATAAGAAAGCAGATTTTTTCCTGTGTGCTTAAGCATGTGTATACTTAGGCATGTGAATTGTAAACTGTATAGAAACTTGTCCACGTGTGTGTGTATCTGTGTATTCATGTATGTAAGTGTATTCATGTATGTAAATGTTTGATAAATTCCATTTAAAAACATGTGTACCAAGCACCTTAGTAAGAACTTCCAAATGCTGCATTTTTTAAGAAAATATGCCAGCTACTTGGACTATTGCTCTACTAGTGACACTTTTGAACCTGTCACTCCCAAGTGTGGTAAGCATAGTATATTTGCAAGTATTCACCTCCTAATAATGAGGCAAGGTATTTGTTCTTACTTTGAAACACCTTCTAAAATTGAGTATACTGGGCATATCGTGGCAAAATGCCTCAACTCTAGTTGAAAAACTCCTCTTACAGAGTAAGTTTCAAAAACTCCAATGTTTTAGATACTAGAGACAAGAATACATGTAGTTTGAGGTCATGTTCCCAGCTAGGACTGAGTTGTTCCAACCCTGTAGGATGCCATGCAAAAAAAGAGAGCATGGCTTTTTGATAGGCTGCATTTGGCCATGAGGTTTCCCAAAGGATGCTTTCAGATTTGCAAAATCATATTATTTGCAGCAGGAATTCATAAAGACATATGAGACTATAATAATCTACAAAAAGAAGGAATGATTGTCTACCTATTGTAAATAGACTTTATTGCCTCAACCTTCACATAGTGCTCCTATCCTTATTACCTGAGGGGAACTGCCTGGTTCTTTGGTCATCTGCATGTTAGAGCCACGAAACCACGTCTTATTCCAAGAGAAGTCATTGATTGAGCTTGTACCCTCCTTAAAACATGTATGTGCGGACCCAGCATTCAGGGCAACAGTACGGATTCCAACCAATCTTTACAACTCTGTCTGGCCTACAACTGCCAACACTATCTCGCAGCCCAGAACAGCACCCATTCACGTGTGTCCCTTTACACCTTTGGTGTTGACATAGACACCACAAGCCTTCAGATACATCATGGGGTAAATGAAATACTTCCATCTGGTAGGTAAATGTATTCACATAATGCCGAGTCAAGAATCATGTTATCTATAGCCTTTTGGTAGTTATATGTAACATTTTTATTCCAGCCCTTTTGAAAATATTATTTGTTATACATGCTTTGACTTAATTAATCTTGCCCATTTTAAAGAAACAAGCTATTGGAACAAGAAAGGATATAAGAGAAAAAAGAATGTGTGATCTCAATATGATAAAAAAAATCAGTAAATTTATGACAGAAATTTTGAAAACAACCACTATTATAATTCTTAAAGCTCTACTCTGGCAAAAGGAGATGATTAGTAGTAAGACAAGTCCATGTTGGGAAGTAGGCAATTGCTGAAAATCAACTATACTTGAAGAAGTGTAAAAGTGTGTCCTTGTATATTTTATTGTATAATGTGTATTTGTTAGAGATGACGTATTTGTTGTAAGTTAAGTGTTGATATTCACATTTTTCAAAATCAGTGTATTCACTCTGTATTGCTTTCTATCCCATCTTGTTTGTAGAAGACTATTTTTAAATCATTAAATGTTTAGGTTTTTTTTCATAGCTATTGGGTTTTCTTTTCTGTATTTCTCTGTTTGTCACAGAATTAAATTTTGGCTTACATTGGCACACCTAATATCAAAAATTAAGTTATGATTATTTATCAGTACTGTAGATCCTAATTTTATAGGAGAAACGAGGATTTTTTTTATCATTTTGTGTAATTTCAGAGTGTGTTTGCATTTGAAGAAATTGTGGGAACGGTGAACATTACCAAACCCAAATATCTGGAATAAGACTTCTCTTCACCAGAAAGTGTATACATTTAAGAGATGGGTGGGATGAATTCTGTTACATCATATGGGTGTTACCTTTCATGTGATTTTGGATTCAAAGAGAATTGCTCCATTCATTCTGGACTAGACATAAAGAATTAAAGCTGTGTTTGCTGAAAACAGGAGAATTACAACCACATACATTTTGATTTTCTTTACATTTTATTTTTTAATTAATTTATTTTTCTTTGCTTAAATGTATTTATTTATATATGTATATTGCATCATTGTTCATTTTTAAGCACTTTGCTTCTTTTTCTTCCCCTCACATGTAGTCCCCATAGAATTTCCTCTACCAAGGCACCCCTGCACCATCACCACACTCCCCTGTGCTCCTCCCGCCCTCCTCCCCATCCCTTTCTCTCCCCTTCCCCTGCAGGATGTCTCTGGTTTTTAATTGTCTGTTTGTTTTTGTTTTGTTTTGTATAGTTATTTTCATTTTTTCATAGAACTGGGTTGTAGGCCAGAGGTGTGTGGGGGGGTGGGTGAGAGGACTCACCAGAGACAGAGGGGGGTTTACTGAAATACACTGCTTAGGGGAACAGGAGGACAGACAGGAGAGTCTGCTGCGCCATGTGTGTTAGCTCCTGGCTAGGGATGGAATTCAGCCCTAGTGGTGATAGGACTGAGATCTAACCCCTAGGCCACCAGGGAGTTCCCAATTTTCTTTCATTTTAAAAGGACAGATTTATTAGGAAAAGGAGAGAGAAAGAAAGAAAATGAGTGACAGGTGGGGAGGAGAGCCCACATAAATTATTTTTAATGCTTGATGCTTTCTTTTTTTCATTAACATATCCTATTGAAATGTATCTTGTATGTACCTTGTATTATTTTTTCCCACATCTATATAACATTTTTCCCACATCTATATAAACATTAATAAGTTTTCTAAAAATGTGTCTCCCTACCCCAAACACACACATACCCTCCTCCTTAAAACTTATGTTCTCCAGACGATGTCTAGGGTTTGTTTGATTTAGTTTTGTCTGTTCCTTTGTTTTGTTTCTTTATATTATAAGCATTCTAACATAAGTCTTTGTATGGTCATATGCTTTTATTTCTCTTGGATAAATATCTAGGAGAGAAATTGCCAAGTTATTCATAATAGTGCCAAATTTGAAGCAAGTTGAATGTCTTCAACTTACAGGTAAGCTGATAAATTGTGATCTATTCATATAAAGGAATACTATTCAGCGATAAAAGGGAATGAATTCTGAACACATGTAGCAACATGAATGGATCAGTCTTAGAAACATCCTCCTCTAAAATCAAATCAACAGAGGGATCAAGATGAAATCACAGAAAGTTAGCTTTGCTTCCAAGAGGATTTTCTAAGTCAACTAGTGGGACGTTACACCCAGAGAGTCCAGTGGCTTGAGTCAAAACTGAAAGTTCTCCTGGACATCAGAGTCTACCACACTCCACAAAAAAAAACAAGCAACAGATTCAGGTTTTACTGAACAAAAGGTGAGAGGGGAGAAATGCCTGAAGACTGCAGTGCAGGGTGGGCATCACAGACTGCAGGACTGTCACTCTGCCAGGAATCTTGGGGATACGGGAGCTAAATATTATGAAGAAACACACCCCGACTTAGGAGAAATACATGCCAAGTTGCTGAAGAACTCCCCAGCGACAAGACCACTCTATGGTGAAAAAAATGACAGCATACTCCACTGCACGCTCCCTTTGCTACCACCCTGGATTGGTTCTGACCTCAGGAAGCATACTGCCAACACTCAGACTGCTTGCAAGAGAAGAGGGTTATTGGTGGTTCCACAAACAAAAGTCAGCCTTCCCACACCCCAGTACTTGGTATCAGCAGCTGGACTCTTCCAGGCCCTTCCCCTTCCCTATGATTCAGCAACCACCAACACAAGGTTCACTAACTACTGAAGCCAGCAAAGACCAAGAATATAAAACAAAATCATGGTGCTACCTGCTTAAAAGTAAAATTAGCTCAACTTTCTAAGTTATAGCAATAGATATTTCCAAAATTTCAGGAGACCTAAAGCAGTAAAGTGGGCATATAAAAAAAAAATACAAAGCATGGAACCACAAGGGAATATATATGTCACAAGGAAAGAACAATTTTTCTGAGTTTTTTCTGAGATCTTAGAATTTCTTTTTGATGGCAAGCTTGAATTCTGTGTCTGATAGGATATCTAGATCTTCTATGTCTTTGTGATTGGGTTCTGAAAATTTGTTCTCTTTCTGGGATGTAGTATTCCCCTTAAAACTACTGCAGCCACTCGTCGTTTCATTCCATCTCCGCATGGCTTTCAGGACCTCACTGCTATGGGTTCAGCCTCTGCTAGGCATGTCTCCACTCCTTTCACACTGGGCTGGGGCACTCACAGGGTGTTGCCTGGGAGTCACTGATGCTGTCAGGCCAGGCCTGGTGGAACTGACTGTGACCTGCACTGGTTCCCAAATCACTGGTAGAGTGCCTGCCCAGGATCAGTCAGAGGTGCTTCCTGGAGGGACACTGAGGATGGCAGTTTCCAGGCAGGGCCCTGTGCATCCCTGACTGTGACCAGTGATGTTTCCCATGGTGCTGGTAGTTATGGTTGTGGTTGGGGGCCCCTCTTGGAAGGTGTCTGAGGGTTGCTGGTTTTGGGTGGGGCCTTGCAAGGCCCAGACTGTTCTGCTTCCTGAGGCATGGTAGGGTGTGCCTGGTGTTGGAGGCACTTCCCAGAAAGTGGCTGAGGGTCCCCGATGTCAGGCCGATCCCTGCAAGACAGAACAATTAAATCTTGTTATTTAGGAAAACATGGATGGAACTGGAGGGGGGTTGCTAAGCAAAATAAGTCAGAAGAAAAAAGACAGCATGTTGAAGTATAGAGAAACAAATCAACAATAGACAAAACTAAAATGAAAGAAACCATAGAAATATGATTGCAGAATTGAGGCTAGCAGTGGAAGAAGGGGAAGTTGGGGAGTAAAGAAGGGAACTGGGAATCAATGAACTATGGTGGAGGCTATGGGTGTCTTGGTGGTGGGTGTGGTGTGGTAACACACATCTGAAGAGGGGTGAACTGAGCCTCTGAGTTATATAAAGTGTTGTAAACCTATGTTACTCAATTAAAATAAACATTACCTTCAGCAAAAGTTGGGCAAATGAAGAGTGCAATATATGAAGCTCCAATTTGTAGTAACAGAAATCAGATCATTGATTTCTTAATGTCAGAAGTGGGAACTGAAAATAATCTGGAAAACAGCAGTCTGTGGATGCATAAATTAACCAAAACACATCATGTACATTAAAGATGTATGCATTTATTGCATTTAAGTCATACCTAAATAAAGTTGATTTTCAAAAGAGGTACAGCATTTTCCTACTAAAGTCTAATGTTTCACTTGTTTACAAATCTGTTGTCATAATAACCAATTCACAGAAACATTTGAGAATGAGGGTAAAAGATCAGAAAGTTCAGCTTGCTATAGTTATACTAGATTACTGCATTAGAGTCAATACTGAGCTTGTCCATGACCCATCAAGAAGACACATGTGATTTTCCAAATCCCC
This sequence comes from Talpa occidentalis, assembly GCF_014898055.3. Taxonomy (NCBI): domain Eukaryota; kingdom Metazoa; phylum Chordata; class Mammalia; order Eulipotyphla; family Talpidae; genus Talpa; species Talpa occidentalis. The sequence continues at coordinate 27,256,764 of NW_023602073.1, read as the reverse complement.
TAGTCAATAAAATCCTGCCTGGACTTCACATGTTTTCTCATAAACAACATCTACATTCTTCATAATTTGAAGAATTATGACAAAAGAAATATCATTCATCTGAAGACATAAAAACAGCAATTCATTTATTCATTAATCAGTAAGGCAGCAGCTGTCTCAATCAGAAGAGCCTCCCAGCCTACCAGTCTCCCAGCAATTCTGTCTTGCTGTGAACCAAAGGAACAAAAAGAAAGGAAGACCTACTTTCTGCCTTCCTTTGTTTGTTACTTTTGATCCAAAAGTAAACATGCCTTTAAACAATTTAAGGCTAATTATTGACAAATGTCCAACTGGAAAGTAGGGGCAGACTTCAGGAGCTCAGAGAGAAAATTAAAGTGATGTAGGATACATAGAAATAAGTTCATGCAAAGAGCAGGCCTGGAGAAATTGTTCACTAAGAGCTAACTGGATGGGCAGAGGACTAAGGAAAGAATGGCAAAGGTTGCCAGACAGGAATGAGCATGCAGAGAAATGAAGAATCCAAACTTCTGCTGCCTCCAGGAAACACACCTAAGTTCCAAAGATAAACGTATATTGGCATTGAAATCTGTTCTGCAAGCAAATAGTCACCCAAAAAAAAAAAAAAAAAAAAAAAAGGGGCAGCCATACTTATATCAGATTAAATAGATTTCCAGCTAAAAAAGACAAGAGGCATGGATGGACACTATAAAATGATCAAGGGGACAGTACACCAAGAAGACATAACACTCACCAATATATACTCACCAAATAAAGAAGCACCAAAATATATTAGACAATTTCCATCATCTCTGAAAATAGACATTGGAGAAAATATGTATGTGACAGCAGGCTTCAACACCCCATTTGCTCAAATGGGTGGATCAATGAAACAGAAAGTAAACAGGGACACAATATCCCTAAATGAAGGTCTAGACCTATGGGCCTAACAGACATCTATAGGACACTGCTCCCCCCTCCAAAAACAACCTAAATATGTATTTTTATCAAGCAACATGGGTAATTCTCCAGGACTGAACACATATTGAGTCACAAGACAAACATCAACAAGTACATAATGATAGAAATCATACTAAGTATCTTCTCTGGCCATAAAGGCATCAACATAGAATTCAGCTATAAAAAGAAAGCACAGAGATCCCTCATTACATGGAGACTAAACAGCATGGTATTGAAGGACACTGGATTAATGAGGAAATCAAAGAAGATATAAAAAATATATCTTGAGATGAATGAAAATGAGAACACAATCTTTCAGGATATATGGAACATAGCAAAAGCAGCATTAAAAGGAAAGTCTAGCAATAAAGGCCCATATCAAGAAATAAGAAAGAACCCACAGAAACAACATAATCTCACATCTCAAGGAACTAGAAAAAGAACAACAAAGCCAAAACAAAACAAAAAGCCAGTAGAAGAAAGGAAACAATAAAAATTAAAGATGAAATAGAAATGAAAAAGGCAGTCCAAAAGATAAATCAATGAACCCAAAGGTAGTTCTGTGAAAAAAATAAACTAAACAGATAAACCTCTAGCTAGGCTCTAAAGAAAAAGAGGCAGTGTTCATATAGGATCATAAAGAAAAGAGGAAAAATTACAACACATGCAGCAGGAATCCAGGGAATAGTTACAGATTGCAATGGACATTGATATGCATATGAGTTCAACAATCTAGATGAGATGCACAAATTCTCAGAATTATACAATCATCAAAAACTGAATAAAGAAGAAAAATAGATAAACAAACCAGTGACAAGCAGCAAAATTGAAACAGTAATCAAAAACCTCCTCCTCCCCACTGCAAAAAAAATAAAAAAATAAAAACTAAAAAGGACCATATGGTCCCACAATCAAGTTCTACCAAACATCTAAAGATGAAATAATATCTTCCCTATAAAAATTCTTTCAAAACAATGAGAAAGAAGAAATACTGCCAAATACATTTTATGAAGCCAACACTACCAAAATCAAACAAAGACAACACACACTAAAAAGGAAAACTAAAGATCAATCTCCTTAATGAACATGGATGCTAAAATTCACATTAAAATTTCAGCAACTGAATCCAACAATTCATCAAAAGGATTTATACACCATGAGAAGTGGAATTCATTCCAGGAACACAGGATTATACAACATCAAAAAATCAATTAAAGTAATTCACCACATCAACAACAACAAAATAAAATAAAAACCATATGATCATATCAATAGATACTGAGAAAGCACTTGATAAAATTCAACATCATTTATTATGAAGCCCTCAAAAAACTTGAGATAAAAGGAACATACCTTAACATAAGTCAAATACTTTCCAAAAAATGACAATAATGTAAGATAATAAATAAATTAATTAAAAAAAATCTCTACCTGAACTGGTCTTTGGTGACAACAGGTTAAGGGGCAGCACCTGTTTGACCTTTAGCATGAAGATTCATAGTCTATTATTCCCTCAATTTATTTCTCCAACACCTGAAAATGTAAAAATGGAGACAACAGAGCAATAATTAAATTGGATGAACTTTGCCAAAGGATTGCTCCTCTGGGCTAGGATTTTTCCCTGAAATACTTTGGGGAAGCCCATCTCGAATGAAGGGTTACACTTATTTATGTTTTAATGAGTTTTTATTGATTTATCATTGGTTCCAACACTACATGTTTTGGGAATACAGCCTCACACCTTACTATTCCCGTCAGCCAATTTCTTGTGCCATTCACACCATCTCTCTGAATCGCTTTACCCATTCCTCCTACTTTCTTTCCCCTTCCCTTCTTCCATTGGTAACCACCATATTTTTTTATATGAGGAGTTTATATTCCTCTATTGTGGGGTTTTACTGCAAACGATTAAAATTAAAATGATGTTTTATAAGTGATTAAGACAGAGGGCAGGCAGCCTCTGAGTCAGATCTCTGCTTCAGAGGAATGCTCTGGAGAGGAAATGGCACCTTCAGGGACCATGAACTCAATCACTACTCTTCATTAAACACGTAGTTGAGTTAGAGTCTTTTTAGACAGTCCAAGAGCAAAAGAATTCAATGGAGACAGCAGTGACACAACTGCTTTAAATTCCAAATGGTGTTCTGTTTCCACCATGTATCTCACTCTCCCAAAGCAGGTCTCAGTGGCACCTTGGAGACTGATGCAGATTTTACCTTTTGTCCAGGCTTCTCAGGGTGCCTGGGTAACCCAGAAGGAGTTTTCAAATGGGAACAAAGAACGTTTTCATAGGACCAAAGAAAGTAAAAAAATAAACAAAACACACAGAGATGGGGGAAAAATTTGGTCATATGGCCTGTCTCACCTATCCAGGGATTTTAATCTAAGAAATATTTAACAGATGGGAATTCTTAAAAAGGTAGCAATAGGGCCTCCCCGGTGGCGCAGCGGTTGAGCGCTGGGTTGTGAAGCTGCCCGCGGCCTCTGAGGCGCCGGTTCGATCCCCGGCTGCTCCCCGGCCACCAGAGGAGGGTCCCACATGGCACGCAGACCTCTCCTGCCGCCCGCTGCTCCCCTCAGCGGTGTACTTCGGTCCTTCTGCCTGCTCTGCTCCCCGCTCTGGCTCTGGTGAATTCTCTCACCCTCCCGCGCTTCTGACTGTACCCAGTGCTTGTATAAACAAACAAACAAATAAATAAATAAAACATGCCTCTATAAAAAAAAAGGTAGCAATAAAAACATAGATAATACATCCTTTGTTCTGAAAAATAGCAGTCTGCCCTGCAGAAGGGGTGCTGGTAGAGCCTGAGAGCTCAATTAGGAAGTCCTCATTTTAGGAGAATGTGCAAAGTTAGCCTGGGTTAGAAAAATGGGTGGATATGGCGAGAATTGGAGAGATTCTAAGAATGTAGGAGGGGAATTCAACAGGACTGGTGATAAATTGGACTGGAGATGTGATAGAAAGGGAGAGTGGTTGAGGGTTTCTAGCTTGGGCATCTGGATGGATGTGGATTTATTCTGATGTAGGAAACACCAAGTCTCAAGGACTCTATGGAACCAACTTACGGTGAACTCCACACTGGACCAAGATAAAAGGGAGTAAGCAATGCTGGCCAAGAAACCCCACACTGTATCAGGAGAAGGTTATGTTAGGCCAATCTTACTTCCTGGACATGTAAGCACATGCTTATTTTGTGATTGAAAAGGGAAATGAAAGAAGAGAAAAACAACCTCGAAATGATTTCAATGAACAGAGGCCAATATGAGGAGAGAAATCTCGAAAAGGGTAACTGAAAAAAATTTTAGCACACTTTTATCTCAGAATGTACTAGTACCAATTCTTTTGTAGCCTTGGAGGGGGCAGGGGTTAAGAAAGGAATGAAGGAGGAGAGAAAGAATGCATACCTCACAACAAGATTTAGGCCAGCTCCCAACAACTATAATTAAGAAAACTGAGTTAACAGAAAAGACACCTTATTTTGTCTCCACATGGACAATTTTCCAGGGAGTCAGCAAGGAATAATGTTAAATGAAAACATGCCCCTAATTTGCTCTGGCTGCCAAGCAGTTAGGTTACCATCAGACACCAGACACCATCTACCCCTCCCCTAGAAGTTATCATCTAAGAACAGTTTATGAGTCTTCTTTATGACCCAGGGAGCATAACAGGGATTTTTCAGAGCTTCCTGGGCCCTTTTTGATATAAATCACTCTTCAAGAATTTGAAGTTTCTAAGAACAATGGTCGTGATTGGGACATTTTAATCATTGCTAAGAGAAGCAACATATTCCAGAGGTTTGCACAATGCTGAAATACCAAGACAAAGGACTCGTGTGGGTGTATTTTTAGTCAATGAGGACCTAAGAATAAAAAACTGATAACTTAGTTAAGGTTGTTACGGCTCTTGGGCAATTATTTCCACCTATATGTCTAGACATTCAATCAACACTAAAAAGGGCTTAAGATTTGACAAAAGAAGGTTGGTTTTTTTGAATAATGGATCACCCAATCCTGTTTGCAAAAGAAAAATCAACAAACAAGAAAATGAAGGGTCTGCAAGGAATATTGAGAAGAGGGCTTGCAGGGGCCTGCTGTACAGAGAAAAGCTTTCTAGAGAATGGTTATCACTTCCTGCTGCTTGCAAAAGTGAGTGGAGTTGTGTTGACTCTTCCCAGGAGGCTTCCCTTCTTGGAAGGACCCCCCAAAATCTTTTATTTCCCTGCCAGTGCATATAGCCAGCACCCACTCATTCAGGTTACAATGTTTTTATCAAGGCAGATGGCTTCAAAGTGTTTTTCATTTAGAGTCTACCACTTTGCTGATCTAAAGCTTAATTCCCTCATTAACCCTCAGGTAACTTTTCACAGTGACTTCTTGTGTTCTGGTAGGGTAAAGAAAGACCTAGCTGGAAAATTTGATTTTTGCAATAGATATTACCACCAACCTGCTTGTGAAATGGGCATGTGAAATGCAGACCTTGCTCAATGTTGTGAATCTAAGTTTTACAAACACACAGCAATACTATTATTTCTTTGCCCAAACATCTTATATTATATATTTCAGGATTAGGGTATCTTCAGTTCATCTCTTTCATTTTATAACTTGGCCCACACAAGGAGCTCAAATCATTTTGATGAGCTAACTGACCAAATAACCCTCCAAGTGCCCCCCACTAGTCCCACATTGGAAGAATCCTATGAGTCTATGGTCATACCACCCTAAACCTATCAGATCTTTTCTGATCCTTGAAGCTAAGCAGGACTGGGCCTCATTAATACTTGGATGGTAAGAGTCCTCTAGAATAAAATAATGTTGTAGGATCCCTAAAGATAACAAATAAAAAATTAAAATCCTTACAAACAGAAAGTCTGTAAGTTTTTTTTTTTGCTTTTTTAAAGAAACAATTAAATTTATTTATTTAGATATATTTTACATCATTGTTCCTTTTAAACAATGTTTGTTTGTTTTTCCCCCCTTCAGGTGTAGCCCTCATAGAATTTCCTCCACCAATTCACCCGTGCACCATCACCACAGTCCCTGTGCCCCTCCCTCCCTCCATAAATTATTGGTGTATAGTTTCCCTTTAAATAAGTAAATTTCCATCCTTTTTGTTGTTTTTGTTAGATGACTGTGTGACCATAGCTCCCTGTGGGTTCAACCCCAATTCACTCCCTTGCAAAGCTGGTATGACGAGGACACACCCTCTGTCCCTAGATTCAGAATCCATGGTTTAGATAACTATGATGTTACATCACCCGCATCTGCTCTCTTGATACAAAACTTCTGTTACTTCCCCACCCTGATACTCAGATCTTTAGCATATTATAGCTGTGACAGATTTATAATGATAGATTTTTTAAATAAAAAACAATTACAGCAAAAATTGACAAAAAGTTAAATGTAAAAAAAAAATGTTTTATTACCAGTAGCAGATACAGTCACATTTAAGCATCAGGGAGTGTACTGTTTGTTCTGAATAAAATAGTAAGTATTTTCTTCTCAGAAGTAAGATTTTTGTAATTAATTAACCATGGTTTCCATTTGGCCTTTACTACCAGAAAGTCAGAGACAAATTTGATATGAATCTTAGTAACATTTAATAATCTATGTCTTGAATATCTGGATTATGACTTTTCTCTTTATCTAATCTTTCCTACTGATGTCATTCCTTGTTCTTTTCTAGCTTACTAACTGTGTGATATTTTGAACATGTAAGAGTTCAGATGTTCATTGGGTATGTGAAGAAGCATAATCAAGACATTCCTTGGATGGAAGGATGGGCTGGACCAATCTGAGCTCTGTGCTCAGAGTTAATTCTATTCTCTACACTGCTGAGAAATGGCGGAGTTCAATTGTCAGGTAAGTTCTACTGTTGTCTATTTCTCATGTTGTAAATCCATCTTACCTTGCAACTTCTCCCAGGCTTTGGTGAGACATCACTACAGATTTCCATTCTTGTTTGTTAGCATCCCCTCAGGTAATTAATGACTCCTGGAATCTCAATTCAGACATGTTTTAATATATTTTACTCACAGATGTCATGATGCATCTTTGTTATTTTATGATCTTATAGATACAGGCTTGATTCATCAATGCCTGAACACAGTCACACTCCAAATATTCTACCAAGAAAAGTGTCAATCCCCCAAAAAATACCCTGTAATGTCTGCAAGCCTCCTAAGTAGAGATGGGAAGATTTTCAGTTGAAAGTGGAGAGAGTACATATGCCACTCTCCTCGCATTCTCATGAAAGGGAAGACCTTCCTTACACACTCACACAAACAAACACACACACACACACACACACCCCACTTCTCCCATGATTGTGTTTTCAAGTGACAAAGAAACAACCTTCAGTTTCCTTACAGGTTTTTTTTTTTTTTTTTAGTTGCAAGAGAAAAATAGTAATTGTATGGTAGAGATATCAAACAGTGTCAATGGGTGACTAATGGATGTCATGATCCTTCAGAGGAGAGGTTACAATATCACCTACAGAATCCTGAATTTCTTCATCTAAACATGATGAAACATCAACAGGCAAAAAAATGAAAAATGTTTGTTCTATTTTTTTTTTAAAGATTTATTTATTTATTTATTTATTTAATATTAAATTTATTTTTATAATCCCCATACAATTGCAAACGCCCCATTCTGACCCCAATCCTTCCCTCCCCCCCCCACCCCCCAAAAAGTGTCTCTGGTTCATAGTTTTTTGTTGATTTTGATTTTCACTTTCTTATATTCATTTCCTGGTCCCTTATTTAAGTTTTCTAGATTCCTGCTATGAGTGAGACCATCCGGTATTTTTCTTTCTTTTTGGCTTATTTCGCTGAGCATGATCCCTTCCAGCGCCATCCATGTTGCTGCAAATTGCATGTGTTTATCTTTTTTGAATGCTGAGTAATATTCCATGGTATATATGTACCACATCTTCTTGATCCAGTCATCTATTTTGGGGCATTGGGTTGTTTCCAAAGCTTAGCTATTGTAAATAGTGCTGCTATAAACATAGGGGTGCAGGTGCTCTTTGGAATTGATGTTTCTGTGTCCTTTGGGTAAATACCTAGGAGTGGAATTGCTGGATCATATGGAAGCTCTATGTTTAGTAGGTCCAGAAATCTCCACACAGCTCTCCATAGTGGTTGGACCAGTTTGCACTCCCACCAACAGTGCAGAAGAGTTCCTTTTTCTCCACATCCTCGCCAACATTTGTTGTTGCTAGTTTTTTTAATATGTGCCATTCTCACTGGTGTGAGATGGTATCTCATGGTAGTTTTGATTTGCATTTCCCTGATTACAAGTGATGTTGAGCATTTTTTCATATGTCTGTTGGCCATTTGCATTTCCTCTTCAGAGAAGTTTCTTTTTAGCTCTTCTGCCCATTTTTTGACTGGATTATTTTCTTTGTTGTTGCTGAGTCTCATCAGCTCTTTGCAGATTTTTGTGATCAGTCCTTTATCATTAGTGTTGGGTGCAAAAATGTTCTCCCAGTTGGTGGGGTTTCTCTTTGTTTTTGTCATTGTCTCTTTTGCTGTGCAGAAGCTCTTTAATTTGATGTAGTCCCAGCTGTTTATCTTTGTCTTCACTATCACTGCTTTGGGTGATGTGTCTGTAAAGATGTCTTTGATGTGCAAATCCCATAGTGTTTCGCCTATATTTCCTTCTATGTATTTTATGGTTTCAGGTCTTATCTCTAGTTCTTTAAATCCATTTTGAGTTGATTTTTGTGTATGGTGTGAGGTAGTGGTCAAGCTTCATTCTTTTGCATGTAGCGACCCAGTTTTCCCAGCACCATTTATTGAACAAACTTTCTTTGCTCCAATGCATAGTCTTTGCTCCTTTGTCAAAGATTAGTTGACCATAAATCTGTGGGTTTATTTCTGGATTTTCTATTCGATTCCATTGGTCTGTATGTCTGTTCTTGTTCCAATACCATGCAGTTTTGATGAGTATGGCTTTGTAGTATAGTTTGAAGTCTGGGAGTGTGATGCCTCCATTTCCTTCTTTTTTTTTTCAGTAGAGCTTTGGCTATTCGGGGTTTTGGTGATTCCATATGAATTTCATAAATAATTGTTCTATTTCTTTGAAGAATGCCATTGAGATTTTGATTGGAATAGCATTGAATCTGTATATTGCTTTTGGTAGGATGGCCATTTTAATAATGTTTATTCTTCCAATCCATGAGCAGGGGATGTCTTTCCATTTCTTTGTGTCTTCTTCTATTTCTTTTAACAGTGTTTTATAGTTTTCTTTGTATAGGTCCTTTACCTCTTTTGTTAGATTTATTCCCAAATATTTGATTTTTTTTGTTTCGATAATAAAAGGGGTGGTTTTTTTGATTTCTTCTTCTTCAGATTTATTGTTTGTGTATAGGAAGGCTACTGACTTTTGCGTGTTGATTTTGTATCCTGCCACTTTACTGAATTGATTGATGAGTTGAATTAGTTTTCTGTGGAGATTTTGGGGTTCTCTATGTATATTATCATATCATCTGCAAATAGTGATAGTTTGACTTCTTCTTTTCCTATTTGGATTCCTTGGATGTCTTTCTCTTGTCTTATTGCCCTGGCTAGGACTTCCAGTATTATATTGAAAAGCAGTGGTGAGAGTGGACATCCTTGTCTTGTTCCAGATCTTAATGGAATTGCTTTCAGCTTTTCACCATTGAGAATGATACTGGCTGTTGGCTTGTCATAGATGGCCTTTATGATGTTGAGGTATGTTCCTTGTATCCCAAGAATTTCAAGGGCTTTTATCATGAATGGGTGTTGCACTTTGTCGAAAGCTTTCTCAGCATCTATTGATATTATCATATGGTTTTTATATTTCTTTTTGTTGATGTGTTGGATAACGTTGATTGATTTTCGGATGTTAAACCATCCTTGTGCCCCTGGAATGAATCCAACTTGGTCGTGGTGAATTATCTTATGGATACATTGTTGGATTCTGATAGCTAAAATTTTATTGAGGTTTTTGCATCAGTGTTCATTAGGGAGATTGGCCTATAGTTTTCCTTTTTTGTGTTGTCCTTATTCGGTTTTGGTATTAGTGTAATATGGCTTCATAGAACGTGTTTGGTATTGTCCCTTCCTTCTCAATTTTTTGGAAGAGTTTGTGAAGGATAGGCACTAATTCGTCTCTGAATGTTTGGTAGAATTCATTTGTAAATCCATCAGGTCCTGGGCTTTTGTTTTGGGGAGGTTTTTGATTACCATTTCAATTTCGCTGCTTGTAATTGGTCTGTTTAGGTGTTCTATTTCTTCTTTATCTAGCTTTGGGTGATTGTAGAGTTGTAGGAATTTGTCCATCTCCTCTAGATTGTTGAACTTGTTTCCATATAACTGTTATAGTAGTTACTGATTATTCTTTTGATTTCTGCTGTGTCCGTTGTGATTTCTCCTCTTTCATTTATGATCCTGTGTATTTGTGCTTTCTCCCTTTTTCCTTTGTGAGCCTGGCTAGGGGTTTGTCTATTTTATTTTTTTTTCAAAGAACCAGCTCTTGGTTTCATTGATCTTTTGGATGTTTTTTTTAGTTTCAATTTCATTTCTGCTTTGGTTTTATTATTTCTTTTCTTCTACTGGTTTTGGGGTTTTTTGTTGTTCTTTTTCTAGATCTTTGAGCTTCGAGATTAGGTTGTTTCTTTGAGTTCTTTCTTGTTTTTGATGTGAGCTTCTTGCTATATATTTTCCTCTTATTACTGCTTTTGCTGCATCCCATACATTTAGGATATTGTGTCCTCCTTGTCATTCAATTCAAAGAATTTTTTAATTCTTCTTTGATCTCCTCGTTAGTCCAGTGGTCTTCCAGTAGTGTGGCTTTTAATCTCCATGAGGTAGGATAGTTCCTTGCCTTCTTTTTATGATTTATTTCTAGTTTGATGCCTTCGTGGTCAGAAAAGATGGTTGGTATGATTTCAATCTTGGTGTATCTGTTGATGTTTGTCTTGTGCCCCAGTATGTGATCGATCCTGGAGAATGATCCGTGTGCGCTTGAGAAAAATGTGTACTCCGTTTTTTTTTGGTTTAGTGTTCTATAGATGTCTGTTAAGCCCAAATGCTCTAGGTCCTTATTTAGAGCTTTAGTTTCTTTACTTATTTTTTGTCTTGTTGATCTATCCATTGTTGATAGTGGTGTGTTGAAGTCTCCCACTACGTATGTGTTTTCTCTGATGTCTGTTTTCAGAGAGGACAACAGTTGTCTGATATATTTTGGTGCTCTTTCGTTTGGTGAGTATATGTTAATGAGTGTTATTTCTTCTTGAAGTATTGTCCCCTTAATCATAATGTAGTGACCATTGGGGTCTCTTTTTATTTTTTGAGTTTGAAGTCTGTTTTATCTGATATAAGTATAGCTGTTCCTGCTTTCTTTTTTGGCCCATTTGCTTGTAGGATTGTTTTCCATCCTTTGACTTTGAGCCTATTTTTATCTTTTGTAGCTAAATGTGTTTCCTGGAGACAGCAAAAGGTTGGGTTTTGTTTCTTAATCCAGGCTGCAACTCTGTGTCTTTTTATTGAAGAGTTTAGTCCATTTACATTTAGAGTTAATATTGATATGTTAGCATCTGTATTTGCCATTATGTTGTCTTTCCTTTGATTTGATTTTATTTATTCTTTTAATAACTTTTTTTTTTTTTTGGTCTTCTTCGTTTTATTCGTCCCTCTGAGGTTCTGGCTTAGGATTCCTTGTAGTATTTTTTGGATGTGTGGGGTTTATTCGTAATGAAATTCCGGAGTTTCTCTTTGTCTGGGAAGGTCCATATTCTTTCTTCATGGAGGAAAGAGAGCTTTGCGGGATAGAGTATTCTTGGTTGGCATCTGTTTCTTGGAGTCTGTTGACTATGTCCCTCCACTCTCTCCTTGCCCGTAGTGTTTCTTCAGAGAAGTCTGATGTCAGCCTGATTGGTTTTCCTTTGAATGTTATCTGTTTCTTCCCTCTTGTCAGCTTCATTATTTTTTCCTTGTCCTGGATTCTTGGGAGCTTTACTATTATGTGTCTTGCTGTGTTTTTCCTTTCGTCGTGGAAGTTTGGTGTTCTTCTTGCTTCTTGTATATCAATTTCAGCTCCTTCTTCGCATTTGGGAAGTTCTCTTCAATTATCTCCTGGAATATTTTCTCTGTTCCTACATCTCTCTCCTCTCCTTCTGGAATTCCTATAACTCTTATATTTCCTTTCCTCATGGAGTCAGATAGTTCCCGAAGTCTTTCTTCATTCTTTTTCCTTCGTACTTCTCTTTCCTTTTCTGTTTTGGTTCTTTTTATTTCTGTGTCTTCAAGAGAACTTATTCGTTCTTCCATTTCATCTATTCTGCTTTCCTTGCTTTTCCCGGAGTTCTTTAGTTCCTCCATTAATTCGTTGATCTCCTGCATTTCTTTTACTTCCCTCTTTAGGGCAATTTCATTCTTTGACATTGTTCCCTCTTTAGGGACTCATTTCCTTCTTCTGATCTATCACTTTTTAATCATGGCAATTTAAATTCTCTTTCTGGAAGGCTCAGAAGTTCTTCCAAGTTGCTGTCGTTGCAATCTGGGGAGTGGTTTTCTTTTTGTGGTGTGCTTCTTTCCTGAGGAGTTGTTAGGTTGTGTGTTGTTCTTCTACTCCCTACTGTCTGTTTTCTAATTTGTCGTATGCGTTGGGACACTGTGTTGCTCGGACTGACTGACATCTGGGTGAACTTCTCCGCTCCCCTCTGGCTTTTCCAGGAGCCATCTCTGTCTTCTGGGGGAGCTTTCTGCTGGTTTTAGGCAGTTTTTACTGAAGAAATGTCCCTGTTCTCAAATGGCGAAGCGGGATGCAGTCCTGCGCCTCCGGTTTCAGGCACACTCTTCTGCGCACCCGGTCTGCCCGGACGTGGGTGCCTGCTCCCTCTGTGGGCTCAGACTGCTGGTCGGAAGGGGCCTGGCGTGGAATAACTTCCCGGCTGGCCACTGGGTCCTCCAGAACCTTCTGCCCTTTTCAAGTAGTCTTAAGAAATTTCCTGTTTTATGGGGTGTTAGTGACTTTTTTTTCCTGGTGGCTAGGTGGCGCCAGAGAGATCTCTCCTATTGTCCTTGGGGGGCTGTTTTTCGCCTCCCCCCACCCCGTGGGACAGGGAACAGAGCGGGAATGGTAGGGTACACCTCAACAGCTTTGGGGTGCTGTGTCTGCCTTGTGCCCCACCGTCGTGGAGAACCCACGCCCCGAATTTTCGTGCCCCGGGTCTCAGTTCAAAGCCCTCAGTTCCAGGACGCGGGCTGTAGCCCAGTTCAGTGGCGTGGGAATGGCGCCTTTTGCACCGCTCCCGTGCCTGGGTGCCTGGTCCTGCTTACTCAGGGAGGGACCTTCACCTCAGGAGGACCTCCGCGCGTCTCCCCGCAAGCCTAGGTCGTCTCCCCGCAAGCCTAGGTCGCAGGCGCGGGGACCTGGGCAGCTGCGATCCCGGTCTGCACTTGCTTTTCAAGCGCGCCTAGCGCGCCGCTTTCCGCGCAAGCTTACCGGCAGCCCGGGCTGTGTGCGCGTCTCCTGGGGTCTTTGTTCTTCTCTAATGGCGCCCGGAGCCGTTCGCTCACCACCACGCGAATCCTGCAGGGTTCGCCTCAGCTCCCGTTCACGGGGTGTGGTGGGTGCAATAGTTCCTTTCACTCCAGTCCCGTTGCTGCGTGTTGTTCTTGTTGGCCGTTTTGGTTGTTGTTTTCTCTCCTCTCGGCCGGTCGGAGAGTGCCGCCTCTGTGGGCGGGGGAGGGGAGCAGGGTTCTGCGCTTCCCTCCCTTCTAGTCCTTATGGTAACTTTCTTCTTCAGGTAGTTTGCTGGAGTCGTCCGTTTATCTTCCGTGTCCCAGTTCTCACTGGGACCTGCCACTTTCCTCCCTATTAACTTTTTTTAATGGGAGATCTTACTCGCAGCGTCTCCTCGCCGCCATGTTGCTCCGCCCCCCTGTTTGTTCTATTTTAAAAGGTGGTGCTGGA